>NC_134398.1:41537061-41869238 GCF_050003625.1 Haematobia irritans
CAACACGAAATTTATTTTTAGAAAGCTTATTTGTTAGAATTCACCTAAGTGGTGAACAGTCGAACAATGCTTATTGTTTCTACAGTCAACTACAACATATGACAATTAACAGAAACTGGTTTCCAGGAAACAACAACAATTCTAACACGTACATTAGTCGTGTTTTTCCTAGTTTTACGACGGGCTCATCGTTGCTTATTATATTACATGTTAGCCTGATACCGAAACAGGCAATTGACGTCCAAATGCATTATATCTAATTATACAATTATTATTCGAGCTTTATGGACAGATATAGATTAAGGAACATGGTTAATAGAGCCATTGAAAAGAAAACGCCAGATACAAATCTATACACGCCTGGACTGTACATGTTTCGGTTCGGGCGAATGAACCTTTCCACAGCCTTTAGTATAGATCTGGCTGGGAGAGATAACTCAATTTTGGGCCCTTTATGCTAACTCCTTATGGAGAAAACATTTGGGAAATTTCCTCTTACAAATTGAATCATCTTTTCTCCCACTGTACATCATCTTTTCATATAACTTACAAGTCCCTTAATCTTATTTTTATTTCGTTTTGTTACATAGTAATGCAACAACACGAAATTTATTTTTAGAAAGCTTATTTGTTAGAATTCACCTAAGTGGTGAACAGTCGAACAATGCTTATTGTTTCTACAGTCAACTACAACATATGACAATTAACAGAAACTGGTTTCCAGGAAACAACAACAATTCTAACACGTACATTAGTCGTGTTTTTCCTAGTTTTACGACGGGCTCATCGTTGCTTATTATATTACATGTTAGCCTGATACCGAAACAGGCAATTGACGTCCAAATGCATTATATCTAATTATACAATTATTGGCTCTATTAACCATGTTCCTTAATCTATATCTGTCCATAAAGCTCGAATAATAATTGTATAATTAGATATAATGCATTTGGACGTCAATTGCCTGTTTCGGTATCAGGCTAACATGTAATATAATAAGCAACGATGAGCCCGTCGTAAAACTAGGAAAAACACGACTAATGTACGTGTTAGAATTGTTGTTGTTTCCTGGAAACCAGTTTCTGTTAATTGTCATATGTTGTAGTTGACTGTAGAAACAATAAGCATTGTTCGACTGTTCACCACTTAGGTGAATTCTAACAAATAAGCTTTCTAAAAATAAATTTCGTGTTGTTGCATTACTATGTAACAAAACGAAATAAAAATAAGATTAAGGGACTTGTAAGTTATATGAAAAGATGATGTACAGTGGGAGAAAGATGATTCAATTTGTAAGAGGAAATTTCCCAAATGTTTTCTCCATAAGGAGTTAGCATAAAGGGCCCAAAATTGAGTTATCTCTCCCAGCCAGATCTATACTAAAGGCTGTGGAAAGGTTCATTCGCCCGAACCGAAACATGTACAGTCCAGGCGTGTATAGATTTGTATCTGGCGTTTTCTTTTCAATGGCTCTATTAACCATGTTCCTTAATCTATATCTGTCCATAAAGCTCGAATAATAATTGTATAATTAGATATAATGCATTTGGACGTCAATTGCCTGTTTCGGTATCAGGCTAACATGTAATATAATAAGCAACGATGAGCCCGTCGTAAAACTATGAAAAACACGACTAATGTACGTGTTAGAATTGTTGTTGTTTCCTGGAAACCAGTTTCTGTTAATTGTCATATGTTGTAGTTGACTGTAGAAACAATAAGCATTGTTCGACTGTTCACCACTTAGGTGAATTCTAACAAATAAGCTTTCTAAAAATAAATTTCGTGTTGTTGCATTACTATGTAACAAAACGAAATAAAAATAAGATTAAGGGACTTGTAAGTTATATGAAAAGATGATGTACAGTGGGAGAAAAGATGATTCAATTTGTAAGAGGAAATTTCCCAAATGTTTTCTCCATAAGGAGTTAGCATAAAGGGCCCAAAATTGAGTTATCTCTCCCAGCCAGATCTATACTAAAGGCTGTGGAAAGGTTCATTCGCCCGAACCGAAACATGTACAGTCCAGGCGTGTATAGATTTGTATCTGGCGTTTTCTTTTCAATGGCTCTATTAACCATGTTCCATAATCTATATCTGTCCATAAAGCTCGAATAATAATTGTATAATTAGATATAATGCATTTGGACGTCAATTGCCTGTTTCGGTATCAGGCTAACATGTAATATAATAAATAATTTAATATAAAAAAATATTTTAATTAAAATAAAAAATAAAATAAAGACGACTAACGTTTCGAATTTCCACATTATTATCAGTTTTCTTGATAGGACAAAATACTGATTTTTATTATTAAACAATTTTCGAAAATGTTAAAATAGTTTTGAATATACTTTGTTTTAATAATTAATTTAATTTTGATAATATATAATTTAATACAATAAAATATTTCAATTAAAATAAAAATAAAATAAAACAAAAAAAAACTTACGTTTCGAACTTCTACATTCTTAACAATTTTCTTATTGGACAATATTCGAAAATTTTTAAATGATTTTAAATATTTTTTGTAATAATTATTTTAATTTTATTAATTAATATTTTAATATAATAAAACATATTAATTCAAATAAAAATAAAATAAAGATGACTTACATTTCGAACTTCTTTTTAATTATTAATTAATTAAAAGTTAATTTAGTTTTAATAATAAATACTTTAATATAAACGAGTATATACGGCCGTAAGTTCGGCCAGGCCGAAGCTTATGTACCCTCCACCATGGATTGCGTAGAAACTCCTACTGAAGCCGATGGCAAGGTATCTTAAAACTTCCTAACACCGTAATATATACCACATAGTCCATACGTGGTATATATTAAACTAAAAAAGGCCGATTAAATACGTATATAATTAAGTTTAAGTTTCTATAGAAATAAAATTTTGACAACATTTTCTATAGAAGTAAAATTTTGACAAAATTTTCTATAGAATAAAAATTTGGAAAAAAATTTCTATAGAAATAAAATTTTGACAAAATTTTCTATAGAAATAAAATTTTGACAAAATTTTCTATAGAAAGGAAATTTTGACAATGTTTTCTATAAAAATAAAATTTTGTTAGATTATTTTTGGCTCGAGTGGCAACCATGATTATGAACCGATATGGACCAATTTTTGTGTGATTGAGGATCGACCGATATGGACCAATTTTGGCATGGTTATTAGCGGCCTTATACTAACACCACGTTGCAAATTTCAACCGGATCGGATGAATTTTGCTCCTCCAAGAGGCTCCGGAGATCAAATCTGGGGAACGGTTTATATGGGGGCTATATATAATTATGGACCGATATGGACCAATTCTTGCGTGTTTGTTAGAGACCACATTCTAACACCATGTTCCAAATTTCAACTGGATCGGATGAATTTTGCTCCTCAAAGAGGCTCCGGAGGTCAAATCTGGGGATCGGCTTATATGTGGGCTATATATAATTATGGGTCAATGTGGACCAATTTTTGCATGGTCATTAGAGAACATATACCAACACCATGTACCAAATTTCAGCCGGATCGGATGAAATTTGCTTCTCTTAGAGGCTCCGCAAGCCAAATCGGGGGATCGGTTTATATGGGGGCTATATATAATTATGAACCGATGTGGACCAATTTTTGCATGGTTATTAGAGACCATATACTAACACCATGTACCAAATTTCAGTCGGATCGGATGAAATTTGCTTCTCTTTGAGGCTCCGCAAGTCAAATCTGGGGATCGGTTTATATGGGGGCTATATATAATTATGGACCGATGTGGACCAATTTTTGCATGGTTGTTAGAGGCCATATACCAACACCATGCACCAAATTTCAGCCGGATCGGATGAAATATGCTTCTGTTAGAGGCTCCAGAAGCCAAATCTGAGGGTCCCTTTATATGGGGGCTATACGTAAAAGTGGACCGATATGGCCCATTTTCAATACCATCCGACCTACATCGATAACAACTACTTGTGCCAAGTTTCAAGTCGATAGCTTGTTTCGTTCGGAAGTTAGCGTGATTTCAACAGACGGACGGACGGACGGACATGCTTAGATCGACTCAGAATTTCACCACGACCCAGAATATATATACTTTATGGGGTCTTAGAGCAATATTTCGATGTGTTACAAACGAAATGACAAAGTTAATATACCCCCATCCTATGATTGAGGGTATAAAAAAACGTACATTTCGAAACTCCACATTCTTATCAGTTTTTCATTGGACTATTAATTTTAATTTTTTTTAATAAATGATTAAATATAATAAAATATTTAATTAAAATAAAACATAAAATAAAGATGACTAACGTGTCGAACTTCCAAATTCTTATCAGTTTCAAAAACGACTTAAGTTTCAAACTTCTTTTGATTTAATAATTAGTTTAATTTTAATAATAAGTAATTTAATATAAAAAATATTTTAATTAAAATACTTATAAATAAAAAAATCTTAAGTTTCCAACTTCCACATTCTTAACAGTTTTCTTGATTGGATTATTATCAGTGGATAATATTCGAAAAATTTTAAATAATTTTAATTGTTTTTTTTTTTTTTAATAATTAATATAAGTTTAATAATAACTTATTAAATATAATAAAATATATTAATTAAAACAAAACTAAACTATAGACGACCACATTCTTTTCAGTTTTCTTGATTGGACAAAATACTGATTTTTGTTACTAAACAATATTCGAAAAATTTTAAATAATTATAAATATATTTTTTTTTTTCATAATTAAAAATAAAATAAAGACGACTTAGGTTTCGAACTTCACACATTCTTATCAGTTTTTGGTGATTGGAAAAATAGTGAATTTTATTATTATTCGAAAATTTTTAAATAATTTAAATTGTCCTTTTCTTGATTGGACAAAATACTGATTTTTATTACTAAACAATATTCGAAAAATTTTAAATAATTATAAATATTTTTTTTTCATAATTAAAAATAAAATAAAGACGACTTAGGTTTCGAACTTCACACGTTCTTATCAGTTTTTGGTGATTGGAAAAAATAGTGAATTTTATTATTATTCGAAAATTTTTAAATAATTTAAATTGTCCTTTTTTTAATAATTATTTCAATTTTAATAACAATTAATTTAATATAATAACATATTTCAATTAAAATAAAATAAAGACGACTTAGGTTTCGAACTTCATACATTCTTATCAGTTTTTGGTGATTGGAAAAAAGAGTGAATTATTATTCGAAAAGAGAGAAGTTCACCACTGTGGTATCACAATGGACTGAATAGTCTAAGTGAGCCTGATACATCGGGCTGCCACATAACCTTACCTTACCTTGATTGGACAAAATACTGATTTTTATTACTAAACAATATTCGAAAAATTTTAAATAATTATAAATATTTTTTTTTTCATAATTAAAAATAAAATAAAGACGACTTAGGTTTCGAACTTCACACATTCTTATCAGTTTTTGGTGATTGGAAAAATAGTGAATTTTATTATTATTCGAAAATTTTTAAATAATTTAAATTGTCCTTTTCTTGATTGGACAAAATACTGATTTTTATTACTAAACAATATTCGAAAAATTTTAAATAATTATAAATATTTTTTTTTCATAATTAAAAATAAAATAAAGACGACTTAGGTTTCGAACTTCACACATTCTTATCAGTTTTTGGTGATTGGAAAAAATAGTGAATTTTATTATTATTCGAAAATTTTTAAATAATTTAAATTGTCCTTTTTTTTAATAATTATTTCAATTTTAATAACAAATAATTTAATATAATAACATATTTCAATTAAAATAAAATAAAGACGACTTAGGTTTCGAACTTCATACATTCTTATCAGTTTTTGGTGATTGGAAAAAAGAGTGAATTATTATTCGAAAATTTTTAAACAATTTAAATAATCCTGTTTTTAATAATTATTTCAATTTTAATAACAAATAATTTAAAATAAAAACATAATTCAATTAAAATAAAAAATAAAATAAAGACGACTTAGGTTTCGAACTTCACACATTCTTATCAGTTTTGTTGATTGGACAAAATACTGAATTTTATTATTAAGCAATATTCGAAAAATTTTAAATAATTTTAATTATTATTTTTTTAATAATTATTTCAATTTTAATAACAAATAATTTAAAATAATAACATAATTCAATTAAAATAAAAAATAAAATAAAGACGACTTAGGTTTCGAACTTCACACATTCTTATCGGTTTTCTTGATTGGACAAACTGATGATTTTTAATATTGGACAATACTCGAAAGGTTTTAAATAATTTAACTTATTTTTTTAATAACACTAGTTTACACTCAAAATGTACCATTGATAAAAACCAACTTTTCTTGTGTATTTTAAGTTGCTGAATTCGAAAAAAAATGTTTAAAAATTTTTTATGGAACCGTTTTTCAGATATCCCGTTATTTTTAAATTTTTGCTCTTTTTTCACTAAACACAATATATCTCGTGTTAGAAACGTCCGATTATAATTTAAAATTATTTTCGAATTCAGCAGCTCAAAATACATAAGAAAAGTTGGTTTTTATCAATGGTGTATGAAAATTTTTTTTGTAAACTAGTGTAATTAATTTAATTTTATTAATGTATTGTTTAATATAATATGTTAAAATATTTTATTATATTTATATTTTGCATAAAAAGGACTTACATTTCGGACTTTCTTCAGTTTTCTTCATTGGACAAAATACCAATACTTATTATAATTGGACAATATTCGAAAAATTTTAAATAGTTTTATTTTTTTAATTTGAAGTATAAATATAATAAATATATAAAATACATACAAAGTGTTTTAAATATTTTTTAATTATTCTATTTTAATTAAAACTTGTTTACATGAAGGAACTCTCTCCTTTATAGATTTTAAATTTTGCGTCCTGAAAGATTAAAATTATTTTCTTCTTAACGACTAATATATTATTTTTTCAGTGTATAAATGCATCATTTCCTTAGAATTCTCTTACTCAAACAATAGAAATACTCATTTTCATTCATGTTTTCATGTTGTCACATTAAGACTAACCCAAATTTCAGTATTTGCATTCATTTCTTCAAGGTTTCCACAATTTTGTTTTTGGATTTTTCAATTATCCCCGCCAAGGATACTAGTGTGTATATCGAAGATTGTCAGCAAATGTATATTGCAAAGTTGTTAAATAACGTCTTGTAGCGAAAAATTTGTAGAGGTTCGAGATATGTGTGTGTGTGTGTGTGTGTGTTTGCATCATTTATGTATTCTTGAAGACTTGAAATGTTGATCTTGTTAGATAAAATTTGATTGTATTTTATTCGTAAAAGTCATTTGACTGTAGTATTAATAATATCTTAGTAATGGATACGTTACTCATACTCTAGGTGTCCCCATAACAGTTCACTAAAGTAGGCAGTCGAGTTATGTTAGCGTTCTACATACAGAAAAATTTTTCACGAACATTTTTTCAATTAAAATTTTAATTGAGTTTTAAAAAATATTAAAAAATATTCACTAAAGTAGGCAATCGAGTTATGTTAGCGTTCTACATACAGAAAAAATTTCAACGAACATTTTTTCAATTTAAATTTTAATTGAGTTTTAAAAAAATATTCAATTAAAAATTCAATTGATTCAAAAAATGTTAATTTCGTGATTGAATCAGATTTTTTTTGTGTGCAATTAAAGTAAATTGATGATCTTGATAGTTAATGTTTCTATTGATAGATAAAATTTTGTTGTAGTTTCTTCGTAAAAATCATTTGACTATAGTGACGTATGAGTATTAATAATATCTTAGCATAGTATCGTATGAGTTATACTAATGAATACGTCACCCATACTCTAGGTGTCCCCATAACAATTCACTAAAATAGGCAATCGAGTAATGTCAGTTAATATCATACTTTAACTGTATGTAAAATGATCTCCAGTGTAGATCAAAACATATAATCTGGAATAGTTACTTCAATTTATCGCTACTTTATTCAATTTTGAATACTTCAGCTATTCTTTTGACTGAAAATTTTTCAAACTTCCAATGTTGCATTTTTAATAAATTTTATATCTGAAATTTATTATGAAAAGTAAACAAGTATATACGGCCGTAAGTTCGGCCAGGCCAAATCTTATGTACCCTCCACCATGGATTGCGTAGAAACTTCTACTAAAGATGGTCATCCACAATTAAATTACTTGGGTTGCGGCCGATGACAAGGCATCTTAAAACTTCTTAACATCATCTTCTAAATTTTAAGTTACTCTATGCGGGATATATAGTAGACAAAAGAAAGGTCGATTAATATATTCAGTTCTTGACCGATATATATATATATATATATATATATATATATATATATATATATATATATTATATATTATAATATAATTATATATATATATATATATATATATATATATATATATATATATATATATATATATATATATATATATATATATATATATATATATATATATATATATATATATATATATATATATATATATATATATATATATATATATATATATTATATATATATATATATATATATATATATATATATATATATATATATATATATATATATATATATATATATATATATATATATATATATATATATATATATATATATATATATATATATATATATATATATATATATATATATATATATATATATATATATATATATATATATATAGGGAAGAAATAAATACGAACCGATATGAACTTTTGTGCTATAATTATAGAGCCAAATTTGAAATATGGGGATCGCTTTTTATGGAGGCTATATACAATTATAAACACGAGTCTACCAAAAATGGCAGATTTTTTTACTAATGGGTAGATTGGTAGAATTCTTGATATTTTGGAAGATTTTGCAAAATATTCCTCTCCAACTATGAAAAGCTTCATAAATTTTCTATAGAAATAACATTTTGACAAAATTTTCTACAGAAATAAAATTCTGACTAAATTTTCTATAGAAATAAAATTTTGAAAAAATTTTCTATAGAAATAAATTTTTGACAAAATTTTGTATAGACATTATATTTTGTCAAAATTTCCTAAAGACATTAAATGTTCACAAAATTTTTTATAGAAATAAAATTTTGACAAAATTTTCTATGACAATAAAATTGGGGATCGGATTATTTGGGGGCTATATATAATATAGATCGATACAGACCAATTTTGGCATGGTTGTTATCGGCCATACACTAGCGAAATCTACCAAATTTGAACCGGATCGGATGAATTTTGCTTCTTCAAGATGCTCCGAAGGTCAAATCTGGGGATCTGTTTATACGGGAGCTATATATAATTATGAACCGATATGGAACAATTTTTGCATGATTTTTAGAGACTACTAGCGTAACCCGGCCCGCTTCGTTGCGCCTTCCGAAGTGTTTTTGTAGGAACATTTTGCGTTAACTTAGTCAACCATATCCTTCGTGCTGAAAACAAATTCGAAAAGATTTGAATTCTTTAAAACAAATCGGACTACTTGCTTTTTCGTTTATAGGTACAAATACGGCGGATATGCATATGTAAAACGGTTCGTCTTAACAAATGTCGGGGAGATGGTGTACCCTTTCCT
Organism: Haematobia irritans; assembly: GCF_050003625.1. Classification (NCBI taxonomy): domain Eukaryota; kingdom Metazoa; phylum Arthropoda; class Insecta; order Diptera; family Muscidae; genus Haematobia; species Haematobia irritans. The sequence goes on from NC_134398.1 coordinate 41,546,664, forward strand.
CCAAATTTTTTAAATAATGTTCTGTATTCAAGTAGTTGGACAATCTTCTATATTTCTTGTGAATTTTAAGTGTGGAAATGTATCCTTCTCCTCAACATATCTGAAAATTAAGCACTATATTATAATAACATAACATACAAAGAATTCAATAAATCGGAAAAAGCAAAAGTAGTAAAAAATTTTACCACATTAACATTTGCTAAAATTTTGGAAAATGATGCACCCTCTACGTTGGCTGTCAATTTCATGTAAATTTAAGTTCTTTACTAAAAGAAGTCTGGCAGAAGCTTGTTAAAAAATCATAAAATTATGTACCGAGTTCCCATTTACGGACAACCCTCTACTTTTTCATGAAGGAAAAAACACGGACAAAAGGGAACCCTCTCCCCACCTTCGCTCCACTCCGACCTGATATCGGACTATGACGTACCCCTATATTAATTTCACAACTACTCAATGGTCCCTATAAATTCTATCGAAGTAAATCGACAAAGTTTATTCAAATTAATTAATAATTTAAAAATCATGTATAGATTTAATCACCTCCTCCCACGTTCCCTGTAAATTTCAAGTAGATCGGAGATGTTTAAATTTTGCTCTATTGTTTTAAAGGGACTTCACTTTCCCCGATACAATATCGACAAACACCGTAGTGAATAGCACCCCTAACCTTCCCTGAAAATTCTTGAAACTTTCCTTCAAGTGTGGGGCAAGGAAGGTTGCCCTTTCGCTCATAACCTTCCACCACCGCCATTGTAAATTTCAAGAAAACTTAAGAATAGCGTAGCGGATTTTTGTCTAGATGACAACCCCAACATTCAATGAAAATTTCAAGCAAATCGCATAATTTTGTTCCAAGTTTCAAAAAGTAGGGCAAGGGGGAGGTCCCTCTCCCCGTCCACATATGAAATCATCAGGTACCCCATATTAATTCCATAACCTCACCGCATGTTCTCTGTAAATCTCAATTAATTTAGAGAATTTTAGTTTTTTCACTGTACATTAAAAAAGTCGAACAAAGGGGAGATCCCTCTCCGCCACCAAATATCGAAATATAAAGTAGCGGATCTTTATCTAGATGCCAACCCCAACCTTCAATGAAAATTTCAAGCAAATCGGTCAACTTTGGTTCAATTTTCAGAAAGTCCGACAAAGGGGACCAGGTGTCCAAAAATGAGGTACCCTATTTTCACCACATGAACGCCCCCTACGATCTCTGAAAGTGTCAAGTAAATCGGTTCAGCCGTTTCTGAGCTAACTCGGAACATACAAACAAACAAATAAACAAACATAGATTGAATTTTATATATATAGATATACTAACACCACATACTAAGTTTCAACCGGATCGGATGAATTTAGGTCCTCCAAGAGGCTCTGGAGGTCAAAACTGGGGATCGGTTTATATAAGGGTTATATATAATTATGGACCGATATGGACCAATTCTGTCATGGTTGTTAGAGACCATATACTTACACCACGTACCAAATTTCAGCCGCGTCGGATTTGCATGATTTTTAGAGACTATATACTAACACCAGTACTAACTTTCAACCGGATCGGATGAATTTAGGTCCTCCAAGAGGCTCTGGAGGTCAAATCTGGGGATCAGTTTATATGGGAGCTATATATAATTATGGACCGATATGGGCCAATTCTGTCATGGTTGTTAGAGACCATATACTTACACCACGTACCAAATTTCATCCGGGTCGGATGCATGGTTGTTAGATACCATATACCAACACCGTGTAACAAATTTCAGCCGGATCGGATGAATTTTGTTTCTCTTTGAGGCTCCGCAAGCCAAATGTGGGGATCGGCTTATATGGGGGCTATATATAATTATGGACCGATGTGGACCAATTTTTGCATGGTTGTTAGATACCATATACCAACACCGTGTACCAAATTTCAGCCAGATCGGATGAATTTTTTTTCTCTTTGAGGCTCCGCAAGCCAAATCTGGGGATCGGTTTATATGGGGGCTATACGTAAAAGTGAACCGATATGGCCCATTTGCAATACCATCCGACCTACATCAATAACAACTAATTAGGCCAAGTTTCAAGTCGATAGCTTGTTTCGTTCGGAAGTTAGCGTGATTTCAACAGACGGACGGTCGGACATGCTTAGATCGACTCAGAATTTCACCACTACCCAGAATATATATACTCTATGGGATCTTAGAGCAATATTTCGATGCGTTACAAACGGAATGACAAAGTTTAATTCCCAGAAAAATGTGTGTCCAATAATCACTAGGAAAATGAATTTTATGTTTACAAGAATCCACTTCTTGACTTCAATTCTATTAAAATCAAAGTCTACTGCTAGCAATTTTTGGAAAATTCTAGTTAGTTCTCAAAAAATGAAGACCTGCTACTTAGGGAAAAATTATTTTTTTTATTTGATTTCACCGAATATGAAATCAAAATCCAATCCTAGAAAATTTTGGTTAAGTTCTAGTTAAGTTTCATATTTCAATTATCCTCGTTCAATTTTATAAACGCCATTATTTTCATGATAACAAATTGTAACTGGATCATTTTGGCATATGATTGCTACCACTATGGTACATTTTGTCGTATGAGTTTTATTTACTAATGGATTATATGCTAGTTGTCCAATTAAAACTCCATTCCTATGCCTCTGGGTTTTTGTGACATTATTTGCTACAGAATGGAAATCTATATCAATATTATGTTAATAATTCTCCATAGTTTACGATGATGTATTAACCTTTAATTCCCCAGAAAAATGTGTGTCCAATAGTCACCAGAAAAATGAATTTTATGTTTACAAGAATCCACTTCTTAGACTTCAATTTTATTGAAATCAAAGTCCACTCCTAGCAATTTTGGAAAATTCTAGTTAGTTCTCATCTTTTTTTGTTTATTTTTATTTCATGCCAAACACTCACTGGACCATTGTGGCGTATAAGTTCTACCAATATGACCATAGTGCCGTATGAGTTCTGAACAATTTATTTATACGCTTATGTTTTCTTTTGATTGAAACATTTTAAGGCTTTCAATGTTGCATTTTTAATCAAATTTATATCTTAAATTTATCATGAAAAATTATTAAAATTTCCAAAAAAAATGAAGACCTACTACTCTGGAGAAAAATTAATTGAATGTTTAATCAGATTCCTTTTATTTGATTTCCCCTGATATGAAATCAAAATCCAATTCTAGAAAATTTTGGTTAAGTTCTAGTTAATTTTCATATTTCAATTTTCCTCCTTCAATTTTATAAACGCCATTATTTTTATCATAACAAATTGCAACTAGATCATTGTGGCGTATGAGTGCTACCACTATGGTACATTGTGTTGTATGAGTTTTATTTACTAATGGACTCATCATGCATACGCTAGTTGTCCAATTAAAACTCCATTCTATTTTCCTGATTTTTGTGACATTATTTGCTACAGGATGGAAATCTATCTCTATAGTATGATAATAATTCTACATAGTTTTTGATGAGGTATTTCCTGTCAGCCACATCTTACAGTAAATGGGACACCAGTACGTATGAAATTTATTTGTTTTGAATTCATTTTTTGTTTTTTTTTTTCATAATTTTCCCTTCCATTTCTTTCCATTTATGATGTTGTTGTGAAATTGTTGTGCAATTGTTTAGATATTTCATTTTAATTAAGCCATTATACAACTCTTTTTCTGGTAACTATCCTACCTGGACTTCGAAGAACAGAACAAAAACCTAAACCGAACAAAGCCCAAATAAAACAAAAGCGGGAAATATAACACAGGAACAGCAGCAGCAACCAACAACCAACTTCATAACCATACAAAAAAAAAATGGAATGAGAGATGAGGCAGGCGTCTAAGAGAACGGTGTATGTGTTATGATATATATTTATTTCGATTTTTTGTAAAAAAAAAAATTGTTAAATCCCATCATTACACTCTGGTTGTTGTTGATGCCATAGAACATAACCAGCATCGAAAGCTTTCAACTTTAAATGGACTTAAACTACCAGGCAATTAGAGAACTGTGATGCAAATCCATAAAAATTAGAATATTTTAAATCACCAAACTGATCATATATAGACGGAAAAACACTAAACTCTAAACAACACCTGGGGTAAAGTAGGATCAGAAATCATTGATTCACTATGGCCTGAAAAATCTATGGGGTAGTTCTGAATCAAAAAACAGCCAATATACCCACTGTGCAACAAGCTAACAATTATTGCCTCAGCGATTGCAAGGCTTCTTGTCCTCTTGTAATTGCTGTGTATTGCATACAACACTGAACCGCATTATTTTGCAGTTAAAGCTGTTGCTGCACTTACCAGACATTTTTTTTAAATGGAGTTTGTTGTGGCATCAGCATTTAAAATGTGACAACATAAAAATGCAAAAGTTTTCCAATTTACATAAAAGCTATACTGAACTTCTTTCTTCTTATGTGGGGAGCTGACACTGCTGGGGGATAGGAAACGAACATATGTTATCTTATACCAATACATTTCAATTATGTTTCATTAAATAATTAAATTTTAAATTATAAAAAAAAAAATCATTTCATCTATTATGAAAAAGAGATTCCTCAACAAATTTAATTTTCCTATTTAAGTTTTCTGCAGGAAAACTTCAATTCAGCTGAGTTTGCTTATGGAATAATTTTTTCAACCCAGCAGAATTGAAGTTTTCCTGTAGAAAACTTTATTGAGACGCATTGAATTTGAGTATTACTATAGAAAACTTGGCTAAATTTATTAACTGTGAATGAATTTAAGTTTTCCCAATACAAAATGTTCTCATTGTGAATGAATTCAAATTTTCCTATTCAATAAATTTAAATGTCCCTATAAAAAAATTTATGAAGACTGAATTTAGGTTTAACTGTTACTTAATTTAAGTTTTCCTATAGAAAACTTTATATATTGTAAATGAATTTAACTTTCCTATATAAAATTCTATTCATTGTGAATGAATTTAGGATTTCCTATAGAAAACTTTATTCATTGTAAATTACTTAATGGTTTCCTACAGAAAACTTAATTGATTGTGAATCAATAGAAGTTTTCCTATAGAAAAGTTTATTCATTGTGGTCGAATTTCCTGTAGAAAACTTTGTTTACTGTTACTTATAGAAAACTTTACTCATTGAGAAATAATTTTAGTTGTCCCATAGAAAACTTTATTCATTGTGAATTAATTTTAGTTTTCCCATAGAAAACTTTACTCATTATGAATGAATTTAAGTTTTCCTACAGAAAACTTTATTTATTGTGAATGAATTTACATTTTTTCCGTATTGTGAAAATTGTATTTATCATGGCTGAACTTTTCTTTTGCTACAGAAACCTTTATTCCACCGAACTGGATTTAAGTTTTCCTAATGAAATCTTTATTTATTGTGGCAGAATTTAAGTTTTCTCATAGAGTAGGCAACTTCATTTAAATTTTCCTATAGAAAACTTTATTCATTGTGATTGAATTTAAGTTTTCCTATAGAAAACTTTACTCATTGTGAATTAATTTAAGTTGTCCCATAGAAAACTTTCTTTATTGTGAATGAATTAAAATTTTCCTATAGAAAAGTACTCATTATGAATGAATTTAAATGTTCCTATCGAAAACTTTATTCATTGTGAATGAATTAAAGATTTCCTACTTTACACATTGTATATGAATTTAAATTTTCCTATAGCAAACTACTCATTGTGAATGAATTTAAATGTTCCTACCGAAAACGTTATTCATTGTGAATTAATTTTAGTTTTCGCTTAGAAAACTTTACTCATTATGAATGAATTTAAGTTTTCCTATAGAAAACTTTATTCATTGTGAATTAATTTTAGTTTTTCCATAGAAAATTTATTTATTGTGAATGAATTTAAATTTTTTAGGTATTGTGAAAATTGTATTTATCACGGCTGAACTTTGCTTTTTTTTTTTTTATTTTCATCTATGGATTAAACCCTTACAGACTAACAGTAATATATTACATTATATACATATCGTTTGTTAATATATCAAGTATTTAATAATAATGTTATCTTTTTCTTTACATTGTATTTCTCTTCTGACAAATCAAGATAATAATAAAATTTATTGAATTCTTTACAAAGACGGCGAAGTGGATCGTTGTTTTCAAAGTTCGTTCGAAAGTATTCAATGTGGAGCAGTTCAAAGTTGCGGGTAGGTCTAAAGGGTACATTGAATGATATGCTGTTAATAAGGAAGTCAGATTTAAATCTTCCGTTAATTAAATCAACCATAAAACAGATATTCAGCATGGTACGTCTACTTTTCAGTGTAGGTAATTTGATGAGCGATAGTCTTTCTTTGTAAGACGGCAAGGTTTGAGGTGTCCAGTTATTCCGACGTAAACAAAACAGTAAAAATTGTTTCTGAACAGATTCAATACGATTGCAATGAATTTGGTACTGTGGGTCCCAAATTACAGATCCATATTCCAGGATAGGACGCACAAGTGAAGTATATAAGTTTCTTGTAACAAACGGGTCAGAAAATTCCTTACTCCAGCGCTTGACAAATCCAAATGATCCATAGGCCTTATTTACAGTCATAGAAATGTGAGATCAAAAATTTGACCTACGATCCAAAAGTATTCCAAGATCTTTAAAGGATTCAACAGTTTCAAGCGTTGTGCCATTCAAGTTATAATTCGTGTCGATATAATTTAATCTATAAAAAGAGATATGCTTGCATTTCCTTATGTTCAGTTCCATCATATTTGATGAGTACCATCTGTACATGCTATTCAGATCAGATTGGAGTAAGGATTGGTCATCACTATTCCGAATAACCTTTATAATATTAACATCGTCAGCATACATGAGAGTGTAACCATATTTAATGGCCGATGGAAGGTCATTTATAAATAAGCAGAACAATAGAGGGCCAAGATGACTGCCTTGTGGAACACCAGAAGGCACATGTATTGATTTTGAAATAATGTTATCAAATACTACAAATTGTGTACGATTCTTTAGATAACTTTCAAACCAGGATACCATTAATTCACTGAAGCCCATGCGATGCAGTTTGTACAGTAAAAGTGAATGGTTTACTTTGTCAAACGCCTTACTAAAATCAGTATAAATGACATCAGTCTGTAAACGATCTCTAAAGCCTTCATTAACCATTGTAGTCAATTCCAAGATATTTGTTATGGTCGAACAAAATTTACGGAAGCCGTGTTGTTTAGGCGATAGAAGAGAGGAGACTTGATGATTCAAACTATCAGAAATAATTTTCTCCAACAGTTTTGGAATAGCACTTAATTTAGCAATGCCTCTATAATTCGTAATATCTGACTTGCTTCCATTTTTAAATAGCGGAATGATAAATGAATTCTTCCACAACGTAGGAAAGTGACCTGTGCGCAAAGACTCATTAAACAGAAATGAAAGAGCAGTCGAAAGAGAATGAGCACAATATTTGAGGATGTTACTGGGAATCCCATCAGGGCCCGGGCGATATGAACATTTTATCTTTTCCATATAACTCATCACAATATGAGGAGAAATAAATGGAGTAGTGAATGTCGAATATTCCTGTATCTTATATGGGTACGCATCAGATTGCTTGAAATCCTTATGGCAGTAAGTTGTTGCAAAGAACTTTGAAAACAAATTACATATAGATTCATTATCATCCCCTTCAACAGCACCATAGTGAAGGGTTCTTGGATACACATTTGATTGACGTTTAGAATTAACAAATCTGTAAAATGACTTTGGATTAAGCTTCAGTTCATTTTTAATTTTCGATAAATAATTGTTATAGGATTGTTTATTCCACAGGTTGTATTCTGAACGAGCAATTGAGTAGTTTGCGTAGTCAGTCACAGATCCAGATTTTTTATACTTTTTATAAAGTTTATTCTTTCTATTCTTCAAGTTACGTAATTTACTGTCATTCCCAGGGGGACCAGTGTGAGAAGTTATTCCAATTAATGGAACAGATTGGGCAATGAATGAATTCAAAGTTTCATAAAATGTATTTATTGATTCATCAAGATTTCTCGCTGGTAAGATTTTATTCCAATCCACATTTAATAGTAATGAGTTCAGTTTTTCGTAATCAGTTCTATTAAAAGAGAATATTTTATCAGTTTTCAATACGAGTTTTTTTCGCATAGATCTCGAAAAAGACATATTTATATTCATACAGACAGTGGGATGATGAACATCTTCAGGATTTACAACGGCTTTGACGCGTGATAAAAACACATCTTTTAGTTCATTTGTAAAAAATAAATCAAGTAATTTATTTTTCGAATTTTGTATGTTGCTAATTTGAAAAAGACCATCTTTTAACAAGTTTTCAACAAATTCAGATTGATATCCATTTCTTAGCATTGGTACACACAAAAAAATTTCACGAAAATTTTTCCAATTAAAATTTTAATTGAGTTTTAAAAAATATTCAATTAAAAATTTAATTCATTCAACAAATTTTTTAATTGAAACAAAAATCAATCACAAAAATAATAGTATCAATTAATTTTTTAATTGGATCAATTAACTTTTTAATTGACCTTCTATTAATTTTTCAATTGATACTATCATTTCTGTGATTGAAGACATTTCAATTAAAAATTAATTGGATCAATTAATTTCGTGATTGAATCAGAAAAAAATTTTTTTGTGTGTACGGAGTAATTCATTTCCTCACAATATTTCCATGTAATAGATAGAATGTTAAAATCACCAGACAAAACAATCAAATCAGAGGATCTCGCAGTAGATAGGACTGATTGGATAGCAGTCAAATGAGCATTATAAACATCGTTCCAAGAACCAGGAGGAATATAGGAGCAAGTCACAAACAATGAATTATGGCCGCACCTTATTTTCACTCCTAAATATTCAATTTGAAGTACATTTGGAATATCAATTTTTGATGAAGCAAATTTCGAAGAAACAGCAATTAGGACACCGCCACCAGATTTCTTCAAACCATTTGTGCGGTCACATCTATAAATTTCGTACTTGTCGCATAAGATTTCAGTATTTAAGATATTACTTTGAAGCCAGGTTTCAGTAAATATAATCAAATCATAATCAAAGCCAAAGCTATCCGTATATAGGTTGCATAATTTTGTGTTAAGTCCCCTAACATTCTGATAAACTAAAGTAAAATTTGTATCAGACAGGGTTTTATTCAGTTTTTTGATTGCTCAACGGGACGTGCAGGTAAACGGGCAACTCTATCTCTAAAAACAAATTCATGCACCACAGCTCTGTAAGGCCAAAATTCCGGATTGACCACTGTGTCAAAAATGTCCTCAGGTACGAAAATTTTAAATGACGACTTGTTCCTCCTCTCTACAAATTGCAGTTTAGATACCTTAATGTCTACATTTGCATTCAGTTTTGATTTTATGTAGAAATGAATATCATCCTCAGTTGTTTCTGGAGCAAAACGGGCAGCAAAAATGGTTTTCATTGGGGGTAAGACCCTTAAAGGTTTTGGAGCTGAACCAGCAGGCGATTGATTTGTAGGTGTATTAAAAGGAGAAAAGAATGCATTAGAATTCTGCATTGCTACAGAAACCTTTATTCGACCGAACTGGATTTAAGTTTTCCTAATGAAACCTTTATTTATTGTGGCAGAATTTAAGTTTTCTCATAGAATAGGCAACTTTATTTAAATATTCCTATAGAAAACTTTATTTATGAATGAATTTAGATTTTCCTATAGAAAACTTTATTCACTGTGAATGAATTTAATTGTTCCCATAGAAAACGTTACTCATTGTGAATTAATTTAAGTTGTCCCATTAAAAAAATCTTTATTGTGAATGAATTTAAGTTTTCCTATAGAAAACTTTACTCATTATGAATGAATTTAAATGTTTCTATCGAAAACTTTTTTCATTGTGAATGAATTTAAGTTTTCCTACAGAAAACTTTATTCGTTGTGAATTAATTTTATTTTCCCATAGAAAACTGTATTTATTGTGAATGAATTTAAATTTTTTACTCATTGTGAAAATTGTATTTATCGTGGCTAAACTTTGCTTTTGCTACAGAAACCTTTATTCAATCGAACTGGATTCAAGTTTTCCTAATGAAACCTTTATATATTGTGGCAGAATTTAAGTTTTCTCATAGAATAGAATTATTTAAATTTTCCTATAGAAAAATTTATTCACTGTGAATGAATTTCAATTTTCCTATAGGAAACGTTATTCAGTATGAAGGAATTTAAGTTTTCCTATAGAAAACTTTATTCATTGTGAACGAATTTAAGTTTTCCTAGTCATTGTATATGAATTTAAATTTTCTATAGAAAACTTTACTCATTATGAATGAATTCAAATTTTCCTATCCAAAACTTTTTTCATTGTGAATTAATTTTAGTTGTCCCATAGATAACTTTACTCATTATGAATGAATTTAAATTTTCCTATTGAAAACTTTATTTATTGTGAATTAATTTTAGTTTTCCCATAGAAAACTTTGTTTATTGTGAATGAATTTAAATTTTTTACGCATTGTGAAAATTGTATTTATCGTGGCTGAACTTTGCCTTTGCTACAGAAACCTTTATTCAACCGAACTGGATTTATGCTTTCCTACAGGAAACTTTATCATTGTGACTGAATTTAGTTTTTCCTATTGAAAATTTTATTTATTGTTACAGAATTTAAGTTTTCTCATAGAATATACAACTTTATGTAGCCTGGCTGAATTTTGGTTTTCCCATGGACAATCTTATTTGGCCTGGCTGAATTTAAATTTTCCCTTAGAAAACATTATTCAGCCTTACTGAATTTAGGATGTCCCAAAGCATACTTTATTGAGCCGGGCTGAGTTAAAGTTTTCCTAAAGCTTTACCTTTATTCAGCATGGTTGTATTTATGTTTTCCTATAGAAAACTTTATTCTTTGAATGCATGAATTTAAGTTTTCGTATAGGCAACTTCATTCATTGTGAATGAAGATAAAGTTTACTATAGAAAGCTTCATTCGACGTGACTGAATTTTGGTTTTGTTATAGAAAATTTTATTCAGTCTGGCTGAATTTAAGTTTTCCTATAGAAAACGTTACATGTTGTGGCCGAATTAAATTCTTCCTCTTGAAAACTTTATTTAGCCTGGCTGATTTTATGTTTTTCTATAGAAAAACATTATTAAACCTTCCTTAATTCTTGATTTCCTATAGAAAAATTGTTATTCATTGTGAATTAATTTAAGTTTTCGTATAGAAAATTTTATTCGTTGTGAATGAGTTTAAGTCTTCCTATAGAAAACTTTATTTCGTGGCTAAATTTTTGGTTTTACTATAGACAACTGGCTGAATAAAAGTTTTGCTGTAGAAAAATTTATTCCTATTGAAAACTTTATTTATTGTGACTGAATTTATATAGAAAACTTTATTCTGCCTGACAAAATGTAAGTTTTCTTATAGAAAAGGTCATGCAGCATGACTGAAGTTTAGTGTCCCCTGTGAAAACATTATTCAACCTTGCTGGATTTATGATTTCCTTTAGAAACAGTTTTCAGCCTTGCTGAGCTTATGATTTCAAAAAGCATACTTTATTTAGCCTAGCTAAATTAACATTGCCGTAGATCAAACTTTGTTCAGCATGGCTGTATTTATGGTTTACTATAGAAAACTTTATTCATTGTGAATGAATTTTGGTTTTGTTATAGAAAATTTTATTCAGCATGGGTGTATTTATGTATTACTATGGAAAACTTTATTCATTGTGAATGAATTTATGTTTCTCTATAGACAACTTTATTCATTGTGAATTAATTTTGGTGTTGTTATAGAAAATTTTATTCAGCATGGCTGTATTTATATTTTACTATAGAAAACTTTATTCATTGTGAATGAATATTTATTTATTTCTATAAAATAAAAAAAACTTTTGGCTGAATTTAAATCCTCCTATAGAAAACTTTATTCATTGTGGCTGAATTAAATTTTTCCTATTGAAAACTTTATTGTGGCTAAATTTAAATTTCATTGTGAATGAAAGAAGAAATTTATATTGAAAATTTTATTCATCGTGGCTGAATTTAAGTTTTCCCATTGAAAACTTTATTTGCTGTGGCTAAATTTATTTGTTCCTATAGAAAACTTTATTCTGCCTGACCAAATGTAAGTTTTCCCATGTATTTAGCCAGGCTGAATTTAAGTTTTCCTATAGAAAACATTATTCAACCTTGCTGAATGTAAGATTTCCTATAGATAACATTATTCAGCCTTGCTAAATTTATGATTTCCCGAAGCATATTTTATTGAGCCTGGATGAGTTAAAATTTTCCAAGAGAAAACTTTGTTCATCATGGTTGTTTGTTGCGTTTTCCCATAGAAAACGTTATTCATTGTGAATGATTTTAAGTTTGCTTATAAAAAATGTATTCGCTGTGAATAAATTAAAGTTTTCCTATAGAAAACTTTACTCATTGTGAATGCATTTAAATTTTCCTATCGAAAATTTTAGTCATCGTGGCTGATTTTTGGTTTTCTTATCGAACACTTTATTCATTGTGAATGAGTTTAGATTTTCCTATCGAAATCTTTACTCATTGTGAATAAAATTAAGTTTTCCAAAAAAACAGTTATTCGTTGGGAATGAATAAAAAGTTTTTCTATAGAAAACGTTATTCGTTGCCAATAAATTTAGGATTTCGTATAGAACACTTTATTCAGTCTGGCTGAATTTTAGTTTTCCTATATAAAACTTTATTCATTGTGAATGAACTAATATTTTCGCAAAGAATCATTATTATCATTATTAATTGTTGTTGAATTTAAGTTTTTCTAGAGTAACCATATTCACTGTGAATGAATTCATTTCAATAAATGTATTCGTTTTCCTACAGAAAATTTTATTCATTGTGAATGAATTAATATTTTGGCAAAGAAAACATTAGTAAATGTTGCTGAATTTAAGTTTTTCTAGGGAAACATTATTCATTGTGAATGAATTCATTCAGATATTAAGTTTTCCAAACAACAGTTATTCGTTGGGAATTAATACAAAGTTTATCTATAGAAAACTTTATTCGTTGTCAATAAATTCAAGATTTCCTATAGGACACTTTATTCAGTCTGGCTGAATTTTAGTTTTCCTATAGAAAACTTTATTAATTGTGAATGAATTAATATTTTCGCAAAGAAAATATTATTAAATGTTGCTGAATTTAAGTTTTTCTACAGAAACATAATTCATTGTGAATGATTTCATTTGTTGTCAATAAATTTATTCGTTTTCCTTTAGAAAACTTTATACATTGTGAATGAAATAATATTTTCGCAAAGAAAACATTATTAAATGTTGCTGAATTTAAGTTTTTCTACAGAAACCTTATTCACTGTGAATGAATTAATTTGTTGTCAATAAATTTATTCGTTTTCCTACATAAAAGTTTATTCATTGTGAATGAATTAATATTTTGGCAAAGAAAACATTATTAAATGTTGCTGAATTTAAGTTTTTCTAGAGAAACATTATTCATCGTAAATGAATTCATTGAGAAATTAAGTTTTCCAAAAGACAGGTTTTCGTTAGGAATGAATAAAAAGTTTATCAATAGAAAACTTTATTCGTTGTCAATAAATTTAGGATTTCCTATAGAACACTTTATTCAGTCTGGCTGCGTTTAAGTTTTCCTATAGAAAACTTTATTCATTGTGCATGAATTAATATTTTCGCAAAGAAAACATTATTAAATGTTGTTGAATTGAAGTTTTTCTAGAGAAACCTTATTCATTGTGAATGAATTCATTTGTTGTCAATAAATTTATTCGTTTTTCTATAAAAAAAAAACTTTATTCATTGTGAATGAAACAATATTTTCGCAAAGAAAGTATTATTAAATCTTGCTAAATGTGAGTTTTTCTACAGAAACCTCATTCATTGTGAATGAATGCATTTGTTGTCAATAAATTCATTCGTTTTCCTATAGAAAACTTTATTCATTGTGAATGAATTAATATTTTCGCAAAGAAAACATTATTAAATGTTGCTGAATTTAAGTTTTTCTAGAGAAACCTTATTGACTGTGAATAAATTCATTTGTTGTCAACAAATGTATTCTTTTTCCTATAGAAAACTTTATTCATAGTGAATGAATCAATATTTTCGCAAAGAAAACATAATTAAATGTTGCTGAATTTAAGTTTTTCTAGAGAAACCATATTCATTTTTGTCATTGTTATTCATTTGTTGTCAATAAATTTATTTGTTTTCCTACAGAAAAATTTATTCATTGTGAATGAATTAATATTTTCGCATGGAAAACATTATTAAATGTTGCTGAATTTAAGTTTTTCTAGAGAAACCTTATTCATTGTGAATAAATTCATTTGTTGTCAATAAATTTATTCGCTTTCCTATATAAAACTTTATTCATTGTGAATGAATTAATATTTTCTTTATTCATTATGAATGAATTTAAGTTTTCCTATAGAAAATTGTATTCAGCTTAGCTGAATTTAAGATTTCCTTTATAAACTCTTTTTCCACCAAATTTATCTTAAAGTGGTTGTCCTCTCAATTTCATAATTTAAGAAATAAAACAAAAACTTAAATTACCCTATCGCAATTCCACTATCATCTTCAAATGGAGCCATATCCAGTTTCCTAAGAAATCCTAAAACTTTTAATATCTTTTGCTACACCAGTCCCTAGGGACTGGTATGTAGAAACACCAATAAATGTCACATATGTTTTGTATTGCTTCTACGTGATTTAATGGAGTTTTGCGGTTTTTAAGCATCATTTGATGCTAACCATTTAATATTGGAGACAGGCACCTAAAGACACTTGGGTCACTCAGGCCATAGTACAAGAGACCAACGTAAGGAGTTAAATGAACAGGACATATGACAAAATTCTTATTTGACCAAAGACTTTGGGAGAAGACAAACTCATCCTCTTGGCATGTCACTATGTGTGGTGGCAAATCACAAACGTTTCAAGTAAATATTATGCTAAGATTGAGGACAATTTACCCAAAATCTTAACATTTTTATAGAAATGCTTTAAGAGACTGAGTGTATCTGTATATATATATATGTGTGTGTGTATGTATTTGTGTGTAGCATATATGTGGTTAAATTTCGATATGCCGTAGTATTTCCAAGTTTACTTTTGGTCAACTACCTTAAATGTCTACTGAGAGAGAGGTTAAGGACATTTTTGTGGTTTGTTGATTAAATCTTGCAAATGCTACAACAACAGAAACAACATCTGGTCAGTTCTTGGTTATGTGGTTCGTGTAGCACATGGAAACTTAAATTTCTTAAAAATTGTAGGATACATTTAGGTATTAAAATTAAAAACATAAAAACATTTATCATTCACGTAAACAAACTTTTAATTTAATTACTCATTAATTAATTAACTGATAATAATTTCTATTTTATTTCATTTATTGTATGTTATTTTAATTTCCAATTCGATCCTTGCGAAGGTGGTACGATACATAAAAATAAAATGTTCAACTTTTCTATAAAAATGATTTTTTTTTTTAATTATTTTTTTAGAAAATTTTGACAAAATTTTCTATAGAAAAAAATGTACAAAATTTGTGTAGAAAAAATTTACAAAATGTTCTATAGAAAAACAAGTATATACGGCCGTAAGTTCGGCCAGGCCGAATCTTATGTACCCTCCACCATGGATTGGGTAGAAACTTCTACCAAACACTGTCATTCACAATCGAATTACTTGGGGTGTGGCATCTTAAAACTTCTTAACATCGTTTTCTAAATTGTGAGTTAGTCCATACGTGGTAGAGAGCCAGAATTGAAATATGGGGGTCGCTTATATGGGGGCTATATACAATTATGAACTTGATATGGACCAATTTTTTGTGATTGGGGATCGATTTATCTGAGGGCTATTTGTAACTATAGACCGATATGAACCTAGTTAGGCATGGTTGTTAACGGCCATATACTATCACAATGTACCAAATTTCAACTGACTGGGATGAAATTTGCTCCTCCAAGAGGCTCCAAAACCAAATCTCGGGATCGGTTTATATGGGGGCTATATATGATTATGAACTGATATGGACCACTTTTGGCATGGC
Source organism: Haematobia irritans (assembly GCF_050003625.1). Taxonomy (NCBI): domain Eukaryota; kingdom Metazoa; phylum Arthropoda; class Insecta; order Diptera; family Muscidae; genus Haematobia; species Haematobia irritans. Next base: position 41,562,737 of record NC_134398.1, read on the forward strand.
TATTAAATATCATATACTACCACCACGTACCAAATTTCAACCAGATCGGATGAATTTTGCTTCTCCAAAAGGCACCGGAGGTCAAATCTGGGAATCGGTTTATATGGGGCTATATATAATTATGGACTGATGTGAACCAATTCATGCATGGTTGTTTGATAATATATACTAACATGAAGTACCAAATTTAAACCGAATCGGATGAATTATGCTCTTCCAAGGGGCTCCGGATTTGAAATATGGGGTCCAGTTTATATGGGGGCTAATTTTTTGCATGGTCATTATAGACCATATACTAACACCATGTACCAAATTTCAGCCGGATCGGATGAAATTTGCTTCTCTTAGAGGCTCCGCAAGCCAAATCGGGGGATCGGTTTATATGGGGGCTATATATAATTATTGACCGATGTGGACCAACTTTGCATAGTTGTTAGAGACCATATACTTGCACCATGTTCCAAATTTCAGACGGATCGCATGGAATTTGCTTCTCTTAGAGTCCTCGCAAGCCAAATTTGGGGGTCCGTTTATATGGGGGCTATACGTAAAAGTGGACCGATATAGCCCATTTGCAATACCATCCGACCTACATCAATAACAACTACTTGTGCCAAGTTTCAAGTCGATAGCTTGTTTCGTTCGGAAGTGAGCGTAATTTCAACAGACGGACGGACATGCTCAGATAGACTCAGATTTTCACCACGACCCAGAATATATATACTTTATGGGGTCTTAGAGCAATATTTCGATGTGTTACAAACGGAATTTTCTACAGGAATAAAATTTTGAAAAAATTTTTTACAGAAATAAAATTTTCACAAAATTTTTTACAGAAATAAAATTTTCACAAAATTTTCTATAGAAATAAAATTTTGTCCCAATTTTCTACAAAAATAAAATTTTCATAAAATTTTCTATAGAAATAAAATTTCGACAAAAATTTCTATAAACATAAAATGTTGACATAATTATCTATAGAAATAAAATTTTGACCAAAAGTTTCTATGGGAATAACAGTTTGACAAAAATTTATAGAGAAATAAAATTTTACAAACATTTTTTATAGAAATAATATTTTGACAAAATTTTCTATAGAAATACAATTTTGACAAAATTTTCTTTAGAAATACAATTTTGACAACATTTTCTATAGAAATAAAAATTTGACAAAATTTTCTATAGAAATAAAATTTTGACAAAAGTTTCTATAGAAATAAATGTTTGACAAAATTTTCTTTAGAAATAAAATTTTGATATTTTTTTTAAAGAAATAAAATTTAGACAAATTTTCTATAGAAATAAAATTTTGACAACATTTTCTATAGAAATAAAATTTTGACAACATTTTCTATAGAAATAAAATTTTGACAACATTTTCTATAGAAATAAAATTTTACAAACATTTTTTATAGAAATAATATTTTGACAAAATTTTCTATAGAAATACAATTTTGACAAAATTTTCTATAGAAATAAAATTTAGACAAAATTTTCTATAGAAATAAAATTTTGACAACATTTTCTATAGAAATAAAATTTTGACAACATTTTCTATAGAAATAAAATTTTGAGAAAATTTTCTTTAGAAATACAATTTTGACAACATTTTCTATAGAAATAAAATTTTGACAAAAGTTTCTATAGAAATAAATTTTTGACAAAATTTTCTATAGAAATAAAATTTTGATAATTTTTTTTTATAGAAATAAAATTTTGACAACATTTTCTAAAGTAATAAAATTTTGACAAAATGTTCTATAATAAAAAATTTTACAAAATTTTCTATAGAAATAAAATTTTGACAAAATTTTCTATAGAAATAAAATTTTGATAAAAGTTTCTATAGAAATAAAATTTAGACAAAATTTTCTATAGAAATAAAATTTTTACAACATTTTCTATAGTAATAAATGTTGACAAAATTTTCTATAGAAATAAAATTTTTACAACATTTTCTATAGTAATAAAATGTTGACAAAATTTTATATAGAAATAAAGTTTTGACAAAACTTTCTATAGAAATAAAATTTTAACAAAACAAAACGAATGAAAGAAAGAAGAGGAAGCACGCTCAAAATAAAACCCAGCCAACTTCACTCAAATCGATGATTTGATGGTGGCAAATGAAAAGAGAGATGTTTGTACGAATTTATTTCGGCATAAGCCGGCTAATGTAAAGCCTTTTTTCGGAAGGTTCAAGTGTGGTTTATTGTTGGGTTTAATGCACTGCCTGAATTTATTCTGATAATTGGTTGCTAGTTTTGCTGCAAGTAGAGGATGCTGATGAGGAATGTTGTAATTCCGAAACGTGCGTCCATTCAACCATCTTGCAGTCTATAGGGCTTTGCCCAAATAAATTTGACAAACATTCTTTTCCTATGTTGGTTAAGCTACACTTGTGGTTTAGTTAATGTATGGTTTTAAGCTGAAATCAAAAAAAAACAACAACAATGAAATAAAATTTTGACAACATTTTCTATAGAAATAAAATTTTGACAAAATTTTCAATAGAAATAAAATATTTACAAAATTTTCTATAGAAATAACATAATGACAAACTTTTCTATGGAAATAAAATTTTCACAAAATTTTCTATAGAAATAAAATATTTACAAAATTTTCTATAAAAATCAGATTTTGACAAAATCTTCTATAGAAAGAAATAAAATTTTAACAAATTTTTCTATAAAACTAAAATATTTACAAAATTTTCTTTAGAAATCAGATTTGACAAAATCTTTTATAGAAATAAAATTTTGACAAAATTTTCTATAGAAATAAAATATTTATAAGATGTTCTTTAGAAATCAGATGTTGACAAAATCTTCTATAGAAATAAAATTTTGACAAAATTTTCTATAGAAATAAAATTGTAAAAAAATTTTCTATAGAAATAAAATATTTGCAAAATTTCCTATATAGAAATAAAATTTTGACAAAATTTACTATAGAAATAAAATATTTATAAGATGTTCTTTAGAAATCAGATGTTGACAAAATCTTCTATAGAAATAAAATTTTGACAAAATTTTCTATAGAAATAAAATTGTAAAAAAATTTTCTATAGAAATAAAATATTTGCAAAATTTCCTGTAGAAATAAAATATTTACACAATTTTCTATAGAAATAAAATTTTGACAAAATTTTCTATAGAAATAAACTATTGACAAAATTTTCTATAGACAAAACATTTTTACAAAATTTTCATTGAAATAAAATTTTGACAAAATTTTTTATTGAAATAAAATTTTGACAAAATTTTTTATTGAAATAAAATTTTGACAAAATTTTCTTTATAAATAAAATATTTACAAAATTTTCTATACAAATAAAATATTTACAAAATTTTCTATAGAAATCAGATTTTGACAAAATCTTCTATAGAAATAGAATTTTGACAAAATTTTCTATAGAAATAAAATATTTAATAAATTTTCTATAGAAATCAGATTTTGACAAAAATTTTTTATAGAAATCAGATTTATTGTTGTTTTTGATCTCAGCTTAAAGCCATGCATTGACTAAACTACAAGTGTAGCTTAACCAACAAAGGAAAAGTATGCTTGTCAAATTTATTTGGGCAAAGCTCTTTTTCGGAAGGTTCAAGTGTAGTTCACTTTGGGTTGAGTGAATTACCCGAATTTATTCTGATAATTGGTTGATAGTTTTGCTGCAAATAGAGGATGCTGATGAGGAATGTGGTAATTCCGAAACAGCTGTACATCCAACCATCTTGCAGTCTATAGGGATTTGCCCAAATAAATTTGACAAGCATACTTTTCCTATGTTGGTTAAGCTACACTTGTAGTTTAGTCAATGCATGGCTTTAAGCTGAGATCAAAAACAACAATAACGATTGAAGAGAAGCCAACAATAACAAACAAAACGAAATCAGATTTTGACAAAATTTTCTATAGAAATCAATTTTTGGCAAAATTTTCTATAGAAATAAAATTTTGAAAAAATTGTTTTTGTAAATATTTACAAAATTACCTGTAGAAATAAAATATTTACAAAATTTTCTATAGAAATAAAATTTTGACAAAATTTTCTATAGAAATAAAATTTTGGCAAAATTTTTTATAGAAATACAATTTTGACGAAATGTTTTATAGAAATGAAATTTTGACAAAATGCTCTATAGAAATGAAATTTTGATAAAATTTTCTAGAGAAATCAAAATTTTGACAAAACTTTCTATAGAAAACAATTTTGACAAAATTTTCTATAGAAATACAGTTTTGACAAATTTTTCTATAGAAATTAAATTTTGAAAAAAATGTTCTATAGAAATGAAATTTTGATAAAAATTTTTCCACAGAAATCAAAATTTCTACAGAAATAAAATGTTGACAAAATTTTCTAAAGAAATAAAATTTTGACAAAATTTTCTTTGAAATAAAATTTTGACAACATTTTCTATAACACCATTAAAACTTTTAAGGTCATACTCCATACTCAGGTAAGGTCATACTAAGTAACTTGTCCTTTTTTGTAGAAGTAGTAAAAGAAAGAAAAGACAATTTTTCCTGGAAAAATATTGTTTTCTCGCCAAACATAAAATGGTTTCGAAATCAAGTATATAATGTCCGAGAAGATCTCTTGCTGGATGTTCGTGGTCCGATTTGTGGCACCCTGTGGCTTGGTAAAAAAGTCGTTCTCCACACAGTTGCCTAAAGATCCATAAGGGTGCTTTTATCTGATCCCAGAGCTGCTGTTCCCGAAGAGCGCTTGTTTCGTTTGAGTCTATCGTTGTCCCGATTTCAGATCTATATAGGAATATGGAGTTTGCAGTCACTACAAAAACTCACCTTCGCCATTAGGCGGATCGGTTATCATCACATATTTTGGCGTTGCATCCAGCCTTTGCCCTAAGCCCGTCGCCGGACATGTAAGCTGACACCCAGTGGTACGAAGTTCATACTGATAATTAAACAAGTAAGGAAAGTCTAAAGTCGGGCGGGGCCGACTATATTATACCCTGCACCACTTTGTAGATCTAAATTTTCGATACCATATCACATCCGTCAAATGTGTTGGGGCTATATATAAAGGTTTGTCCCAAATACATACATTTAAATATAACTCGATCTGGACAGAATTTGATAGACTTCTACAAAATCTATAGACTCAAAATTTAAGTCGGCTAATGCACTAAGGTGGAACACAATGTTAGTAAAAAACAAGTAAGGAAAGTCTAAAGTCGGGCGGGGCCGACTATATTATACCCTGCACCACTTTGTAGATCTAAATTTTCGATACCATATCACATCCGTCAAATGTGTTGGGGCTATATATAAAGGTTTGTCCCAAATACATACATTTAAATATAACTCGATCTGGACAGAATTTGATAGACTTCTACAAAATCTATAGACTCAAAATTTAAGTCGGCTAATGCACTAAGGTGGAACACAATGTTAGTAAAAAACAAGTAAGGAAAGTCTAAAGTCGGGCGGGGCCGACTATATTATACCCTGCACCACTTTGTAGATCTAAATTTTCGATACCATATCACATCCGTCAAATGTGTTGGGGCTATATATAAAGGTTTGTCCCAAATACATACATTTAAATATAACTCGATCTGGACAGAATTTGATAGACTTCTACAAAATCTATAGACTCAAAATTTAAGTCGGCTAATGCACTAAGGTGGAACACAATGTTAGTAAAAAAATATGGGAAACATTTAAATCTGAAGCAATTTTAAGGAAACTTTCCAAAAGTTTATTTATGATTTATCGTTCGATATATATTATTAGAAGTTTAGGAAAATTAGAGTCATTCGTACAACTTTTCGACTAAGCAGTGGCGATTTTACAAGGAAAATGTTGGTATTTTGACCATTTTTGTCGAAATCAGAAAAACATATATATGGGAGCTATATCTAAATCTTAACCGATTTCAACCAAATTTGGCACGCACAGCAACAATGCTAATTCTACTCCCTGTGCAAAAATTCAACTAAATCGGAGCAAAAAATTGGCCTCTGTGGTCATATGAGTGTAAATCGGGCGAAAGCTATATATTGGAGCTATATCTAAATCTGAACCGATTTCAACCAAATTTGGCACGCATAGCTACAATGCTAATTCTACTCCCTGTGCAAAATTTCAACTAAATCGGAGTTAAAAATTGGCCTCTGGGGTCATATGAGAGTAAATCGGGCGAAAGCTATATATTGGAGCTATATCTAAATCTGAACCGATTTCAACCAAATTTGGCACGCACAGCAACAATGCTAATTCTACTCCCTGTGCAAAAATTCAACTAAATCGGAGCAAAAAATTGGCCTCTGTGGTCATATGAGTGTAAATCGGGCGAAAGCTATATATTGGAGCTATATCTAAATCTGAACCGATTTCAACCAAATTTGGCACGCATAGCTACAATGCTAATTCTACTCCCTGTGCAAAATTTCAACTAAATCGGAGTTAAAAATTGGCCTCTGGGGTCATATGAGTGTAAATCGGGCGAAAGCTATATATTGGAGCTATATCTAAATCTGAACCGATTTCAACCAAATTTGGCACGCATTGCTACAATGCTAATTCTACTCCCTGTGCAAAATTTCAACTAAATCGGAGCAAAAAATTGGCCTCTGTGGTCATATGAGTGTAAATCGGGCGAAAGCTATATATTGGAGCTATATCTAAATCTGAACCGATTTCAACCAAATTTGGCACGCATAGCTACAATGCTAATTCTACTCCCTGTGCAAAATTTCAATTAAATCGGAGTAAAAAATTGGCCTCTGTGGTCATATGAGTGTAAATCGGGCGAAAGCTATATATGGTAGCTATATCTAAATCTGAACCGATTTCAACCTAATTTGGCACGCATAGCTACAATGCTAATTATACTCCCTGTGCAAAATTTTAACTAAATCGGAGCAAAAAATTGGCCTTTGTGGTCATTTGAGAGTAAATCGGGCGAAAGCTATATATGGGAGCTATATCTAAATCTTAACCGATTTCAACCAAATTTGACACGCATAGCTACAATTCTAATTCTACTCCCTGTGCAAAATTTCAACTAAATCGGAGCAAAAAATTGGCCTCTGTGGGCAAATGAGTGTAAATCGGGCGAAAGCTATATATGGGAGCTATATCTAAATCTGAACCGATTTGGCTGATATTTTGCAAGTTTTTCGAGACTGATAAAATATTCGGATGTACGGAATTTGAGGAAGATCGGTTGATATACACGCCAATTATGACCAGATCGGTGAAAAATATATATGGCAGCTATATCTAAATCTGAACCGATTTTTTCCAAAATCAATAGGGATCGTCTTTGAGCCGAAACAGGACCCTATACCAAATTTTAGGACAATCGGACTAAAACTGCGAGCTGTACTTTGCACACAAAAATACATCAACAGACAGACAGACAGACGGACAGACAGACAGACAGACAGACAGACAGACAGACGGACATCGTTAAATCGACTCAGAATTTAATTCTAAGACGATCGGTATACTAAACGATGGGTCTCAGACTTTTCCTTCTTGGCGTTACATACAAATGCACAAACTTATTATACCCTGTACCACAGTAGTGGTGAAGGGTATAAATAGACTCGAGATGACCAGTTCGTGGAGAATGAAGCCACGAGTTCTTCCTCCAATGGATGCCGACCTATTTTCTCCAGTCTACGCCGCCGACGTTTATATCTACTGAAACCGAACAAATTTTGTCATGCACCCAATCTTTTGCTATTTTTTTTTTTATTTATTTCTATATATTCTTCAATATTAGGAGGACAATTTTTTCCAATTACCTTAAATATTAACACCGTACGTAGATGTTAATTTAAAATCCATTATCAAAAAAGAAAGTTTTGTGCCATAAACCAAACACAGCATCGTATATCTTCGCTAGTCAAGAAACAAAGTTTCCTCTTGCCTTAAAGTTTTTTCAGGCACATTTTTTAGTTAAAGAAATGGAAAGGAAACGAAAGCGGCTAAGTTGAAGTTTGGCATCAACAAGCAAAAAGTTATTCCTTGTTTCTTGCGAAAAGAAATATACAAATTTCACTTTTTGTAATATTTTCCATAGCATTGATTTTTAAGGAAAGTTCTTTCATTATTTTAGGAGAGTTATTTTCCTCCAATACACTGAAAAAATATGAAGGCTAAATAACAAAAAACAAAGGAAATAAGTCAACTCAACTCCAGGTTGTTATCATTTCTAATCCCCTTATTTAACACCAGCCAGATTTATTCTTTCCCAGCAAAAAAACCTGCTGAATTTTCAGCTGCTTTGTAAGGGAAGTCAAGGGAGCCACCGTGGTGCAATGGTTAGCATGCCCGTCTTGCATACACAAGGTCGTGGGTTCGATTCCTGCTTCGACCAAACACCAAAAAGTTTTTCAGCGGTGGATTATCCCACCTCAGTAATGTTAGTGACATTTCTGAGGGTTTCAAAGCTTCTCTAAGTGGTTTCACTGCAATGTGGAACGACGTTCGGACTCGGCTATAAAAAGGAGGTCCCTTGTCATTGAGCTTAACATGGAATCGGGCAGCACTCAGTGATAAGAGAGAAGTTCACCAATGTGGTATCACAATGGACTGAATAGTCTAAGTGAGCCTGATACATCGGGCTGCCACCTAACCTAAGGGAAGTCAAAGTCAATCAGCGCTTACCTCTGCGTGGAATTCACTGATGAATTTATAAGGAAATGTCCCACTTAAATTCGCTTTTTCTTTATATGAAATTCAGCGCAGTACATTTACATGAGGAAATCATTGCAACTTCAGTACGCTTAAGAAGCACATAATAATTTCGAATATTGGAACCATTACAGCGCTAAAGTACCACCAGATACCGGTACTATACTGCCTTTAAAAATTATGAAATGAACACACATTTGTAGCCGTTCTACATTTTTATAATTATTCTAGCTTGGCCCGGTCCGCGTTGATGGCCGCAATATTATTCTTACCTAGAATTAAATTCAACAATACAAGAAACAAAAGAACACAAAATGAATTGAATCGTCCGCAAAACACGTCTTTTATTTCTGCTAATTTCTCTTCACACAAAATCGTTCGTTCGTAAGTCGTGATAAAAAAGCACAAAAAGGTCTTGTTTACAGAAGCGCAACTTGGTAAGCGAAGGAGGAAGCAACCGCTCTACTTTAGTGCAACGAAATTGCGCTAATTTCAGCATTTACATATTTTAAAAATTTTTGTCGGGCGTTCAATAAAAAAAATATTAACTGCGTCTCTCGCTGTAAACGAAGAACTTACTACACCTTTAGTGAAAGTACCGCTGAATTCAGCACTTACAATTTTGCGCAGAGTAGCAGTGCCTACAGTATGAATTTTGCTATAGATGTAAAATTTTAACAAAATTTTCTCTAGAAATAAATTTTTGACAAAATTTTCTATAGAAATAAAATGTTGACATAATTATACCCTGCGCCTTACTGTGGAACAGGGTATTATAAGTTAGTGCATATGTTTGTAGCACCCAGAAGGAGACGAGATAGACACATGGTGTATTTGGCAATAATGCTCAAGGTGGGTCCCTGAGTCGATGTAACATTGTCCGTCTGTCCATCTGTCCGTCCGTCTGTCTGTGAACACATTTTTGTGATCAAAGTCTAGGTGGCAATTTAAGTCCAATCGCCTTCAAATTTGGCACATGTTCCTAATTTGGGTCTGAATAGAACCCTATTGATTTTGGAAGAAATCGGTTCAGATTTAGACATAGCTCCCATATATATCTTTCGCCCCATATACACTAATATGGACCCAGCAACCAGTGTTTTATACCGATTTGCTTGAAATTTTGTACAAACATAACACTTAGTCGTATAGTCAAGTGTGCAAAATTTGATCGAAATTGGTTCAAATTTAGATATAGCTCCCATATATATCTTTCGCCCGATATGGTTGAAATTTTGCATAGGGAGTAGATTTAGCATTGTAGCTATGCGTGCCAAATTTGATTGAAATCGTTTGAGATTTAGATATAGCTCCCATATATATTTATCGCCCGATATGGACTTATATGGCCCCAGAAGCCAGAGTTTTGGCCCAATTTGTTTGAAATTTTGCACTAGAAGTACAATTAGTAATATAGTCATGTGTGCCAAATTTGATTGAAATCGGTTCAGATTTAGATATAGCTCCCATATATATGTTTTTCTGATTTCGACAAAAATGGTCAAAATACCAACATTTTCCTTGTAAAATAGCCACTGCTTAGTCGAAAAGTTGTAAAAATGACTCTTATTTTCCTAAACTTCTAATACATATATATCGAGCGATAAATCATAAATAAACTTTTGCGAAGTTTCCTTAAAATTGCTTCAGATTTAAATGTTTCCCATATTTTTTTATAAAAATGTGTTCCACCCTAGTGCATTAGACAACTTAAATTTTAAGTCTATAGATTTTGTAAAAGTCTATCAAATTCTGTCCAAATCGAGTGATATTTAAATGTCTGCATTTGGGACAAACTTTTATATATAGCACCCAACACATTTGACGGATGTGATATGGTATCGAAAATTTAGATCTACAAAGTGGTGAAGGGTATAATATAGTCGGCCCCGCCCGATTTTAGACTTTCCTTACTTGTTAATTTTATTTTTAGGTTAGGTTATAGCAAATGACGTATCCATGGATACGGTGTCCACATAGAAAATTTTGTCAAAATTTTATTTCGATAGAAAATGTTGTCAAAATTTGATTTCTATAGAAAACTAGCGTAACCCGGCCCGCTTCGCTGCGCCTTCCGAGGTGTATTTGTAGGAACATTTTGCGTTAACTTAGTCAACCATATCTTTCGTGCCGAAAACAAATTCGAAAAAATTTGAATTCTTTCAAACAAATCGGACTACTTGCTTTTTCGTTTATAGGTACAAATACGGCGGCTATGCATATGTAAAACGGTTCGTTTTAAAAAATGTCGGGGAGAGGGTGTACCCTTTCCACCAAATTTTTTAAATAATTATCTGTATTCAAGAAGTTGGACAATCTTTTATATTTCTTGTGAATTTTAAGTGTGGTTTGTCAAGGAAAGGTATCCTTCTCCTCAACATATCTGAAAAGTAAGCACTATATTATAATAACATACAAAGAATTACTGTTTCCCATCCAATAAATCGGGAAAAGCAAAAGTGGTAAAAAATTTTACCACATTAACATTTGCTAAAATGTTGGAAAATGATGCACCCTCTACGTTGGCTGCCAATTTCATGTAAATTTAAGTTCTTTACTAAAAAGAAGTCTGGCAGAAGCCTGTGCAAAAATCATACAATTATGTACCGAGTTCCCATTTACGGACAACCCTCTACTTTCAATTTAAGAAAAAATAACGGACAAAAGGGAATCCTCTCCCCACCTTCGCTCCACTCCGACCTGATATCAGACTATCACGTACCCTATATTAATTTCGCAACTACTCAATGGTCTCTACAAATTCTATCGAAGTAAATCGACAAAGTTTATTTCAATTTTCCCCTTCCCCAACCAGATATCGAAAAATCATATACTAATTTAAAACTCATGTATAAATTTAATCACCTCCTCCCAAGTTCCCTGTAAATTTCACGTAGATCGGCGATGTATAAATTTTGGTCTATTGTTTTAAAGGGACGTCACTTTCCCCGATACAATATCGACAAACACCGTGCTGAATAGCACCCCTAACCTTCCCTGAAAATTCTTGAAACTTTCCTTCAAGTGGGGCAAGGAATGTTGCCTCTTCGTTTATAACTATCCCCAACTTCCTTTGTAAATTTCAAGAAAACTTAAGATTTTTTTTTGCAGTTTTAGAGGAGGACCTCCTCCCCGGTCAAATATCGAAAAGTGATGTAGCGTATCTTTTGCAAACGTCCCAGAAAATGTCAAGCAAATTATAAGCCTAAAGGGGCGATCTCTCTTCCGTCCAAATATCACAAAATCAGGTATCAACTATTAATATCGTAACCTCTCCCCAGTCCTCTGTAAATTTCAAGTAACTCGTTAAAGTTTAATTGTTTCTCTGTATGTAGTTACTTAAGAGAAGCGGATGTCTCCCTATGTCCTTTTATTTTTATTAAAAAATTAGGAACCTGATATAAATATCATAACCTCACTCATTTTTCCGTAAAATCGGAAATTCAGTCGGGGGAGTTTAGTTTTGTTTTCACTATACTTTAAAAAAAAAAGTCGGGCAAAGGGGGGGGACCACCCCCCGACCGAATATCGAAAAATAATGTAGCGGATTTTTGTCTAGATGCCAACCCCAACATTCAATGAAAATTTCAAGCAAATCGCATAATTTTGTTCCAAGTTTCAAAAAGTAGGGCAAGGGGGAGGACCCCCTCCTCGTCCACATATGAAACCATCAGGTACCCCATATTAATTCCATAACCTCTCCACATGTTCTCTGTAAATATCAGATAATTTAGAGAATTTTAGTTTTTTCACTGTACTTTAAAAAAAAATCGAACAAAGGGGAGGTCCCCCTCCGCCACTAAATATCGAAATAAAAAGTAGTGGATCTTTGTCTAGATACCAACCCCAACCTTCAATGAAAATTTCAAGCAAATCGGTCAACTTTGGTTCAATTTTCAAAAAGTCCGACAAAGGGGAGGTCCTCCTCCACGACCAGTTGTCAAAAAATGAGGTACCCTATTTTCACCACATGAACGCCCCCTACGATCTCTGCAAGTTTCAAGTAAATCGGTTCAGCCGTTTCGGAGCCAACTCGGAACATACAAACAAACAAATAAACATAAATTGAATTTTATATATATAGATGTTATCAAAATTTGATTTCTATAGAAAATTTTGTCAAATTTTGATTTCTATAGCAAATTTTGTCAAAACTTGATTTCTATAGAAAATTTTGTCAAAATTTAATTTCTATAGAAACTTTTGTCAAAATTTGATTTCTATAGAACATTTTGTCAAAATTTTATTTCTATAGAAAATTTTGTCAAAATTTGATTTCTATAGAAAATTTCGTCAAAATTTGATTTCTATAGCAAATTTCGTCAAAACTTGATTTCTATAGAAAATTTTGTCAAAATTTGATTTCTATAGCAAGTTTGGCCAAAATTTGATTTCTATAGAAAATTTTGTCAAAATCTGATTTCTATAGAATATTTTGTCAAAATTTTATTTCTACATACAACTTTGTCAAAATTTTATTATACCCTCCACCATAGAATGGGGTATATTAACTTTGTCATTCTGTTTGTAACACATCGAAATATTGCTCTAAGACCCCATAAAGTATATATATTCTGAGTCGATCTGAGCATGTCCGTCCGTCCACATCGGTTATATATAGCCCCATATACACCGATCACCACATTTGACCTCTGGAGCCTCTAAGAGAAGCAATTTTCATCCGATCCGGCTGAAATTTGGTACATGGTGTCAGCATATGATTTCTAACAACCATGCAAAAATTGGACCACATCGGTCCATAATTATAGTATATAGCCCCCATATAAACCGATCCCCCGATTTGGCTTGCGGAGCCTCTAAAAGAAGCAAATTTCATCCGATCCGGCTGAAATTTGGTACATGGTGTTGGTATATGGTCTCTAATGACCATGAAAAATTGGTCCACATCGGTCCATAATTATATATAGCCGCCATATAAACCGATCACCAGATTTGACCTCCGAAGCCTCCTGCAAGACCAAAATTCATCTGATTCAGTTGAAATTTGGTACGTGGTGTTAATATATGGCCTCAAATACCCATGCAAAAAATGGTCGAAATCGGTCCATAATTATATATAGCCCCCATATAAACCGATCCCCAGATTTGACCTCAAAAGCCTCTTGCAAGACCAAAATGCATCTGATTCAGTTGAAATTTGGTACGTGGTGTTAATATATGGCCTCAAATACCCATGCAAAAAATGGTCGAAACCGGTCCATAATTATATATAGCCCCCATATAAACCGATCCCCAGATTTGACCTCCAAAGCCTCTTGCAAGACCAAAATGCATCTGATTCAATTGAAATTTGGTACGTGGTGTTAATATATGGCCTCAAATACCCATGCAAAAAATGGTCGAAATCGGTCCATAATTATATATAGCCCCCATACAAACCGATCCCCTGATTTGACCTCCGGTGCCTTTTGGAGATGCAAATTTCATCCGATCTGGTTGAAATTTGGTACGTGGTGGTAGTATATGATATTTAACAACCACGCCAAAAGTGGTCCATATCAGTCCATAATCATATATAGCCCCCATATAAACCGATCCCGAGATTTTGTTTTGGAGCCTCTTGGAGGAGCAAATTTCATCCGAGTCAGTTGAACTGTGGTACATTGTGCTAGTATATGGCCGTTAACAACCATGCCTAACTAGGTTTATATCGGTCTATAGTTATATATAGCCCTAAGATAAATCGATCCCCAATCACACAAAAATTGGTCCATATCAAGTTCATAATTGTATATAGCCCCCATATAAGGGACCCCCATATTTCAATTGTGGGTCTCTACGTACCGTGCAAAACTCCATTTCGATTCGTAATTGTTTGTAGACTTACCTATACATTCCTTTTTTGTCTAGAAAACGATGTTAAGAAGTTTTAAGATACCACAACCCAAGTAATCCATGGTGAAGGGTACATAAGATTCGGCCTGGCCAAATTTACGGCCGTATATACTTGTTTCTATATACAACTTTGTCAAACATTTATTTCTATATACAATTTTGTCCAAATGTGATTTCTATAGAAAATTTTGTGAAAATCTGATTTCTATAGAAATTTTTGTCAAAGTTTTATATCTATAGAAAATTTTGTCAAAATTTTATTTCTTTAGAAAATTTTGTCAAAATCTTATTTCAATAGGAAATTTTGTCAAAATTTTATTTCTATAGAACATTTTGTCAAAAGTAAGGATAGTCTAAAGTCTGGCGGGGCCGACCCTGCACCACTTTGTAGATCTAAATTTTCGATACCATATCACATCCGTGAAATGTGTTGGGAGCTATATATAAAGGTTTGTCCCAAATACATACATTTAAATATCACTCGATTTGGACAGAATGTGATAGACTTTTACAAAATCTATAGACTAAAAATTTAAGTTGGCTAATGCACTAGGGTGGAACAAAATTTTAGTAAAAAAATATGGCAACCATTTAAATCTGAAGCAATTTTAAGGAAACTTCACAAACTTTTATTTATGATTTATCGCTCGATATATATGTAATAGAAGTTTAGGAAAATTAGAGTCATTTTTACAACTTTTCGACTAAACAGAGGCGATTTTATAAGGAAAATGTTCGTATTTTGACAATTTTTGGTATTTTTACCATTTTTGTCGAAATCAGAAAAACATATATATGGGAGCTATATCTAAATCTGAACCGATTTCAACCAAATTTGGCACGCGTAGCAACAATGCTTATTCTACTCCCTGTGCAAAATTTCAACTAAATCGGAGTTAAAAATTGGCCTCTGTGGTCATATGAGTGTAAATCGGGCGAAAGCTATATATGGGAGATATATCTAAATCTGAACCGATTTCAACCAAATTTGGCACTCATAGCTACAGTGCTAATTCTACTCCCTGTGCAAAATTTCAACTAAATCGGAGCAAAAAATTGGCCTCTGGTCATATGAGTGTAAATCGGGCGAATGCTATATATGGGAGATATATTCAAATCTGAACCGATTTCAACCAAATTTAGCACGCATAGTTACAATGCTAATTCTACTCCCTGTGCAAAAATTGCAACTAAATCGGAGCTAAAAATTGGCCTCTGTGGTCATATGAGTGTAAATCGGGCGAAAGCTATATATGGGAGATATATCCAAATCTGAACCGATTTCAACCAAATTTGGCACGCATAGTTACAATGCTAATTCTACTCCCTATGCAAAATTTCAACTAAATCGGAGCAAAAAATTGGCCTCTGTGGGCAAATGAGTGTAAATCGGGCGAAAGCTATATATGGGAGCTATATCTAAATCTGAACCGATTTGGCTGATATTTTGCAAGTTTTGCGAGACCCATAAAATATTCGGATGTACGGAATTTGAGGAAGATCGGTTGATATACACGCCAATTATGGCCAGATCGGTGAAAAATATATATGGCAGCTATATCTAAATCTGAACCGATTTTAACCAAATGCTACAATGCTAATTCTACTCCCTGTGCAAAATTTCAACCAAATTGGGGTAAAACTCTGGCTTCTGGGACCGTATTAGTCCATATCGGGCGAAAGATATATATGGGAGCTATATCTAAATCTGAACCGATTTCAATAAAATTTGGCACACTTGACTATAGTACTAATTGTTCTTCTTGTGCAAAATTTTAAGTAAATTAGGGTAAAACTCTGGCTTCTGGGGCCATATAAGTCCATATCGGGCGAAATATATATGGGAGCTATACCTAAATCTGAACCGATTTCTTCCAAAATCAATAGGGATATATTCTGAGCCAAAACACATACTTGTGCCAAATTTGGACTTAAACTGCGACCTAGACTTTGATTACAAAAATGTGTTCCACCCTGAGCATTTTTGCCAAAGACACCATGTAACTATCTCGTCTCCTTCTGGGTGTTGCAAACATATGCACTAAATTATAGTACCCTGTTCCACAGTGTGGAGCAGGGTATAACAAATCAGCTTTGTTATCTATATAGTTCCTCTTATTAAGTCCATTTTTTTTCCAATGTATTATACTATGCCATGTCTATATGCATTTTTATTTCCTCGTATTAGTGAAAGAAAACATTTATCTATACAAAACGTTGTTAATCTTTGTTGTTCCTATATAGCCCTCAAGGACATTGCAGAATTTTATGTAGATTTTGAATATTTTATAAGATTTTGCACTTTCCCCTATTACCTCTATCGTCACTGGGGACTATCATATTTAAATGTGGCACAATTTCAGATCATAAATCATATTTTTAGCTTAAAGGCTCCACATAAAGCCAAAAAGTAAACATAGATATCATATGGCCTTGAACTACAATGGTTTTGGACTGTCAGGCATTATAGCCTTATTGAAATGATTTAAAATTTTCGTTGTTTTTTGGCTACACAAATGAAGGAATGGAATTTTTTTCGTGGGGCTGATAGTATATTAAATCTCTTAAAGAGCTCGGGATTATCAGAACTTTTTCTAAAAAATGTATTTATTTATTTAAATTAACTTTATGATTGGCAAAAACACTGAAAAAATATTTACGTGCGCATTTAAAATTTAGGATGCACAATTTACAAAATATTAAGGACAAATTTCTTGAAAGTAATTAAAATAAAGTTTATAACCTTTGTTTAAAACAATTTTTTATTAAACTAGCGTAACCCAGGCAGCTTCGCTACGCCTCCCGAAGCATATTTTCGTTAACTTAGTCAACCACATCTTTCGATCTTAAAACAAATTCTTTTAAAGAGTAGGATCAGGGGAAATATGGCACAAAAAGTGAAGGACTGATTAATCACTCCATGTTTCCACATACGTGTCCCGTACATATCAAAAACATCGGACTACTTGCTTTTTCGTTTATATACAGAAATAGGGTGGTTATGCAGATGTAAAACGGACCAGTTTCACAAACTTCACGTAGGGGGTGTTCCCTTTCAACCAATTGTTTGTTATACCCTGCGCCACAGTGTGGAACAGGGTATTATAAGTTAGTGCATATGTTTGTAACACCCAGAAGGAGACGAGATAGCAATAATGCTCAGGGTGGGTCCCTGAGTCGATATAACCATGTCCGTCTGTCCGTCCCTCCGTCCGTCTGTCTGTGAACACATTTTTGTGATCAAAGTCTAGGTCGCAATTTAAGTCCAATCGCCTTCAAATTTGGCACATGTTCCTAATATGGGTCAGAATAGAACCCTATTGATTTTGGAAGAAATCGGTTCAGATTTAGATATAGCCCCAAATATATCTTTCGCCCGATATGCACTAATATGGACCCAGCAGCCAGAGTTTTATACCGATTTGCTTGAAATTTTGTACAAACATAACACTTTGTCGTATAGTCAAGTGTGCAAAATTTGATTGAAATCGGTTCAGATTTAGGTATAGCTCCCATATATATCTTTCGCCCGATATGGACTAATATGGTCCTAAAAGCCAGAGTTTTGGCCCAATTTGATTGAAATTTTGCACAGGGAGTAGATTTAGCATTGTAGCTATGCGTGCCAAATTTGGTTGAAATCGATTCAGATTTAGATATAGCTCCCATATATATCTTTCGCCCGATATGCACTTATATGGACCTAGAAGCCAGAGTTTTATTCCGATTAGCTTGACATTTTGCACAAGGAGTACAATTGGTAGTATAGTCATGTGTGCCAAATTTGATTGAAATCGGTTCAGATTTAGATATAGCTTCCATATATATTTTTCGCCCGATATGGACTTATATGGCCCCAGAAGCCAGAGTTTTGGCCCAATTTGGTTGAAATTTTGCACTAGAAGTACAATTAGTAATATAGTCATATGTGCCAAATTTGATTGAAATCGGTTCATATTTAGATATAGCTCCCGTATATATGTTTTTCTGATTTCGACAAAAATGGTCAAAATACCAACATTTTCCTTGTTAAATCGCCACTGCTTAGTCGAAAAGTTGTAAAAATGACTCTAATTTTCCTAAAATTCTAATACGATATATATCGAGCGATAAATCATAAATAAACTTTTGCGAAGTTTCCTTAAAATTGCTTCAGATTTAAAAGTTTCCCATATTTTTTTTACAAAAATGTGTTCCACCCTAGTGAATTAGCCAACTTAAATTTTAAGTCTATAGATTTTGTAAAAGTCTATCAAATTCTGTCCAAATCGAGTGATATTTAAATGTATGTATTTGGGACAAACCTTTATATATAGCACCCAACACATTTGACGGATGTATATGGCAAGGCCGTATTCAGGGGGGGGGGGATGAGGGGGATCAAACCCCCCCGAAATAAATGAATATTTTTATATAAATAAATATATATTTTTAGCTGCATAGAAAAATCTTATCGAAGATGTTGAAGAAAAGCTGGAGGTTTTATTTTGAAAAACGCTTACCTATAAAACTTGCACAAATCATAGAATACTAGTTGAAAAGCCCGTCAAACGACGGTCGAAAAAAACAAATTGTTTTTGTTCTCGCAGCACAAATTTCATTTTTGGAAAATGTCTTTCTGCTTTTTATTTGTGTTTGTTTTTCTTTTTGTGAACATGACTCGCTTTGTTTGGCCATAGCAACAACAACGAAACAGCCAAACGACACGAAATTGTCGTGACTCACGAAAATTTTCGTGATTCGTGCGTGAGTCGTGAGTCACGCTCATGACAACGGCGTGAGTGTGCGTGAGCGTGATTAACAAACCAAAATGACGTGCGTGAGCGTGAGTCACGAAAATAATATCTTCGTGAGCGTGCGTGAGTAACGAATTACACTCACGAAAATATTCCTGCTCACCAACATAAAACGCTTAAGAGTTAAATTCAATTACAATTTTAGTGACACCTGAGATGTTAAGAGTTTAATAACACTCTCGATTTTAATAGTGCTCATGTTTTTAGACACTTCGGTAAAATAAATTAATCATAAAATTATTCGTGAGTCACGATATTTTTCGTGAGTCACGGTATTTTACATGAGTCACGACGTTTTCGTGCGTGAGTGTGAGTGAGTACAAATTTTCTTTTCGTGAGTGTGCGTGAGCGTGAGTCCTACCAAAAAATATCGTGCGTGAGTATGATTTTTCAGTCGTGAGTGTGCGTGAGCGTGAGTAAACTATTAATCACGTGCACACCTCTACCAAACACACATGTGTAAATGAAATGGCGCAAAACCTTCGAAAAGAACCTGCCTAATTCAGCGATGGAAGCATTTGGAGAGTGCAATAAAGAGATATTTCCAAACGTGCATATTCTTTTAAAAATTTTGGCCACTTTGCCAGTTACTCAGGGATGGAAAATAAAATTTTTAAGAAAGTACAAAAAAGGTATTTTTTGAGCGGAAAGGTACTTTTTACTAAATTTCAACAAAAATTTCACTGGAAAATTATTGTCAAGAGACTAAACTTTAAAGAAAATAAAATATTGACAAAATTTTCTATAGAAATAAAATTTTGCAAAAAAAAAATCTGTAGAAAAAAAAATGTTGCAAAATTTTTTCTATAGAAATAAAATTTTGCAAAAATTTCCTATAGAAAAAAAAATTTGTACAAAATGTTCAATTGAAATAAAATTTTGACAAAATTTTCTATAAAAATAAAATTTTGACAACATTTTCTACCGAAATAAAAAATCGATAACATATAGAATCGCATTCTTTTTATACCCACCACCATAAAATGGTGACGGGGGTATAATAAGTTTGTCATTCCGTTTGTAACACATCGAAATATCGATTTCCGACTATACAAAGTATATATATTCTTGATCAGGGAGAAATTCTAAGACGATATAAGCATGTCCGTCTGTCCGTCTGTCTGTCTGTCTGTCTGTCTGTCTGTTGTAATCACGCTACAGCCTTCAATAATGGCGCTATCGTCCCGAAATTTGGCACAGATTAGTTTTTTGTTTGCAGGCAGGTCAAGTTCGAAGATGGACTATATCGGTCCAAGTTTTGATATAGTCCCCATATAAACCGACCTCCCGATTTGGGGTCTTGGGCCTATAAAAACCATAGTTTTTACCAGATTTGCTTGAAATTGGACATCTAGAGGTATTTTGGGACCATAAAGAGGTGTGTCGAAAATGGTCCGTATCGGTTCATGTTTTAGTATAGCCCCCATATAGACCGATCTCCCGATTTTGCTTCTTAGGCGTCTAGAAACAGTATTTTCTATCCGATTTGTCTGAAATTGAAAATCTAGAGGTATTTTAGGATCATAAGGAGGTGTGTCGAAAATCGTTCGTATGGGTCCATGTTTTGATATAGCCCCCATATAGACCGATCTGCCGATTTTGCTTCTTGCGCGTCTAGAAACTATGTTTACCATCCAATTTGCCTGAAATTGGAAATCTAGAGGTATTGTGAGACTATAAAGAGGTGTGTCGAAAATGGTCCATATCGGTCCATATTTTGGTATAGCCCCCATATAGACCGATCTCCCGATTTTGCTTCTTACGCGTCTAGAAACAGTATTTTCTATCCGATTTGTATGAAATTGAAAATCTAAAGGTATTTTGGGACCATAAAGAGGTGTGTCGAAAATGGTCCGCATAGGTCCATGTTTTGATATAGCCCCCATATAAACCAACCTCTCGATTTGGAGTCTTGGGCCTATAAAAACCGTAGTTTTTATCCAATTTGCCTGAAATTGAAAATATAGAGGTATTTGAGGACCATAAAAAAGTGTGCCGAAAATGGTTTTCATCCGTCCATATTTTTGTATAGCCCCCATATAGACCGATATCCCGATTTTGCTTTTAGGGCTTGTAGAAACTATATTTACCATCCGATTTGCCTGAAATTGGAAATCTAGAGGTATTTGAGGACCATAAAAGGTGTGCCGAAAATGGTGCTCATCGGTCCATGTTTTGATATAGCCCCCATAGAAACTGATTTCCCGATTTTGCTTCTTGGGCTTCTAGAAACTATATTTTCTATCCGATTTTCCTGAAATTGAAAATGTAGAGTTCTTTTGGGACCATAAAAAGGTGTGCCGAAAATGGTGCCCATCGGTCCATTTTTTGGTATAGCCCCCATATAGACCGATCTCCCATTTTGCTTCTTGGGCTTCTAGAAACTATATTTAACATCCGCTTTGCCTGAAATTCTTCAGCTACAATAAACTGTATTTATTACATGAATTGCCTGAAATTCGAAATCTAGAGGGATTTTGAGACCACATATAAGAGTGCCGAAATTGAGGGATATCAGTTCATTTTTGGTATATAGACTGATCTCTCGATTTTTACTTCTTGGGAGTCTAGAGACTATATTTTCTGGCCGATTTGTTTGAAATTTAAAATCTGGAGGTATTTTAAGATCACAAATATGTGAGTAGCAAATGGTGCCTATCGGTCCATGTTTTGGTATAGCCCCCATATACACCGATCTCCCGGCTTTATTTCTTGGGCTTCTAGAATCCGTAGTGTTTATCCGATTTGCTGGAAATTAGTAATCTATAATAAAATTTTAGACAAACGAAATTTCTTTTTCTTATAAAGTGTTTTCGTTTATTCAACGATTGTCTCTAAAATTTGTGTCAAAAGAAAACTTTGCTTGTCTAAAATTACGTTTCTCAAAAAAGAAAACACTTCTTTCAGGATATAGCAGGCGCACTGATCATGAAAATTGCTTCAAACTGAAAGTAAAAGTTCCAGATTTTACTCATCGTATTTAAATAAATGCGGAAAAATCTACAGATTTAAGATTTTAAGTCAAAGCGTAATTTCAACATATACACGATATGTTTATATTTTCTCTAAAACTCAAATAAAATTGGTTCTCATAAATCCAGAATCTTATCTGGCCTTCATAGGTAGAATCTTTAAAGTTTGTCTTCGGGAGCTGGCTCGTTTGGGAGAAGATTTGTCATCAAACCCCCCTACAATTCTATATATTATCAAGTAACCCACTACGACGAAGAGTTTTCATAGTAAACTATTATACTTGATTCATGGTGGTGGGTATTAAAAATTCGGCCCGGCCGAATTTACTGCTGTATATACTTGTTTCAACTAAAACATTCTTGAAGTTCAATAAAATCCTGTTTTTGACTATGTCTTTTACAAAATCGAGATTTTCTTCCCACATGAACATGTCTGTTTTGCCATATTTGTAAAATACTATTAGCAAATAAGGTTGATAAAGACTTTCTCAAAATATTAAAATATTTTCTCAAAGCTATTGTACCATAAATCTGATATCGACTCACAAATGTCTACACAAAAGGTACTAAATCATTCGCGGGGGTACTACGGTACTGACCGGGGTGAAAAAGTATTGAATAATGTACTATAGTACTGCATTTTCCATCCCTGCAGTTACTACGTACTCATCCGAACTTTCATTTTCAACAATGAAAAGATTAAAGACGTATCTTAGTAATTCGACTAGCGAGAGTAGTCTCAATGGATTGGCATTAATGTCGGTTCATCGCCGAATAAATGTGCCGACTGAAGAAGTAATTGATTTATTTGCTGCCCAAAAAGCCCGTCGGCTCAATTTAATATTATAAAAATATTGTATACATACCTATGCATAAACAAAATTTTCTACATATGAGATTATATGAATATATTTTTTTTAAGTTGAACCCTCCCGAATTAAAATCCTGGCTACGGCCTTGTGATATGGTATCGAAAATTTAGATCTACAAAGTGGTGCAGGGTATAATATAGTCGGCCCGCCCGACTTTAGACTTTCCTTACTTGTTTTTTAATTGTTTTCTATTCAAATCGTTGTACAATCTTCTACATTTCCTGTGAATTTCACGCGTGGTTTGTCAAGGGGAGGTATACATCTCCTCAACATACCGTCCAATAAATCGTAAAAAGTAAAACTACTTAAAAATTTACCATATTAATATTTGTTAAAGTGTTGGTCACGCAGAACATACCTTTCCCAAACATATACCGGAAAATGAAGCACCCTCTATGTTGCTCATCTGGCGGAAGCCTGTGGAAAAATCACAAAATTATGTACCAAGTTCCCATTTATCGATAATCCTCTACTTTCTTTTTTCAAAAAATCGGGCAAAAGGGAACCCCCCTCCTTCGCCTCTCCCCAACCAGATATCGTAATTTCACGTACCCTAAATTCATTTCACTAACTACCTAACTTCACTATTCCCCTTCCCCAACCAGACATCGAAAAATCATGTACCCTGTATAAATTCAATCATCTTCTCCCAATTTCAAACAAATCTGAGGTGGTTAGATTTTGGCCTAGTTTTGTAAACGGTCATCACTTTCTCTGCAAATTCCAAGAAAGTCGGTAAACTTTCCTTCAAGTTTCCAAATGTGGGACAAGGAGAAAGTTCCCGCCCAAAAGTCAAGTACACCAGATTGATTTCATAACTTTCCCTTACGGCCTTTATAAATTTCAAGTAAACTTGAGTATTATAGATTTTTTTCAGTCTCCCTCCCTCCCCGTCCAAATATCGATAAATGATATAGCGCATATTGTGTAGACGTCCCAGAAAATCTCAAGTAAATTATAAGCCCAATTTGTAAATAGCAGGGCAAAGGGAGGCCCCTCTTCCCTTCCGAATATCACAAAATAAGATATCCATTATAATAATATAACCTACCCCACATCTTCCATAAATTTCAAGTAAATTGGAAAAGTTTAATTGTTTCACGGTATGTACTTGAGGTGAAATGAAGTCTCCCAGGGCACAGGGAGACTTCATTTCACATTTTCCTCGACCAAATATTAAAACATCATATACCTCATATAAATTTCATAATTCTTCGTAAAATGTCAGTAAGTAGACAAATTTTAGTTTTTTCACTGGGACAAAGAGGAGGCCCCTCCTCGACCAAATATCGAAAAAACAAAGTAGATTTTCTTTGCTTAGACGCCTCCTTCAACCTTCCCTGAAAATTTCAAGCACATCGGATAATTTTGTTTCAATTTTCAAAAAGTCGGCCAAGGGGAGGTCCCGTCCAAATATTAAAAAATCAGGTACGCCATAATAAATTCATAACCTCACGACGTGTTCTCTGTGAATCCAAAGTAAATCAGAGAATTTTTGTTTGTTTATAATATTTTAAACAAATGTCGTATAAAGGGGTGGTCCACATCCGCGACCAAATATCGGAAAATAAGTAGCATGTCTTTGGAAATTTCGCCCAATTCCTTGGAAATTTCACCCAAATCGTAGAACTTTGGCCCCATTTTTAAAAAGTCTGGCAAGAGGATGCCCCCTCCCCCACCAGATATCAAACAAGTATATACAGCACTAAGTTCGGCCGGGCCGAATCTTAAATACCCACCACCATGAACCAAATATTAGGGTTTCCTTTGAAATTTCAGGAGGGCTTGAGGACTTGAGGACACTTCCCGAAGATAAATTTAAAGATTTCACTTATGAGGACTATATCAGATTCTGGATTTATAAGAACCATTTTTGTTTAAGTTTTAGAGGAATCATTAACATCTCTTGTAAGTGTGCAAGAAAATTATAAAATAACGTCTTGATTTGAAATCTTAAATCTGTAGAAGTAAAATCTGGAAATTTTACATTGAGTTTCAAGAAATTTTCATGATCAGCGCGCCTTCTACACCCTCAAGAAGTGAAGTCGGTCTATATGGAGGCATTACCAAATGGACCGCTAAAAACTTAATCCGATACACATTTTTGTGAGCCTAAAATACCAGAATATTTACAATTTCAGGCAAATCAGATAAAAACTACGGTTTCTAGAAACCCAAGGAGTTAAATCGGGAGATCGTTCTTATGGGGGCTATACTGAAATATGGACCGATACTCACCGTTTTCGGCACACCTCTTTATGACCCGAAAATACCTCTAAATTTCCAATTTCAGGCAAATAGGATAAAAGCTTCGGATTCTAGAAGCCCAAGAAGAAAAATCGGGAAATCGGTCTATATGGGGGCTATAGCAAAATATGGACCGATACTCACCATTTTTGGCATACCTCTTTATGGTCCTAAAATACCTCTAGATTTCCAATTTCAGACAAATTGGATAAAAACTACGGTTTCCATAAGCCCAAACCCCAAATCGGGAGGTTGCTTTTATATGGGGACCATACCAAAGCATGGACCGATACTCACAATTTTTGGCACACGTATTTGTGGTCCTACAAAACCTCTAGATTTCCAATTTCAGGTAAATTGAATAAAAACTGCGGTTTCTATAAGCCCAAGAAGTAAAATCGGGAGATCGGTCTATATGGGGGCTATACCAAAACATGGACCGATACTCACCATTTTTAGCACACCTCTTTATGGTCATAAAATACCTATAGATTTGAAATTTCAGGCAAATTGGATAAAAACTACGATTTCTATAAGCCCAAGACCCCAAATCGGGAGGTCGGTTTATATGGGGACTATGGACCGATATAGCCCATCTTCGAACTTGACCTGCCTGCAGACAAAAGACGAGTTTGTGCAAAATTTCAGCACGATTGCTTCATTATTGAAGATTGTAGCGTGATTACAACAGACAGACGGACAGACAGACATCGTTATATCGTCTTAGAATTTCTCCCTGATCAAGAATATATATACTTTATATAGTCGGAAATCGATATTTCGATGTGTTACAAACGGAATGACAAACTTATTATACCCCCGTCACCATTCTATGGTGGTGGGTATAAAAATGAGGTACCCTATTGTCACCCTCTACGAACATTTTTCATGTGAAAAAAATAAAATTATTTTATAACAAAAGCAACTGCCATGAATTCAAATTATAAATGTTTGTAATATGGGATGTATGTAAAAAAAGGTTTTAACGCTTTTCCGTTGAAACTTTTTTGCTATAAACCTTACGGAGCCCGAGACCTTTCCAACGAATGTAAAACCGTGGAAATCGGTTCATGCGTTCTGGAGTTAAAGTTATGTTAGACTTAGGACACTAATTTTAATCCCTTCGTTAAATCCATACACAAATTTTCTACAAAAATAAAATTTTACCAACATTTTCTATAGAAATAAAATTTTGATAAAATTTTCTATAGAAATAAAATTTTGACAAATTTTTCTTTAGAAATAAAATTTTGACCAAATTTTCTATAGAAATAAAATTTTGAGAACATTTTCTATAGAAATAAAATTTTGACAAGAACATTTTCTATAGAAATAAAATTTTGATAAAATGGAAATCGGTTCATGCGTTCTGGAGTTGCATCAGAGATGGCGCTGTATATAAAAAAGATTTTCCCGCTTTTCTGCTTTGAAACTTTTCTTGAATTTTCTTTGCTATAAACTTCACAGAGCCCGAAAACTTTCCAACGAATACAAAACCCGTGGAAATCGGTTCGTGCGTTCTGGAGTTAAAGTTTTATTACATTTAGAACACAAATTTAAGTCCCTTAGTTAAAACCATATGTTTTTGAACTAAGGAAAATTTTCCTTAAAGTAAAGAAATACATTTTTTAGTTAATGAAGTTATCCTTAAATAAACTGAAATATAAAAATAAGTAAAAGATACCAATGTGGTATCACAATGGACTGAATAGTCTAAGTGAGCCTGATACATCGGGCTACCACCTAACCTAACCTAAGTATAAGATAAAAACGATTAAAATATAGGTTAAGACTTTTTTGGGGACTTACCATTGTTGGTTTAAAGTTTTTTTTTTTGGAATTAGGAAAACAGTTTTTACTTTGATGAATTCGTTATAATTTGGATTTTTATACCCTAAACCACACAGTAGACAGGGTATAATAACTTTGATCTGCCAAAAAATGTGCCTACCAGAAATATTGATTTTAGACCCCATAAAATATATATCGATCGACTCAGAATCACCTCCTGAGTCGATCTAGCCCTTGGTGTCCGTCCGTCCGTCCATATATTTCTTGTTCGCAGGATTCCGGTAGTAATTATTAACCGATTTTGATAAAATTTGGTATGTGGCATTCTTTTGGTACGAGGACGAACGCTATTGAATTTGGAAAAAAATCGGATCATATTTAGATATAGCTCCCATATATATATGCATCGTCCGATTTCGATAAATGGGGTCAGATTGCGTTCATTTATTAACCGATCGGCGTCAAATTTGCCACAAAGTAATCCAATAGACCACCCTTTAAGTGTGCCAAATTTCATCGAAATCGATTCACAATTAGATATATATGTATCGCCCGATTTTCCCAAATTTGGCCATAAGTCCCTTATTTATCAACCGATCTGACTCAAAGTTGGCCAAATCTAATTTTCTATAGTACTTACTATATGTGCAAAATATCATCGAAATCGGTTCCGATTTAGCTATAGGTCCCATATATATGTATCGCCCGATTTTCAGAAATTTGGCCATAAAACCCTTATTTATCAACCGATCTTACTCAAATTTTTTGGCTTACTACAATGTTCTATAGTACTGAATATATGTGCCAAATATCATCCAAATCGGTTCAGATTTAGATATAGCTTCTATATATATGTAGCGCCCAATTTTCAAAAATTTGCCCCTTATAACCTTATTTTTGACCGTAGTCGATAGCGATAAGTAATGCCAAATTACATTTCAGAAAAAAAAATTGCCAATAAAATATACCTTTGTTTTCTAAAGTTGTATAGTACATAATTTATATTACAAAATAACATCATTGAATAGATCCATGTCGTGAAGCGTGGCATAAAGGGTGATACGGTCAAAATTTGGTCAATATAATCTTGACGTATTTCTTTCAATTTTGCATTTAAAAAACCTGAACACCCCTCATTTTGAAGGTGTGTGTGTGTGTAGAATGTTGCTCCTATTTTGATTTTGGAATTCACTCTTCAGTTGTCAAAATGCCGTCCAAGCAAGAAGAGCAGCGTAACAAAAATTTGCTCGCGCATCGCGAAAATCAGAGCTACTCGCACGCAAAGCTGGCAAAATCGCTAAAAGTTACCAAATCAACCTTTACAAATGTAATTAAAGTGTTTGGGGAACGTTTGTCGACAGCCAGGAAGTCTGGATCGGGGGGAAATCGAAAACCGGAAGCCGCTGAGACGACAAAGAGAGTTGCCGGTAGTTTCAAGCGAAACCCTAACCTCTCTCCGCATGTAAGCTGGGTGTATCGTCTACAACCGTGCATCGAGCCAAAAAACGAGCCGGACTATCGACTTACAAGAAGGTAGTGACTCCAAATCGCGATGATAAACAAAATACGACGGCCAAAGAGCGATCCCGCAGGCTGTACACGACGATGCTGACGAAGTTTGACTGCGTGGTAATGGACGACGAAACCTACGTCAAAGCCGACTACAAGCAGCTTCCGGGACAGGAGTTTTATACGGCAAAAGTAAGGGGAAAGGTAGCAGATATTTTCAAGCACATAAAACTGTCAAAGTTCGCATAGAAATATCTGGTTTGGCAAGTCATCTGTACCTGTGGCTTGAAAAGCAGCATTTTCATAGCTTCCGGGACTGTCAACCAAGAAATTTACGTGAAAGAGTGTTTGAATAAACGTCTGCTGCCTTTCCTGAAGAAACACGGTTGTTCCGTACTGTTTTGGCCGGATTTGGCATCTTGCCATTACGGTAAAAACGCCATGGAGTGGTACGCCGCCAACAACGTGCAGGTGGTTCCGAAGGACAAGAACCCTCCCAACACGCCAGAGCACCGCCCAATTGAGAAATACTGGGCTATTGTCAAGCTGAACCTAAAGAAGACCAAAAAACTGCTAAGGACGAGCAGCAGTTCAAGGCAAACTGGCTTTCTGCGGCGAAGAAGGTGGACAAGGTGGCTGTACAAAATCTGATGGCAGGTGTCAAGCGTGAGGCCGGCAATTCGGATTTGGAAAAGCGAAAGCCTAACTGAATATTTTTCTTGAATTTTATACTAATTGAACTTGAAAAAGAAATTTAATTTGATTTTTTAAATAAACGATTTCACCGATTTACACGCGTTTTCCCTTGACCAAATTTTGACCGTATCGCCCTTTAGTGTGTTGGATTACAAAACAACAGGGGTGAGTTCGCACTTTTTGGGTATCTTTATGGTAAAGATATTATTTTTGGAAAGCTAGTATGTTTGCGAAGCAGTACTTATTTTTCGACTGCTGGTATGCTTGCACGGAAGTACTTTCCTCCAATGTCATGTCCGTGCAAAAGTATTACTACTGATATATGTACGAGGAGGTTGTTACCAATTTGGCACAGGCATACTTGTACTCATACCTGGTAATAGAAGTTTTTGCTGGGAGTTTTCCAAAATAACATCCCTTATGGGAAAACCCTTTAAATTTTTTGTGCCGAAGAAAATTTCCATTACATTTGATGTATTCATCTTTGAAATTTGCCTCCATCTTTCCGTCGAACAAAACTAAAATTGTCATTAACTTAAGTACACTGAAACTTTGTCTGGTGGTGGTGTATAAGATTTTGTTAAGAATTACTTAAAAATATGAATTCTACTGGCAGTTAAAATTTTACTTTCCAACTTAAACAATATTGTTGAAAGTTATTAAAGCACCATCGCAAGTACAAAAAGGCTTAGTATAAAGGAGAAACATATCCCCAGCCTCTGTGTGTGAGTGTGTGCGAATGACATTATACCACCATCGTCCATGATGTCCTTGGAAAATAATACTTGATGCAATTTTGCCATGAGTCGTTTTAAAACTATGTAGTGGTTGTTGTGTTAGTACATTGCGTTCCAACTTAATGTTGACTGCTTCTGTTGTTGATGTTTAGTTTATGTGGAGAATTCTCTTGTTGTCTCATAATGGAATAGCTGCCCTAGATACTGCGTAGGTCCCTCCTACACCCATAAATCCAATTATAAGTTACTTTATTACAAGGCGCCTAGAAGTTATTATAACTTATATTGTGTCAATTATACTCAGTTATGAAGTTGATGTTTGTCCTTGCTTAAGATTAGCAATATTAGGAAAATATGGAAAACTAAAAAAAAAAGGAAATAATCAAGGAAGGGATAAATTATATTTAGACTTTTAGGCACGGCTGCAACAGATGGCAGAGGTACTCCACAACTTTTCTACAAAAATAAAATTTTCACACCACACCCAGAGAAGGAATATGATCACCTCAAACATGTTTCAAGAGCACAATGTTATTTTTGAATGGTGACCATGTAACATGTTCGCTGCAACCATGTTATTTTCTCGGAAATTATGTATCTGTTTTCGGAAAGCATGTTATGTTTGCCGAGAAAAAAATTTTTTGCGACAAACATGTTACATGGTAACCATCCAAAAATAATATTTTGCTCTTGAAACATGTTTGAGGTGATCATATTCCTTCTCTGGGTACATTTTCTATAGAAATAAAATGTTAATAAAATCTTCTATAGAAATACAATTTTGACAAAATTTTCTACAAAAAAAAAAAATTACTTAATTTTCTAAAGAAATTTTATTTGTTGTTTTGATCTCAGCTTAAAAACCATTGCGTTGACTAAAATACAAGAGTCGCTTAACCAACAGAGGAAAATAACTGTCATAAGCCTTATTTCGGAAGGTTCACGTGTGGTTCACTTTGGGTTTGGGGAACTACCAGAATTTGTTCTGATAATTGGTTGATAGTTTTGCTGCAAGTAGAGGATGCTGATGAGGAAATAAAATTTTGATAAAATTGTCTGTAGAAATAAAATGTTAACAAAATCTTCTATAGAAATAAAATGTTGATAAAATTTTCTATAGAAATACAATGTTGACAAAATTTTCTATAGAAATAAAATTTTGACTTAATTTTCTAAGGAAATACAATTTTGACAAAAGTTTATTAGAAATAAAATTTTGAAAAAAATTCTAAAGAAATAAAATGTTGACAAAATTTTTTATAGAAATAATTAATTTTCTATAGAAATACACATTTGACAAAATTTTGAAAAAATTTTCTATAGAACTAAAATTTTGACAAAATTCTTTATAGAAATAAAATTTTGACAACATTTTCTATAGAAATACAATTTTGGCAATATTTTCTTTGAAATAAAATTTTGAAAAAATGTTCTATAGAAATAAACTTTAAATTGTGTTTCTATAGAAATTTTCTATAAAAATACGTTTTGTTAAAATGTTTTATAGAAATAAAATTTGACAAAATTTTCTTTGAAATACAATTTTGACAAAATTTTCTATAGAAATAAAATGTTAACAAAATTTTCTATAGATATAAAATGTTAACAAAATTTTCAATAGAAATAAAATGTTAACAAAATTTTCTACAAAATAAAATTTTGACTAAATTTTTTAAAGAAACAAAAAAATATTTCGTTTTTTTATAAAAATAAGTGTTATTAAAATTTTCTATAGAAACAAAATTTTGATAAAATTTTCTTTGGAAATAAAATGTTGACAAAATTTTCTATAGAAATAAAATTTTAACAAAATTTTTAAATAGAAATAAAATTGTGACTTAATTCTCTAAGGAAATAAAATTTTGACAAAATTTTCTTTGAAATAATATTTTGAGAATATTTTCTATAGAAATACAATTTTGAGGAAATTTTCTTTTAAATAAATAATAATAATAATTTCTATAGAAATCAATTTTTGACTAAATTTTCTATATAAAAAAAAAAAACATTGACAAAATTTTCTATAGAAATAAAATTGTGATTTAATTCTCTAAGCAAATAAAATTTTGAAAAAATTTTCTACAGAAATACAATTTTACAAAATTGTCTATAGAATTAAAAGTTTGAGAAATTTTTCTATAGACTCTTTGAAACAAAAATTTCTCTAGAAATAAAATTTTGACAAAATCTTCTGTAGAAATAAAATTTTGACAAAATTTTCTGTAGAAATAAAATTTTGACAAAATTTTCTGTAGAAATAAAATTTTGACAAAATTTAACAAACTTTTTTATAGAACTAAAATGCTAACAAAATTTTCTATAGAAATACAATGTTAACAAAATTTTCTATAGATATAAAATGTTAACAAAATTTTCAATAGAAATAAAATGTTAACAAAATTTTCTACAAAATAAAATTTTGACTAAATTTTTTAAAGAAAAAAAAAAATATTTCGTTTTTTTATAAAAATAAGTGTTATTAAAATTTTCTATAGAAACAAAATTTTGATAAAATTTTCTTTGGAAATAAAATGTTGACAAAATTTTCTATAGAAATAAAATTTTAACAAAATTTTTAAATAGAAATAAAATTGTGATTTAATTCTCTAAGGAAATAAAATTTTGACAAAATTTTCTTTGAAATAACATTTTGAGAATATTTTCTATAGAAATACAATTTTGAGGAAATTTTTTTTAAATAAAATTTTCTATAGAAATCAATTTTTGACTAAATTTTCTATATAAAAAAAAAAAAACATTGACAAAATTTTCTATAGAAATAAAATTGTGATTTAATTCTCTAAGCAAATAAAATTTTGAAAAAATTTTCTACAGAAATACAATTTTACAAAATTGTCTATAGAATTAAAAGTTTGAGAAATTTTTCTATAGACACTTTGATACAAAAATTTCTCTAGAAATAAAATTTTGACAAAATCTTCTGTAGAAATAAAATTTTGACAAAATTTTCTGTAGAAATAAAATTTTGACAAAATTTTCTGTAGAAATAAAATTTTGACAAAATTTAACAAACTTTTTTATAGAACTAAAATGCTAACAAAATTTTCTATAGAAATACAATGTTAACAAAATTTTCTATAGAAATATAATTTTGACAAAATTTTCTATAGAAATAAAATTTTTGACAAAATTTTCTATAGAAATAAAATTTTGACAAAATTTTCTATAGAAATAAAATTTTGACAAAATTTTCTATAGAAATACAATGTTAACAAAATTTTCTATAGAAATATAATTTTGACAAAATTTTCTATAGAAATAAAATTTTTGACAAAATTTTCTATACAAAATAAATATTGGACAAAATTTTCCGGAGAAATAAAATTTTTACAAAATTTTCTATAGAAATAAAATTTTGACTTAATTTTCTAAGGAAATAAAATTGTGTTAAAACCTTCTATAGAAATAAAATATTGACAACATAAAATTTTGACAAAATTGTCTATAGAAATAAAATTTTGCCTTAGTTTTCTACAGAAACTTTGATACAATTTTCTGTGAAATAAAATGTTGACAAAATTTTGTATAGAAATAAAATTTTGACAACATTTTCTATAGAAATAAAATTTTGACAATATTTTCTTTAAAATAAAATTTTGAATAAATTTTCTATAGAAATAAACTTTAAATTTTACTTCTATAGAAATTTTCTGTAAAAATAAGTGTTAACATTTTATATAGAAACAAAATTTTTTTTATTCGTTTTGTTTTGTTATTGTTGTTTTTTTTTTCTTTAGTCGTTGTTGTTGTTTTTGATTTCAGCTTAAAACCATGCATTGACGAAACTGTAGCTTACCTAACAGAGGAAAAAAATGTTTGTCAAATTTATTTGGGAAAAGCCCTATAGACTGCAAGATGGTTCGATGGACGCACGTTTCGGAATTACAACATCCCTCATCAGCATCCTCTACTTGCAGCAAAACTATCAACCACTTATCAGAATAAATTCAGGCAGTTCACTAAACCCAAAGGTAAACCCAACTTGAACCTTCCGGAAAAAGGTTTTGCATGATAGCCGGCTTATACCGAAATAAATTCGTACAAACATATCTCTTTTCCTTTGACAATTTTGACAAAATTTTCTGCACAAATAAAATTTTGACAATATATTCTATAGAAATAAAATTTTGACTTAATTTTCTAAAGAAATAAAACATTAATTAAATGTTCTATAAAAATAAGTTTTATTAAAATTGTCTATAGAAATAACATTTTGAAAAAATTTTCTATAGAAATAAAATTGTGACTTAATTCTCTAAGGAAATAAAATTTTGGCAAAATTTTCTTTGAAATAACATTTTGAAAATATTTTCTATAGAAATAAAATTTTGTTAAAATTTTTCTATAGAAATACAATTTTGACAAAATTTTCTTTGAAATAAAATTTTCTATTTTGACTTAATTTGCTATAGAAAAAAACATTGACCAAACTTTCTGTAGAAATAAAATTGTGACTTAATTTTCTAAGGAAATAACATTTTGACAAAATTTTCTTTAAAATAAAATTTTGAAAAAATTTGACAAAATTGTCAAATAGAAAAAAAAAATTGATAAAATTTTCTATAGAAATAAAATTTTGACAAAATTTTCTATATACCTAAAATTTTGTTAAAATTTTCCATACAAATTTTGACGAAATTTTCTATAGAAATAAAATTTTGATTAAAATTTCCTACAGAAATAAAATTTTGATTAAAATTTTCTATAGAAATAAAATTTTGACTAAATTTTCTATAGAAATAAAATTTTGACAAAATTTTCTATAGAAAAAAAAATTTGACAAAGTATTCTTTAGAAATAAAATTTTAATAAAAATATTCTATAGAAATAAAATTTGGACAAAATTTTCTATACAGATAAAATTTTGGCAACATTTTTTATAGAAATAAAATTTTGAAAAAATTTTTATATAGAAATCAAATTTTGACAAAATTTTCTATAGAAATAAAATTTTAATAAAAATATTCTATAGAAACGAAATTTTTACAAAATTTCCTATAGAAATAAAATTTTAATAAAAACATCTATAGAAATAAAATTTTGACCAAATTTTCTATAGACATAAAATTTTGTTAAAATTTTCCATACTAATTTTGACAAAATTTTCTACAGCAATAAAATTTTGACAAAATTTTCTATAGAACTAAAATTTTGTTAAAATTTTCCATAGAATTAAAATTTTGACAAAATTTTCTACATAAATAAAATTTTGTTAAAATTTTCCATAGAAATAAAATTATTATTTTTTGTTTGTTATTGTTCTTTAAGCATTGTTGTTGTTTTTTTTATTTCAGCTTAAAACCATACATTGACTAAACTACAAGTGTAGCTTAACAAACAGAGGAAAATAATGTTTGTCAAATTTATTTGGGCAAAGCCCTATAGACTGCAAGATGGTTGGATGGATGCACGTTTCGGAATTACCACATTCCTCATCAGCATCCTCTACTTGCAGCAAAACTATCAACCAATTATCAGAATAAATTCATGCAGTTCATTAAACCCAACAATGAACCACACTTGAACCTTCCGAAAAAAGGCTTTACATGATAGCCAGCTTATGCCGAAATAAATTCGTACAAACATATCTCTTTTCCTTTGACAATTTTGACAAAACTTTCTACACAAATAAATGTTTGACAAAATTTTCTATAGAAATAAAATTGTGACTTAATTCTCTAAGTAAATACAATTTTGGCAAAATTTTCTTTGAAATAACATTTTGAAAATATTTTCTATAGAAATAAAATTTTGATAAATTTTTTCTATAGAAATACAATTTTGACAAAATTTTCTTTGAAATAAAATTTTCTCTTTTGACGAAGTTTGCTATAGAAAAAAACATTGACAAAAATGTATATAGAAATAAAATTGTGACTTAATTTTCTAAGGAAATAACATTTTGACAAAATTTTCTTTAAAATAAAATTTTGAAAAAATTTGACAAAATTGTCTATAGAATTAAAAGTTTGAGAAATTTTTCTATAGAAACTTTATAAAATAAAATTTCCTATAGAAACAAAAGTTTGACAAAATTTTCTACAGAAATAAAATTTTGACAAAATTTTCTATAGAAATAAAAATTTGATAAAGTTTTCCATAGAAAAAAAAAATTAATAAAAATTTCTATTGAAATAAATTTTGACAAAATTTTCTATAAACCTAAAATTTTGTTAAAATTTTCCATACAAATTTTGACGAAATTTTCTATAGAAACAAAATTTTGATTAAAATTTCCTACAGAAATAAAATTTTGATTAACATTTTCTATAGAAATAAAATTTTGACAAAATTTTGTATAGAAATAAAATGTTGATTCAAATTTTCTATAGAAATAAAATTTTGACAAAATGTTCTTTAGAAATAAAATTCTGATAAAAATTTTCTTTAGAAATACAATTTTGACAAAATTTTCTATAGAAATAAAATTTTGTTAAAATTTTCCATAGAAATAAAATTTTAATAAAAATATTCTAGGGAAATAAAATTTGGACAAAATTTTCTATAGAATTAAAATTTTCCATAGAAATAAAATTTTGGCAAAATTTTCTACAGAAATAAAATTTTGACAAAATTTTCTATAGAACTAAAATTTTTTTAAAATTTTCCATAGAAATAAAATTTTGACAAAATTTTCTGTAGAAATAAAATTTTGACAAAATTTTCTGTAGAAATAAAATTTTGACAAAATTTTCTATAGAACTAATTTTTTTTTTTAATTTTCCATAGAAATAAAATTTTAACAAAAATATTCTATAGAAATAAAACTTGGACAAAATTTTCTATAGAATTAAAATTTTGTTAAAATTTTCCATAGAAATAAAATTTTGACAAAATTTTCTATACAGATACAATTTTGGCAAAATTTTTTATAGAAATAAAATTTTAAAAAAATTATCTATACAGATAAAATTTTGGCAAAATTTTTTATAGAAATAAAATTTTTAAAAAATTTTCTATTGAAATAAAATTTTGACAAAATTTTCTATGGAACTAAAATAAAATTTATAAAGATAAAATTTTAATAAAAATATTCTATAGAAATAAAATTTGGACAAAATTTTCTATAGAAATAAAATTTTAATAAAAATATCTGTAGAA
The DNA here is from genome assembly GCF_050003625.1 of Haematobia irritans. NCBI lineage: Eukaryota > Metazoa > Arthropoda > Insecta > Diptera > Muscidae > Haematobia > Haematobia irritans. The sequence goes on from NC_134398.1 coordinate 41,600,017, forward strand.
ATAAAATTTTGACAAAAATTTTCTACAGAAATAAAATTTTGACAAAATTTTCTATACAAATAAAATTTTAACAAAATTTTCTATATAATTAAAAGTTTGAGAAATTTTTCTATAGAAACTTTGATACAATTTTCTATAGAAATAAAATGTTATCAAAAATTTCTATCGATATAAAATTTTCTATAGAAAAAAAATAAATTTGATAAAATTTTCTATAGAAATAAAATTTTGACAAAAGTTTCGATTTTGTTTGTCCAAATTTTCTACAGAAATAAAATTTTGATAAAATTTTCTATATAAATAAAATTTTGATAAAATTTTCTATAGAAATAAAATTTTGATAAAATTTTTTATAGAAATAAAATTTTAATAAAAATATTTATAGAAATAAAATTTTGATTAAAATTTTGTTCAAATTTTCCATAGAAATAAAATTTTGACAATGGAATGGAAATAAAATGTACTAGAAGTAAACAAGCCTATATATGAAAATGGAAATATAAATTTTTTATATTTGAAGGACTTTGGATGGTATCGAAAATGTTGGACTACAGGTTCGGCTGATTCCTCCTTTAGACATTCCTTACTTGTTTTTCAATGTAGTAAGGTATATAAAAATTCTGCTTGTTCTAGTAATGGTTACGAGCAGTGATGACAACCAATCCCTATGACCTGCTATTAGGAAATTTTCTATAGAAAAAGTATGAAAGTATCCACCGATGCAAATACGACATTAATATCCACCTTAATGATGCAAATCAATGGTGGGAATACGAGCTTCATTGCAGCCAAAATCATCACCATTCATTTTGTACTAATAATTTCTAATAACCTAAGAAACGGGGGAAATTTAAACGTAGTAGAATGTAGGGCAAATATTTTACTAGGTGGAAAACAAAGGGTAAGACAACATGGCTACAAGGTGTACTTCTTAAGATCATAAGGGCTGGGTTTAATCAGATCTTTTGCAATTTCTTACACCTCCCCCCCCATTCTTACAATCCCTTGCAGCATTTTACACAATAAAACCTAACACAAGCCCCCCTCTCACTTGGTGGAACAACTTAATTAGCTTTTAATTAATAGCAAAATAGAATGAAGACACAGAAAAACTACCACTCTAACCACCTTCTGACATCCTAAGTACACAATGAAGGTCGGGTAAGGACATCATTATGTTACTCATTATGCTCAACATTATCCTTATCTTTAGGGCATAGTTTGTTATAACAAGTGGTGTGGCAGAAAGCTTTCAATTTCTATAGCCAGAAGCTAAGGGAAGTGCTGGTGATGGCGAAGATAATGATGATGATGTTATATCGTTCAAGTGATCCATGTTCTAAAAAGGATTATTAATAATGACCTCAGACTCAGTAATGTGATTATTTAGTGTTAATGTAATGGAAATTTGCTGTGTTTAAATGGTACCCAAAAAAAAGTTGTGCCAATCTAAAAGAGAAAGAATTTAGTGTAAGTGTGTAAATATAACCCAGGCAATAGGAGGTAGGCGAAACATTTTTTCCGCGATGACTAACACAATAAGATTTTCGGCAAAAATTTCCTCCATGATGCATGATCTTTCATACTAATTAAATATTTCTTTCAGTGTAGGTGCAGTTTGGTCTCTACATGGTAACTAGATTTTGTTCCCCCTCAGGCTTTTGAACAATAAAATGAAAAATATAGCACTTTACTTTATTGCATTAGATATCAGCCACCCTGTACATATAGGGTAGGTAAATATAACTCAGATCAGATTTTAAGAAGTTCTTGCCACTCCAAACAAAAAACGGTTTGATCAAAATTTCAGAAACATTCAAAAAAAGAGCTCCCAAAAAAGTAGTTGGATCCCCAATCTGTGATCCGGAAGTAGTGCAAACTTGGATCATCTCCAATGAATTTTACATGGGCTTGTCATAGGATGGAAGTACTCCCTTTTTGGATCCTTTGCATTGCTTTAGAAGTTGTGCCCTGGAAGTTAATTTGATTGAAGAAATTTAAAAAGCGAAAAAAAATTTTTCAACCAATTATTTCACTTTTTATCTAATTTTTACAATTTGAAAAACTTTTTCGCTCCGACCAGGGATTGAACCTGGGTTTACAGAACGCCTTAGCACACTCAGCCAAAAACGCCATTGAACATAAAGCGTCGAAAGGTCAATTCAAATATTTGTGATATGATCGTAATACGACACCAAGGAATAACATTCTAATTTCTTCTCGAGATGTTCCTTATTAGTATGAACGAAAAAATAAGAAACGTAGGTTCAAATCTCAGCAGCAGCAATTTTTTTATCAAATATTTTTCTAAAAAAAATATTTTTTTGTGTTATGTATCGTTTTTATTTTTTATTTTCAGCATATATTTTCGCATAAATATACTTTTTTCTATAAAATCAATAAAAAAAAATTAAAAGTTCTCGTAATTTGCAAACCCTTCTCAAAAGAAGCGAAAAAGTCAAACGGCACAGGTTCAAATCCCAGCGGGGATGAAATTTATTTTTTTTATTATTATTTTTTTACTTTTTTATGGATTTTCTATTTTTTTTTTAATTTTTTTATTAGTTTTCTATTATTTTGTAAAATTTAAATAGTCCAAAATTTGTACTTAAAATAGCCTGATTGCGTTCTTTCTAATACTTGTCCACAAGGACTGCACTGGAAGTTGAAAAAAATCATTGGGGATCCCAAGATGCGCTTTAGAAGAAATGTTTGTGGACTTGTCCAAAAGAACTGCATCGGAAGTTGGAAAAACTCGATGGGGGATTCTGGGATGGGCTTTAAAAGAAATGTTTGTGGAACAACTTCCAATTTTTTTGCTGGGATACGATATAAACTCAAATCGCGCGATTGTATATACGGGCGCTACACATAAACTTGGTCCGATCTCTTTGAAAATTGGCAGAGATACTAATATAAACAAGAGCAATCCTTTTGCCATACTTCATGTAAATCAATTGCTCCCTTGAATTAATACACATTTTGGGAGTCAAATACCCCACTGTGCGACGTAGTTAATTCTTGGCATAAAACAGTTTTTTTTCTGTGTAGATAACAGTCTTTAGTAGAACTTTCTATGCAATCCATGATGGAGGGTACATAAGATTTGGCCTGGCCGTATATACTTGTTTTTTTATACCCACCACCATAGAATGGTGACGGGGGTATAATAAGTTTGTCATTCCGTTTGTAACACATCGAAATATCGATTTCCGACTATATAAAGTATATATATTCTTGATCAGGGAGAAATTTTAAGACGATATAAGCATGTCCGTCTGTCCGTCTGTCTGTCTGTCTGTCTGTCTGTCTGTCTGTTGTAATCACGCTACAGCCTTCAATAATGGCGCTATCGTCCCGAAATTTGGCACAGATTAGTTTTTTGTTTGCAGGCAGGTCAAGTTCGAAGATGGGCTATATCGGTCCACGTTTTGATATAGTCCCCATATAAACCGACCTCTCGATTTGGGGTCTTGGGCCTATAAAAACCGTAGTTTTAATCAGATTTGCCTGAAATTGGAAATCTAGAGGTATTTTGGGACCATAAAGAGGGGTGTCGAAAATGGTCCGTATCGGTCCATGTTTTAGTATAGCACCCATATAGACCGATCTCCCGATTTTGCTTCCTGGGCGTCTAGAAATTATATTTACCATCCGATTTGCCTGAAATTGGAAATCTAGAGGTATTGTGAGACTATAAAGAGGTGTGTCGAAAATGGTCCATATCGGTCAATGGTTTGGTATAGCCCCCATATAGACCGATCTCCCGATTTTTATTCTTGGGCGTCTAGAAACAGTATTTTCTATCCGATTTGTCTGAAATTGAAAATCTAGAGGTATTCTGGGACCATAAGGAGGTATGTCGAAAATCGTTCGTATCGGTCCATGTTTTGATATAGCCCCCATATAGACCGATCTCCCGATTTTGCTTCCTGGGCGTCTAGAAATTATATTTACCATCCGATTTGCCTGAAATTGGAAATCTAGAGGTATTGTGGGACTATAAAGAGGTGTGTCGAAAATGGTCCATATCGGTCAATGTTTTGGTATAGCCCCCATATAGACCGATCTCCCGATTTTTATTCTTGGGCGTCTAGAAACAGTGTTTTCTATCCGATTTGTATGAAATTGAAAATCTAAAGGTATTTTGGGACCATAAAGAGGTGTGTCGAAAATGGTCCGCATCGGTCCATGTTTTGATATAGCCCCCATATAAACCAACCTCCCGATTTGGAGTCTTGGGCCTATAAAAACCGTAGTTTTTATCCAATTTGCCTGAAATTGGAAATATAGAGGTATTTGAGGACCATAAAAAGGTGTGCCGAAAATGGTGCTCATCGGTCCATGTTTTGGTATAGCCTTCATATAGACTGATATCCCGATTTTGCTTTTAGGGCTTCTAGAAACTATATTTACCATCCGATTTGCCTGAAATTGGAAATCTAGAGGTATTTGAGGACCATAAAAAGGTGTGCCGAAAATGGTGCTCATCGGTCCATGTTTTGATATAGCCCCCATAGAGACTGATTTCCCGATTTTGCTTCTTGGGCTTCTAGAAACTATATTTTCTATCCGATTTTCCTGAAATTCAAAATCTAGAGTTCTTTTGGGACCATAAAAAGGTGTGTCGAAAATGGTGCCCATCGGTCCATTTTTTGGTATAGCCCCCATATAGACCGATCTCCCATTTTGCGTCTTGGGCTTCTAGAAACTATATTTACCATCCGCTTTGCCTGAAATTCTTGAGCTACAATAAACTGTATTTATTACATGATTTACCTGAAATTCGAAATCTAGAGGTATTTTTAGACCACAAATAAGAGTGCCGAAATTGAGGTATATCGGTCCATATTTTGGTATAACCCCCATATAGACTGATCTCTCGATTTTTACTTCTTGGGCGTCTAGAGACTATATTTTCTGACCGATTTGTTTGAAATTGAAAATCTGGAAATATTTTAAGATCACAAATAAGTAAGTAGCAAATGGTGTCTATCGGTCCATGTTTTGGTATAGCCCCCATATACACCGATCTCCCTGCTTTATTTCTTGGGCTTCTAGAATCCGTAGTTTTTATCCGATTTGCTGGAAATTAGTAATCTATAATAACATTTTACACAAACGAAATTTCTTTTTCTTATAAAGTGTTTTCGTTTATTCAACGATTGTCGCTAAAATTTGTGTCAAAAGAAAACTTTGCTTGTCTAAAATTACGTTTCTCAAAAAAGAATACACTTCTTTCAGGGTATAGCAGGCGCACTGATCATGAAAATTGCTTCAAACTGAAAGTAAAAGTTCCAGATTTTACTCATCGTATTTAAATAAATGCGGAAAAATCTACAGATTTAAGATTTTAAATCAAGGCGTAATTTCAACATATATACACTGAAAAAAATATTGTCGTGAGGTCAAAGATTTCATGTCTTTAAAATACGAATACAAATTTTGCTTAGCATAGAAGACGCATTTCTCTAAAATAAAGTTATTTTCCTTGTCCAAAAGTCGATAAACTTTTCAATGAAGTCGTATTGTCCTTATAATTAAGTGATTTGACTTAAAAATGGGTATCTTAACAAGAAAGAAAAAATTTATAGGCTAAGGTCAACTTGACTTTAATAATTCAGAAAAATTCTTTAAATTTAATGAAATTGTCTTTAAATTTGTTGTCTTTTTGCATCTTGACTACAAAGCAAAAAATCGTTCAAATATAGGACATGTTTTTCAAAACTTTATTTTAAAGAAGTTTTTTACTTCAAACATAGCATAATTTCTACTGGAAGTCGAGTCTTAATTTGGAAAATAAAGTTGCCGTTAACTCGTTTTTAAAGGACTTTGATAGCATATGAAGAAAAAAGCTGAGAAAGCGAAAAATTAAAATTTGCTTCCTAGAAGCAAGTACACAAAACCTAAATTTAAAAGAGAATTGTGTCTTAAAAGTATCCTTACTTGTATTCTCCGCTTCTTTGGCTCGGAATCAATACCAAATTTTTTAAAATAAAGACAAAATCTTTGGAACCGAGTATGCTTTTTTTCAGTGTACGATATGTTTATATTTTCTCTAAAACTCTAACAAAATTGGTTCTCATAAATCCAGAATCTTATCTGGTCTTCATAGGTAGAATCTTTAAAGTTTTTCTTCGGGAGCTGGCTCGTTTGGGAGAAGATTTGCCATCAAACCCCCTACAATTCAATATATTATCATGTAACCCACTACGACGAAGAGTTTTCATAGTAAACTATTATACTTGATTCATGGTGGTGGGTATTTAAAATTCGGCCCGGCCGAATTTACTGCTGTATAACCTTGTTTTTATTAAAATGACTTCATTTTTATTCATAACCATTAACATTTTTTTCTAACCTTTCGGTTGTCCATACTCATACATTTAATTCCATTTTGCAATGAAATGAACATTACAGCTCAAAGCTTTGAACTTGCTTCCCATAAAATTGTAGCCTTTGGCTAAACATTTTTATGGTATTATGCATTTCCTGGAAACGTTTTATAAATTCATTTCGGCTTTATTTGCTTAACGCCAGTGGTCCAGAGTACGCGCACACACCCGTAAATATAAAAATGGAAAATATCCTTGAACACCCAGCTAACAGCGTACTCACACAGATGACCATGATGACTGGCTGTAGACCACCACCAACTAGGCATGAATGGGGGGGGGGGGGGGGGCGTATAGACAAAATGTATAGTGACCACTTAAGCATATTTTCGTCTACACCGCAAATGTGATAAAAACACACCTTCATGTCAGAGGAATGGGTATGGATGGGTAGGGATCACGCTTGCCACACTTGGTAGAATTCTATCAAAAATGGTAAATGAAATGAAATAAAATATTACAAAATTTTCTATAGAAATAAAATATTGACAAACTTTTCTATATAAATAAAATATTGCAAACTTTTCCTATAGAAATAATTTTTTTACAAAATCTTCTATAAAAATAAAATGTTGAAAAAAATTTCTATAGAAATAAAATTTTGACAAAATTTTCTATAAAAATAAAATGTTGTAAAAATTTTCTATAAACATAAAATTTTGACAAAATTTTCTATAGATATAAAATTTTGATAAAATTTTCTATAGATATAAAATTTTGAGAAAATTTTCTATAGATATAAAATTTTGAATAAAATTTTCAATAGAAATAAAATTTTGACAAATTTTTCTATAAAAAAATTTTTGACAACATTTTCTATAGAAATAAGATTTTGAAAAAATTTCCTATAGAAATAAAATTTTAACAAAATATCCTATAGAAATAAAATTGTGACAAAATTTTCTATAGACATAGAAAAAAACTTGACAATTTTCCTATAGTAATAAAACTTTGACAAAATTTTCTATAGAAATAAAATTTTGACAAAATTTTCTATAGAAATAAAATTTTGATAAAATTTTCTATACACAGAAAAAAATATCACCAAAATATTTCCAATTAAAAAGTTAATTGAAGTTGAAAATTTTTTCAATTAATAAATTAATTGATACAATTAACTTTTTAATCATGATAGAAACATTAAGTAAATTAAGTCAATGATTGAAATTTTTAAAATGTTTAATTAAAAAATTAATTGATACAATTAACTTTTTAATCAAATTCGGAAGACTAATTCAGTTAAAAAAGTGCTGATTTTTTTTACTTTTTTAATTAAAAATGTATTTCATACAATCATTTGTTAATCCAAATAAAAACTCTAAGCCAATCTAACTAAGTAATTAAAAATAGTTACCTTTTTTAATTAATAAATTGATTGCGTTTTGCAATCAACATCAATTAAATTTTTAATTGAATCAATTAAAAAATTAATGGAATTTTGCTGAAAAAATCAATTAATTTTTTAATCAAGAATTTTTTCTATGCCCAATTAAAACTGTGATTGATACTATCATTTTCGTGATTGAAGACATTTCAATTAAAAAATTAATTGGATCAATTAATTTGGTGATGGAATCAGAGAAAAATTTTTTTTTGTGTGTAGAAATCAAATTTTGTGAAAATTTTCTATAGAAATAAAATTTTAACAAAATTTCCTATAGAAATAAAATTTTGACAAAATTTTCTATAGAAATAAAAGATTGACAAAATTTTCCATAGAAATAAAATTTTGACAAATTTTTCCATAGACAGCAACCATTGACAAATTTTCAATAGAAATATTTTTTTTTTCTTTAGAAATAAGATTTTGAAAAAAATTCCTATAGAAATAAAATTGTGACAAAATTTTCTATAGACATAGAAAAAAATTTGACAATTTTCCTATAGTAATAAAGAGAGAAGTTCACCACTGTGGTATCACAATGGACTGAATAGTCTAAGTGAGCCTGATACATCGGGCTGCCACATAACCTAACCTAACCTAACCTATAGTAATAAAACTTTGATAAAATTTTCTGTAGAAATAAAATTTTGACAAAATTTTCTATAGAAATAAAATTTTGACAAAATTTTCTATAGAAATAAAATTTTGTCAAAATTTTCTATAGAATTAAAATTTTGTGAAAATTTTCTATAGAAATAAAAGATTGACAAATTTTTCCATAGACAGCAATCATTGACAAAATTTCAATAGAAATATATTTTTTTCAAAGTTTTCTTTAGAAATAAAATTTTGTCAAAATTTTCTATAGAAATGAAAGATTGACAAAATTTTTTATAGAAATAAAATTTTGACAAAATTTTCTATAGAAATAAAATTTTGACAAAATTTTCTATAGAAATAAAATTTTGACAACATTTTCTACAGAAATAAAGGATTGCCAAAATTTTCTATACAAATAAAATTTTGACAAATTTTTCCATAGAGAGCAACCATTGACAAAATTTCAATAGAAATATTTTTTTTTCAAAATTTTCTTTAGAAATAAGATTTTGAAAAAACTACCTATAGAAATAAAATTTTAACAAAATATACTATACAAATAAAATTTTGACAAAATTTTCTATAGAAATAAAACTTTATTAAATTTTCTATAGACATAGAAAAAAATTTGACAAGTTTCCTATAGTAATAAAACTTTAACAAAATTGTCTATAGAAATAAAATTTTGACAAAATTTTCTATAGAAATAAAATTTTGACAAAATTTTCTATAGAAATTAAATTTTGTGAAAATTTTCTAACAAAATTTTCTATAGAAATAAAATTTTGTGAAAATTTTCTATAGAAATAAAAGATTGTCAAAATTTTCTTTACAAATAAAATTTTATCAAAATTTTCTATAGAAATAAAAGATTGACAAAATTTTTTATAGAAATAAAATGTTGACAAAATTTTTTATAGAAATAAAATAATGACAAAATATCCTATAGAACTTGAACTCTGTGTGCCTTAACTTGAAATTCGCCATCGATTGCCGAAAATCTCTCAACGAGATGGCTGAGCAGTACAATGTTCACCTAATATGGGTGCCTGGCCATAGGAACATACCGGGGAACTGCGAAGCAAATGAATTAGCAGGGCTAGGAACTATCTTACCTATTCCAGGAAAACTAGGATCTGTTGGTATGCGTCTGGCTACCTGCAAGCTCATACTGCGTGAGAAGGCTGTTATGATTGCCAATGTTCGATGGGAGAATTGCAAGGGTTGTTACGACACCAAGCAAATATGGCCCCATTTAAACTTAAACCGCACACTAGATATGCTAGTGTTCTCAAGACGTCAGATATCACTTCTGATATCTGTTATAACGGGTCGCTGCCTAATAGACGATTTTGCAAAAACTATTGGTGCGAAGTATAATGACTACTGTATGGGCTGTCATGATGCAGGAAAAGGAATCAATTAAACATCTCTTATGTGAGTGTCCTGCATTTTGTGTAAGGCGTAAGCGAATTTTAGGGGCATATAGCTTTAGATTACTGGCGGACCTGGAAAACGTTAACTTAAGCAGTCTGTTAATGTTTTTGGAACAATCTGGTTGGTTCAACAAAAGAACCTAATAGAGAAGGTTCAGTGGTTAAAACTAAAAGTGCCCATATGTAATAAGTACTTGTAGTTAAATGTGGTATCACAATGGACTGAATAGTCTAAGTTAGCCTGAAACTTAATCGGGCTGCCACTTTAACCTAATCTAACCATCCTATAGAAATACAATTTTGACAACATTTCCTATAAAAAAATTGTCAAGACTTTCTATAGAAATAACATTTTGATAAAATTTTCTATTGAAATAAAATTTTACACAATTTTCTATAGAAATAAAAGATTGAAAAAATTTTCTGTAGAAATAAAATTTTTACAAAATTTCCTATAGAAATAAAATTTTGTGAAAATTTTCTATAGAAATAGAATTTTGACAAAATTTTCTTTAGATATAAATTTTTGAAAAAATTTCCTATAGAAATAAAATTTTGATAAAATGTTCTATGTTTCATTCGTTTTGTTTTGTTATTGTTGGTTTTTGTTTTTGTTTTTTTGATTTCAGCTAAACCATACATTGACTAAACCAGGGATCCGGAGCGGAGCGTGGAGCGGAGCGTGGAGCGGAGCGTGGAGCGGAGCGGAGCAAGCCCTTTTTTTGCCGGAGCGGGAGCGGAGCGGGAGCGGAGCGGGAGCGGCATTTCTAAAATCCGGAGCGGAGCGGGAGCGGAGCGGTTTCCAAATGAAAAACCGCTCCGCTCCGAATAAAATATTAATTGAATGAAATGTGTAACTTTGAAATTACACTGTGTAGGTAATTTCAAATTTTGCTAGTACTTAGCGTAGTGTGAGTAAACGTTTAAAATGTACGATATGTATTTTTTTTACGTACGTACATTGGGGAAAACACAAAGTGTTTTTTTAGTAATTGTTTTCAAAAACGGCAAATGTCAAAATATATCTCTAGTATGTGTTGTAAAAGTAACAACAGTACTTTCGATCAATTTCATCCCGTATTACTACAAAGATGTTTGTAATGAACGCTAAATAAATGCAATTAAACGATCTTATTTATATTTAATTTTTTAGTTTTCTACACTGAAAAAAATATTGTCGTGAAGTCAAAGATTTCATGTCCTTAGAATAAGAATGCAAATTTTGCTTAACATGGAAGACACATTTCTCTAAAATAAAGTTTTTTTCCTTGTCCAAAAGTCAATAAACTTTTAAATGAAGTTGTAATGTCCTTATAATTAAGTGATTTTGCTTAAAAATGTGTATCATAACATGAAAGATAAAATTTTTAAGGTAAGGTCAACGTGACTTTAATAATTAAGAAAAATTTTTTAAAATTAATAAAATTGTCTTTAAATTTGTTTTCTTTTTGCATCTTGCCTACAAAGCAAAAAATCGTTAAAAAATAAGACATGTTTTTCAACACTTTATTTTAAAGACGCTTTTTACTTGAAACATAGCATAATTTCTACTGGAAGTCGAGTCTTAATATGGAAAAAAAAATAACTCGTTAACTCGTTTTTAAAGGATTTTGATAACAACTGACGAAAAAATCTAAAAAAATGAAAAATTAACATTTGCTTCCTAGAAGCAAGTACATAACCCCCAAATTTAAAAGAGAATTACGTCTTTAAAGTATCCTTACTTGTATTCTCCGCTTCTTTGGCTCGGAATCAATACCAAATTTTTTTAAAGTAAAGACAAAATCTTTGGAACCGAGTATGCTTTTTTTTTTTGTAAGGTCATTCATATTTGCTTTACTATTGTACTATATCCTAGCATTCTCTTATTTACCTCTTCGCTACGTCTGTTGCAAAAAAAAAAAAAAAACTTTCGGAGAGTAGTTACTTCTACTCTGTGTATAGACTTTCAATTCCAATCAGCGTTGCCGTTTTGGTCCAATCGGTCCAAAAGATTTCTAATTTTTAAATTTGGTCCGATGGTCAGACCAAACAGAATTTGGTCCATTTTGGTCCATTTTCATAAATTTGGTTTCTATCACATATTAAAAAGTAGATGGAGCACCGCAAAGAATATTGTCGGGAGGCCAAATATTTCACATGCTTAAAATACGAATACGAATTTTGCTTAGAATAGAAGACGTATTTCTCTGAAAAAAAGTTGTTCCTTGTCTAAAAGTCTCTAAACTTTTCAATGAAGTCTGTTTGTCCTTATAGCTAAGCGATTCGACATAAAAATGTGTATCCTAACATGAATGCAAATTTCGTTTTAATGAAGTCAAAATGGATTTAATATTTCTGAAAAAATCTTCAAAATTAATAAAATATTTCAACACATTGTTTTAAAGTCATTATACCCTAAACCACATAGTGGTTAGGGTATAATAAGTTTGATCTGCCAAAAAATGTGCCTACAAGAAATATTGATTTTAGACCCCATAAAATATATACCGATCGACTCAGAATCACCTCCTGAGTCGATCTAGCGCTTGGTGTCCGTCCGTCCATCCGTCCGTCTGTCCATGTATTAGTTGTTCACAGGATTTCGGTCGCAATTATTAACCGATTTTGATGAAATTTGGTACAGGGAGTTTTTTTTTGGACACAAGGACGAACGTTATTGAATTTGGAAGGAATCGGATCAAATTTAGATATAGCTCCCATATATATGTATTGCCCGATTTCGACAAATGGGGTCACGTTGCACTTTTTTTACTAACCGATCGTAGTCAAATTTAGCACAAAATAATCTTCTGTATCACCCTTTAAGTCTGAAAATTTCATCGAAATCGGTTCAGATTTAGATATAGGTCCCATATATATGTATCGCCCGATTTTGTCAAATTATTTATCAACCGATCTTACTCAAAGTTGGCGAAATGTAATCTTCTATAGCACTAACTATATGTGCAAAAAATCATCGAAATCGGTTCAGATTTAGCTATAGCTCCCATATATGTACCGCCCGATTTTTCTAAATAAAACTCAATTGAACAAATAATACAATGTTTGTACTATAATTTTCTCGAAGAGGAGCGGAGCGATTTTTTTTTCTCGGAGCGGAGCGGTTTTTTTTCTCCGGAGCGGGAGCGGAGCGGAGCGAAAAAAATGGACCGCTCCGGATCCCTGGACTAAACTACAAGTGTAGCTTAACCAACAGAGGAAAAGAATGTTTGTCAAATTTATTTGGGCAAAGCCCTATAGACTGCAAGATGGTTGGATGGACGCACGTTTCGGAATTACCACAATCCTCAAAATTTTGACAAAATTTTCTATGGAAATACAATTTTGACAGACTTTTTTTAGAAATAAAATTTTGTCAAAATTTTCTATAGAAATAAACAATTGACAAAATTTTTATAGAAATAAAATTTTGAGATAATTTTCTATAGAATTAAAATTTTGAAAAAAATTTTGAATAGGAATAAAATTATGACAAAATTTTCTATAGAAATAAAATTTTTACAAAATCTTCTATAAAAATAAAACTTTGTAAAAATTTTCTATAAACATAAAATTTTGACAAAATTTCTATAGATATAAAATTTTGAGAAAATTTTCTATAGAATTAAAATTTTTCAATAGGAATAAAATTTTGACAAAATTTTCTGTAGAAATAAAATTTTGACAAAATTTTCTATAGAAATAAAATTTTGACAAATTTTTCCATACACAGCAACCATTGACAAAATTTCAATAAAAATATTTTTTTTTTTCAAAATTTTCTTTAGAAATAAGATTTTGAAAAAATTTCCTATAGAAATAAAATTTTGGCAAAATTTTCTATAGAAATAAAATTTTGACAAAATTTCCTATAGAAATAAAATTATGACAAAATTTTCTATAGAAATAAAATTTTATTAAATATTCTATAGATATAGAAAAAAATTTTACAAATTTCCTATAGTAATAAAACTTTGACAAAATTTTCTATAGAAATAAAATTTTGACAAAATTTTCTATAAAAATAAAATTTTGTAAAAATTTTCTATAAACATAAAATTTTGACAAAATTTTCTATAAAAATAAAATTTTGAGATAATTTTCTATAGAAAAAAATTTTCAATAGGAATAAAATCATTAAAAAATTTTCCATAGAAATAAAATTTTGATAAAATTTTCTATAGAAATAAAATTTTGACAAAATTTTCGATAAACATAAAATTTTGACAAAATTTTCTATAGAAATAAAATTTTGAGATAATTTTCTATAGGAAAAAATAAAATTATGAAAAAATTTTCCATAGAAATAAAATTTTGATAAAATTTTCTATAGGAATAAAATTTTGACAAAATTTTCTATAGAAATAAAATTTTGACAAAATTTTCTATAGAAATAAAATTTCGACAAAATTTTCTTAGAAATAAAATTTTGACAAATTTTTCCATAGACAGCAACCATTGACAAAATTTCAATAGAAATATTTTTTTTTCAAAATTTTCTTTAGAAATAAGATTTTGAAAAAATTTCCTATAAAATTTTAACAATATATCCTATACAAATAAAATGTTGGCAAAATTTCCTATAGAAATCATATTGTGACAAAATTTTCTATAGAGATAAAATTTTACTAAATTTTCTATAGACCTAGAAAAAAATTTGACTAATTTCCTATAGTAATAAAACTTTGACAAAATTTTCTATAGAAATAAAATTTTGACAAAATTTTCTATAGAAATAAAATTTTGACAAAATTTTCTATAGAAATAAAATTTTGACAAAATTTCCTATAGAAATAAAATTTTGACAAAATTTTCTATAGGAATAAAATTTTGACAAAATTTTCTATAAACATAAAATTTTCACAAAATTTTCTATAGAAATAAAATTTTGTGGAAATTTTCTATAGAAATAGAATTGTGACAAAATTTTCTTTAGATATAAATTTTTTAAAAAATAGTCTATGGAAATAAAATTTTGACAAAATTTTCTATGGACATAAAATTTTGACACAATTTTCTATAGAAATAAAATTTTGACAAAATTTTCTCCCAATTTTGGTAGATTATTTTTGGCTTGAGTGGCAACCGTGGCAGGGATTGCATCATCTGGATGATATGTATCAGACACAAAGTCCAATTCACTTCCAGTTCCACTAGCTGGTGATGTTTTCAGGTTTGCATAGCCTCAACAAATACTTCAGACACAGAAAAAAAATTCCGCAGTTAAACTAACGCTAAATTTAACTTATTTTTATTGGAAAAAAAATTAGTTGCTTGTAGTTAAATTTTATTATTGTTATCGAAATATTCCACAGCTTAATAAAATCTTACTTTTTTTAAGTATGTCTCAAAAATTTTATGAACTAAACGTGAGTATAAAATTCAATGACCGTACACATAAGTTCAATTTGAAATAAAGCAAACGAAGATTTTCGTACGATTCCCAAAAATAGTAAGAATGAACTACTGTATGGTTAAAATGGTCATGATTTGGCGCCAATGATTTTCTTCTTTACTTTTAGTTAATTTTTTCTTCTATGAGATGATGTAATTTCGTGAACTGCAGTTAAAAAGTACAACAGGGCATTAAAATTTGCTGGCTTTAACAACGCTTTGTGGAAATCTCAAAATGTGGAGTAAAATTTAGTTAAATTTTCGTGAGAGGTAGTTCATTCTTCCTATAAAACTGTTCACTTTTTTTTCGGTGTACATATGATGACTACTATGTAGTAGTAGTAAAAGAATGGG
Source organism: Haematobia irritans (assembly GCF_050003625.1). Classification (NCBI taxonomy): domain Eukaryota; kingdom Metazoa; phylum Arthropoda; class Insecta; order Diptera; family Muscidae; genus Haematobia; species Haematobia irritans. Next base: position 41,615,562 of record NC_134398.1, read on the forward strand.
CTGTGATGGTCATGATGATGATAGAGCCAGAGATTTGAGGTTGTATTTTTGTTTTATTTGTATCTCATTTTGCCAACTCCAGGTGTATTTCGACGAGGTTTTTTCTCGTTTCCCTAGCAATAAAAATGAAATAAAATGTCTGTTATTACCATGACCTGAAGTCTGAAATGTTCAAAATATCCCATAGCAGCCAAAGCAAATACTACGCCACCAACCCCACCGTTGCTGCCGGAGGATCAACAATTCAAGGTTTTTATTTATATGTCTACTTTTTTCGGGGTAATCTTTCTGTAGACAGGTATTACATGCATATGTTAAATGGCAACCACAAAAAAAAACCAGGAAGAATATTCTAAAGTTGTCGTAGGACTAAAACGAACCTTTAGTGACATACAGATCAGAGGGCACTAAGGGTAATGATACTACACTAAAAAAAAAGCATGCCGGGCATGCAAATGACTTTGTCTTTACGCTTATTATTTTGGTATTTATTCCGAGTCAAAAAAGCAGAGAAGGATACATTTAAGACGCAATTTTCTTTTAAATTTAAGTTTTTCGTACTTGATTCTAGGAATTAATTTCTTCGGTTTCTTAGCTTTTTTACTCGTGTGCAATCGAAGTCCTTAGAAAATGTGTTAGCGACAACTTAAGTTCAAAAATTCAGACTCGACTTCAAGAAAAAATTTTGCTATGTTTCAAGTAAAATTGTCTTTAAAATAAAGTATTGAAAAACATCTACTATTTTTAAATGCTTTCTTGTTTTGTAGTCGTGTTACTAAAAGTCAACAAATTTAAAGACGATTTCATTAATTTTGAAGATTTTTCAGAAGTATTAAAGCCAAATTGACCTTAGTTAAATAAAATTTTCTTTCATATTAGGATGCCCAATTTTAAGTCGTATCACTTAACTATAAAGACAAAATGACTTCATTGAAAAGTTTATCGACTTTTGGACAAGGAAAAAAATATATATCATAGAAATGCGTCTTCTACACCGACGAAAAAGATTATATGTTTGGAAATCAAATTTTTTAAAATTATATGTTTGGAACTCAAATTTTTTAACACAATATATTGACAAAATTTTATACAGAAATAAAAATTTCCTAAAATCTTCTACACACAAAAAATTATCTCCAAAATTTTTTCAATTAAACACTTAATTGAATTTGGAAACGGATTCAATTAACATGTTAATTGATTCAATTAATTATTTAATCAAATCCGAATAAAAACCAATTAAAAAATGATTGATATTTGTTACGTTTCCAATTAAAATATTAATTGATTCAATCAATTTGTTAATCATTTCGGAAATAATTTTCAATTACAAACGTGATTGAAATTTTTTCCGTTTCCAATTACACATGTGATTGATCCAATCACCTTTGTGATTGAAACTGAATAATTTTTAGCAATGGAAAGAGCGAAAAGAGAACAAGAGAATGGGTATTTATTCAACAATGTATGATGGAGAGATCAGTCTGTGGAAGTAACTCGTAACGAACGGTTGGGTTTTTGTTTTTCGCGTAAATTGAAAAACATGATTGGCGACATTCTGTCTGCTGCATTCAAAATGTGTGCATAAATATTTTGAACGCAACAACAAATCATAGCAAAGGGTTGAAATAAATAATGTGTGCAACAACAAACGGCCACGTGGTAAAGGTTTGAAAAAATATATGACAGAACGCATTTGAAATTACCTGTGTTTGTGGTATTGTAAAAATGGAAAACAATCTACGTTTATTGAAGGTAAGAAATTGTGAAATGTGAATACCGTTTTCCATTGAAGCCTGTTTACATTAAACGGATTAAAATAATATATTTTTTATTCATTTCTTTTAGTGACCAATTTTATTTCGTGAAATTGACCAATCAATCCCATCAACTCCATCATTTTATCAAATACATAATAATATGTTTGCAATAAAAAAGTGGGTACCGTATTGATCTTTTAAAATTATAAATTTTTTCACTCCTAGTTTTCTTAAAACCATGAGCGGTATGGGTTTGTTGGAAGATTCACATTGGAGTTGCGAAGTAGCATTGACATTAAATTGCATTTTTGTTTTACCTGCCTTTTTCAGTTTGAATCCAAGTAGAGAGCAGTATATCTGGTATATAAACTAATGAGCTGAATTATGTAATGGTAAAAAAGTTCTTTCTTTTGGATTTAAAAATATGAAAAATATCCGAAAATAATAAAAATATGTGTTTTCCATTAATATATTTTTTTCTATTTCCTGAATTTACAAGGTATCATCAATATAATACCAAATATTACAATCAAAGAGATTGGTTCAAATTTTAATAGTGTGGAAATTTTGGAAAGGAATTGTTACTAAAATTAAATTACCGAGCTACTTAATACACCTTTTTATGCTAAAAGACTACAACTGCAAAAGAAGATTATAAATCTGCAACCTGGAACTAAGAATTGAACTTGATATTCTATGCAGGTAATGTTTAACAAAATTAACTTTTAATTGAACAAAATTAAATTCGAATTATTCTGTTTACTTTCAGAAAACCTAATTTAGCTTACAGGCTGCTGATTTATTGGAAATCTAGGCGCATCTACATATTAGAAGGAACATGCTAACATGGTTATTATTATAAGGAAGATAATGATTTATATAATTTATTTTTTCACCCTATAGTTGTTATTGATAGTACTTGTATTTGTAAGTTATGTTAGAACAAAACACAAATGACAAGAACCAAATTTATTTGTCTATTGCATAATTCAAAAAATAATAAAATATTAAATATGTTTTATAAGAAACACAAATTTTCTTTTTTTTTCAAAAGAAAAAAACTAAATACGATATTGGGGTCGTAATATATAAATTTTTTGATCGAAATTTATAGCCAATTTCAATTAATTATTTAATTGAATGAATCAAATAGTTGATTGATTTTTGTCGCGAAATTAATTAAAATTTTAATTAATTCAATTAAAACTGTGATTGAATTTTATGTTAAAAATCAATCACGTTTTTAATTGATTCAATCACACAATTAATTGATTCCGTGACAAAAGTCAATTAAATTTTTAATTAAAAATCGTGTTGGTTTTCAATCAAAATGGGTGATTGATACTATCATTTTCGTGATTGAAGACATTTCAATTAAAAAAATGATTGAATCCGCGATTTTCGTGATTGAAATCAAAAAAAATTTTTTTTGTGTGTATAGAAATAAAATGTTCCATAGAAATAATATTTTGACAAAATTTTTTATAAAATGAAATTTTAACAAAATTTTATATAGAAATAAAATATTGACAAAATATTCTATAGAAATATAATTTTGACAAAATTTTCTATAGAAATAAAATTTTTACAAAATTTTCTATAGAAATAAAATTTTGACAAAATTTTCTAAAGAAATAAAATTTTGACAAAATTTTCTATAGAACTAAAATTTTGACAAAATTTTCTATAGAACTAAAATTTTGACAACATTTCCTATCGAAATAAAATTTTGACAAAATGTTCTATACAAATAAGACTTTGACAAAATTTTCTATACAAATAAAATTTTGACAAAATTTTCTATAGAAATAAAATTTTGACAAATTTTTCTATAGAAATAAAATTTTGACAAAATTTTCTATAGAAATAAAATTTTGACAAAATTTTCTATAGAAATAAAATTTTGACAAAATTTTCTATAGAAATAAAATTTTGACAACATTTTCTATAGAAATAAAATTTTGACAAAAAATTCTATAGAAATAAAATTTTGACAAAAAATTCTATAGAAATAAAATATTGACAAACATTTCTATAGAAATTAAATTTTGACAAAATTTTCTATAGAAATAAAATTTTGACAAAATTTTCTATAATAAAATTTTGACAAAATTTTCTATAATAAAATTTTGACATCATTTTCTATAATTGAAACATTGCAAGATAAACTTTTTGCTTTGGTAGTTTTTTGGTAAAATTTTCTACATGTTTTGGTGATTATTTTTGGCTCGAGTGGCAACCGTGCTCAGGAGATGATTCTGAGTCGATCGGTATATATTTTTGGGGTCGCAAATCAATATTTCTGGTAGGCACATTTTTTGGCAAATCAAAGTTATTATACCCTGACCACTATGTAGTTTAAAGTATAAAAATAATTGGATCATTTAACTTTGTGATTTATAGTGATTTTAAAATTTTATTCGGATCAGATTATTGTATCACGATAAAATTATATCGTTATGTCAATCTAGACTTTCTGGTCCGATTTAGACAATTTTCTAAATGTTCCCCCTTAACAAAATGACTGAATCTCCTATTTATAGGGTATTTTGAAATGTTAAATATAAACAGGCAAATGTCTGAGTATTTTCGTCTGATGTTTTAGTTTACTGTCTATGTTATTGTTGTTGTTATTTCTCTCACACATTTCGTTTTGTATACGAGTATATCGCTTAACACAATGTCAGACATTTTGAGTGCTATTAACAAGATTTAAAATAAAAGAGTTTTCCCACACAACAAATATACTTTTTTGTTCGCTCCAAATTCAGGTGTCTGGTTTGGTCTGAATTACAACAGCTGATGCGTGCTACCATCGTCCAAAAAATACACACCCACACATCTGTGTTTTCATGCTTTTGTGAACGTACATCTCATCAGGATTTGAATGAAGAAAAACCACATCATCCACATAATGCAGCCAATGGTAGCTTAAGAAAAACAGACTGAAGGCTTGATGTCTATGGAAACTACAAACTTTAGCACTTTGCAAATTTTCAAAATGATTTTCAAAGATTTTAATTGAAATATGTTTTCTTTGGAAAATAGCCAGAGGGAGATAACATTGGACTACAGTATATGCGGCTCCCTTGTCGCATGTAAAGTAGATGGAAGCGATGGAAGATGTTAAGACATTTGAAAAAATCTGAATTTAATGAAAATTCAAAGACATAGTGAAATTATAAAGGAGATATATATATATGAGAAGAAACTAAAAAAATCGATATTGAATTTAATTAAATACCCAGCAAAAAAAGCGTCGCCAAAAAACTAATGAAAATGTTCTTTTTGGATCCGGAAGTCGTGCACAATTGGCGCAGAAGCAATGAATTTAACATGGGCTTATCATAGAACGGATGTCCACCATTTCAACAGCCGTTGGTTGCACTGAATTTGCATCACTTCTTACACAGAAAAAAATTTCACGAAAATTTTTCAAATTAAAGGTGGGTATTAAATTCGAGTTTAGCCGCTAAAATCACTAAAGTGAAAACTAAATCAGTAAAAAAGGCTTAAAATTATACATATTTGTTGCAAATTTTATTATAACTTGATGGGGAATAGCCCAAAGAAAATTTTCTCAAAGTTTGTATTCCTTAAAGTGGATTAATTAAGAAAAGTAATCGTGAAAAAATGGCGATTTTAGCGGCTAAACTCGAACTTAATAACCACCTTAAAGTCTTAATTGAGTTTTAAACAAGTATATACGGCCGTAAGTTCGGCCAGGCCGAAGCTTATGTACCCTCCATCATGGATTGCGTAGAAACTTCATCTAAACACTGCCATCCACAATCGAAGTAGGCATAAAATTTTGACAAAATTTTCTACAGAAATAAAATTTTAACAAAATTTTATATAGAAATAAAATTTTCTCAAATTTTCTATAGAAATAAAAATTTTGACAAAATTTTCTATAGAAAGAAAATTTTGACAAAAATTTCTAAAGAAATAAAATTTTAACAAAATTTTCTATAGAAATAAACTTTTGACAAAATTTTCTATAGAAATAAAATCTTGGTAGATTATTTTTGGCTCGAGTGGCAACCATGATTATGAACCGAATAAAATTTGAACAAAATTTTCTATAGAAATAAAATTTTGACAAAATTTTCTATAGAAATAAAATTTTGACAAAATTTTCTATAGAAATAAAATTTTGGTAGATTATTTTTGGCTCTAGTGGCAACCATGATTACGAACCGATATGGACCAATTTTTGTGTGATTGGACCAATTTTGGAATGGTTGTTAGCGACCATATACTAACACCATATGCCTAATTTGAACCGGATCGGATGAATTTTGCTCCTCCAAGAGGCTCCGGAGGTCAAATCTGGAGAATGTTTTATATGGGGTCTATATATTATTATGGACCGATATGGACCAATTCTGGCACGGTTGTTAAAGATCATATACTAACACCATGTTCCAAATTAAAACCGGATTGGATGAAATTTGCTTCTCTTGGAGACTTCGCAAGCCAAATCTGGGGATCGGTTTATAAGGGGGTTATATATAATTATGAACCGATGTGGACCAATTTTTGCATGGTTGTTAGAGACCATATACCAATATCATGTACCAAATTTCAGGCGGATCGGATGAAATTTGCTTCTCTTTGAGGCTCCGCAACCCAAATCTGGGGATCGGTTTATATGGGCGCCATATATAATTATGGACCGATGTGGACCAATTTTTGCACGGTTGTTAGAGACCATATGCCAATACCATGTACCAAATTTCAGCCGGATTGGATGCAATTTGCTCCTCTTTGAGGCTTCGCAAGCCAAATCTGGAGATCGGTTTATATGGGGTCTATATATAATTATGGACCGATGTGGACCGATTTTTGCATGGTTGTTAGAGACCATATACCAACATCATGTACCAAATTTCAGCCGGATCGGATGAAATTTGCTTCTCTTTGAGGCTCCGCAAGCCAAATCTGGGGATCGGTTTATATGGGGGCTATATATAATTATGGACCGATGTGGACCAATTTTTGCATGATTGTTAGAGACCATATACCAACACCATGTACCAAATTTCAGCCGGATCGGATGAAATATGCTTCTCTTAGAGGCTCCAGAAGCCAAATCTGGGGATCGGTTTATATGGGGGCTATATATAATTATGGACCGATATGGACCAATTTTCGCATGGTTGTTAGAGACCATATACCAACACCATGTACCAAATTTCAGCCGGATCGGATGAAATTTGCTTCTCTTTTAGGCTCCGCAAGCCAAATCTGGAGATCGGTTTATATGGGGGCTATATATAATTATGGACCGATGTGGACCAAGTTTTGCATGGTTGTAAGAGACCACATACCAACACCATATACTAAATTTCAGCCGGATCGGATGGAATATGCTTCTGTTAGAGGCTCCACAAGCCAAATCCGAGGGTCCCTTTATATGGGGGCTATACGTAAAAGTGGACCGATATGGCGCATTTTCAATACCATCCGACCTACATCGATAACAACTACTTGTGCCAAGTTTCAGGTCGATAGCTTGTTTCGTTCGGAAGTTAGCGTGATTTCAACAGACGGACGGACGGACGGACATGCTTAGATCGACTCAGAATTTCACCACGACCCAGAATATATATACTTTATGGGGTCTTAGAGCAATATTTCGATGTGTTACAAACGGAATGACAAAGTTAATATACCCCCATCCTATGATGGAGGGTATAAAAATACTTACCAATTTATGAATAAACTATACGCTGAGATATAACAAAAATTTTCCAAATTCATCTGGAATTGAATATTAATTTTTTATATAGAATAATAAAAATTTCAATACACTTTCAATTTCAACATATTTTCCTAAATATTCGTAATAACTTTTTTCTAAACTACCGATAAAATATTAATAACTTTCATTTAAAAGGTTTAATAAACAAACACAAATATATGTCTCAAAAATCCAAAATATTCCATGCCTTTATATTCCCTTGTTGCATACCTACTTAATAGATGCAACAGCCCACGCCAACTATACAACTGAAGCATGCCAAACAAAACCAAGCAAAGCCAAAACATTCCTACAACAACAAAAACACATGTGCCTTTATTGAAAACAACACCTCATCCAGCCAAATAAACCATCCGCGAATAACAAACACACACACAAACCACTAAATGAATAAAAATAAAAATAAACCCACGCTCATGTATACACAACAAAACTCAAGTAATATCATCCTTACATTAATCACATTCCACTATACCGATAAAGATCTCTGTACTATGCATTAGTTCATCGCATCTGCTGACAATTTACTCTAAGAATAATATTCGTAAAGGCACACCAGTTTATGAACGATGAAACGTTTAACTTAAAATTTGCAAAATTTTCATGAAATGTTATCTACCATTTTTGACGAAAATGTCTATAAATTTAATTACATGTGAACTAAAAATATTTCATTAGGTAATTTTTTACCAACAATTATTAACTATAGGAATTGTCAGTAAGAAATTGCTATCCACTTTCAAGTTCATTTTTCGTAAAAAAATATTTTCTCATACAAAAAAATCTTATAGTAAATTGCACTTATTATTTAGAAAATACTTTACATTTCACAAGTAGTTTTATAGCATGCCAAACGAATTTTTAACTACCAGTTAAGAAATTTTTTAAGAAAATTTCCATCGTATTTTGTAGGCTATGAACTAAACGATTGCTACTTAGAATTTGTAAAATTTCCTTTCGAGTAGTTAATTTTCGTTGAAGATACGAAAAAGGAACTAAAATTCTTGTAATAAATTATTGTAAAAATCTTCTTAAATTTACGAGACACTTTTTTTCTGTGCGGAATGATAAAATAAATATACCCCCATCCTATGGTGGAGGGTATAACAATTTGAAGTTCTTCTAAAGGCACAAATTTAAAAGCACTTCCAAAAATGTTCTCCCAAAGATGTTCATTATTTTAACTACAGGGGAAGTTCTTTTAGTTAAATTTTTTATAACTCGCTTTTGTCATATTTTTAAATGGTAATTTTAACTTTTTTTGTTTTAAATAAATTAAAAATAGAGTAAAAATGAATAAAATGTTACAAATTATTAAAATTTTGTCGACAAAAAATGCAATATCCATTCTAGAAAAATTGAGAATTTTTGAAAATTGTTGCACGCAGAGAAGGAATATGATCACCTCAAACATGTTTCAAGAGCAAAATGTTATTTTTGTATGGTGACCATGTAACATGTTTCTCACTAAAATGTTATTTTCTAGTCAAATATAACCTGCTTGCCGAAATCAGATACATGATTTCCGAGAAAATAACATGGTTGTAAAAACCATGTTACATGGTCACCACCCAAAAATAACATTTTGCTCTTAAAACATGTTTGAGATGATCATATTCCTTCTCTGGGTGTGAAGTCAAACGTTTCAGACAAGCGTTAGAATGCATTAAAAATCATAAAAAAATCTTAAAATTATTTATTTCACATCCAAAACACTGCACGCAAAGAAAAAAAACGTTTGGAAAACGTGTACCGAAAACGTTTTTCTTTTGTTAGAGTTTTTTGAATTGCTTCGAAAATTTTAAACTTTTATCACCAAAAAAATTCCTTTGTTACAAAATTTTTATTTTTTCAATAAAAAAAGTTATTTTTGAAACAACAACACAGTCCATTTCGTTTATATCAAACACTGTTCTTTTCTGACTTTAGGTCTTTAATAAGACACATTTTACAGTTCAAAATTTAATATACTACAATGTAATGTTGAACATTTTTTCGGAATCTTCCGAACATATCTGGAATATATGTAAAAAAAAAAAAACAAAAAAAAAAACTTTGGTCGAAGCAGGGATCGAACCCACGACCCTTGGCATGCAAGTCGGACGTAGCAACCACTGCTCCACGGTGCCAAACTAAATGTTTGTTTCTGTTAAATAAACTTTGTTTATTCGGTTCGTGGGCGCCGCAAGCTATGCTATATAAATATAACTTATATGGATATTTATCTATTGATGACCATAACAGGTACATAGCTCAGTGGTTAGTGTGTTGGCTTACAAAGTGCATGGTCCGCGGTTCGATTCTCCGTCCAGCCGAAAGGTAAAAAAAAAATTAAAATGTATGAAATTGTATAATTTCTTCTACATTGTTGGTATTACAGGAAAAGGTGTTAAGAACTAAAAAATCTCGTGGATCTGAGAAAGATGTGAGGGAAAATGCAATTAGCAAGAAAACAATGTTTTTTTGAGTTTGAATTTATGAAATTGTTTTTACATCCTGGAAAAGAATAAACGTTTATCACAAAAAGTATACACTTTTCTTCCAAATACACTTCCTTACAGCGAAAAGCAAATGAGAAAAGAACTTTGTTTGTCTAAAATTTCGTTTGGGAGGAAAGAATTACTTTTTTGCGTGTGAATTCGGATAACTCCCTCAATTAATAATTTTGTTGAACCAATTAATATTTTAATTGAATATTTTTATACCCTCCATCATAGGATGGGGGTATATTAACTTTGTCATTCCGTTTGTAACACATCGAAATATTGCTCTAAGACCCCATAAAGTATATATATTCTGGGTCGTGGTGAAATTCTGAGTCGATCTAAGCATGTCCGTCCGTCCGTCCGCTAACTTCCGAACGAAACAAGCTATCGACCTGAAACTTGGCACAAGTAGTTGTTATCGATGTAGGTCGGATGGTATTGAAAATGCGCCATATCGGTCCACTTTTACGTATAGCCCCCATATAAAGGGACCCTCGGATTTGGCTTGTGGATCCTCTAACAGAAGCATATTCCATCCGATCCGGCTGAAATTTAGTATATGGTGTTGGTATGTGGTCTCTTACAACCATGCAAAACTTGGTCCACATCGGTCCATAATTATATATAGCCCCCATATAAACCGATCTCCAGATTTGGCTTGCGGAGCCTAAAAGAGAAGCAAATTTCATCCGATCCGGCTGAAATTTGGTACATGGTGTTGGTATATGGTATCTAACAACCATGCGAAAATTGGTCCATATCGGTCCATAATTATATATAGCCCCCATATAAACCGATCCCCAGATTTGGCTTCTGGAGCCTATAAGAGAAGCATATTTCATCCGATCCGGCTGAAATTTGGTACATGGTGTTGGTATATGGTCTCTAACAATCATGCAAAAATTGGTCCACATCGGTCCATAATTATATATAGCCCCCATATAAACCGATCCCCAGATTTGGCTTGCGGAGCCTCAAAGAGAAGCAAATTTCATCCGATCCGGCTGAAATTTGGTACATGATGTTGGTATATGGTCTCTAACAACCATGCAAAAATCGGTCCACATCGGTCCATAATTATATATAGACCCCATATAAACCGATCTCCAGATTTGGCTTGCGAAGCCTCAAAGAGGAGCAAATTGCATCCAATCCGGCTGACATTTGGTACATGGTATTGGCATATGGCCTCTAACAACCGTGCAAAAATTGGTCCACATCGGTCCATAATTATATATGGCGCCCATATAAACCGATCCCCAGATTTGGGTTGCGGAGCCTCAAAGAGAAGCGAATTTCATCCGATCCGCCTGAAATTTGGTACATGATATTGGTATATGGTCTCTAACAACCATGCAAAAATTGGTCCACATCGGTTCATAATTATATATAACCCCCTTATAAACCGATCCCCAGATTTGCCTTGCGAAGTCTCCAAGAGAAGCAAATTTCATCCAATCCGGTTTTAATTTGGAACATGGTGTTAGTATATGATCTTTAACAACCGTGCCAGAATTGGTCCATATCGGTCCATAATTATATATAGACCCCATATAAAACATTCTCCAGATTTGACCTCCGGAGCCTCTTGGAGGAGCAAAATTCATCCGATCCGGTTCAAATTAGGCATGTGGTGTTAGTATATGGTCGCTAACAACCATTCCAAAATTGGTCCAATCACACAAAAATTGGTCCATATCGGTTCGTAATCATGGTTGCCACTAGAGCCAAAAATAATCTACCAAAATTTTATTTCTATAGAAAATTTTGTCAAAATTTTATTTCTATAGAAAATTTTGTTCAAATTTTATTCGGTTCATAATCATGGTTGCCACTCGAGCCAAAAATAATCTACCAAGATTTTATTTCTATAGAAAATTTTGTCAAAAGTTTATTTCTATAGAAAATTTTGTTAAAATTTTATTTCTTTAGAAATTTTTGTCAAAATTTTCTTTCTATAGAAAATTTTGTCAAAATTTTTATTTCTATAGAAAATTTGGGAAAATTTAATTTCTATATAAAATTTTGTTAAAATTTTATTTCTGTAGAAAATTTTGTCAAAATTTTATGTGGATGGCAGTGTTTAGATGAAGTTTCTACGCAATCCATGATGGAGGGTACATAAGCTTCGGCCTGGCCGAACTTACGGTCGTATATACTTGTTTTAATATGACTTTCTTATAAAAAGAATATTTTTTATGTATATTATTATTTGTTAATTAATTTTTTTTGGAAACCAATTTAATGTTTTTTCTTTGTTGTAAAAACAATATTTAATTTCAGAGCAACTCCAGATGGATTCGAACAAATTGAAAAAATAGAGAATTGGTAAGTTTTCTTTTAAAAATTGGCTTTATTTATTTACGTTTTTGTGACCTTTTTATCATCAAAATTACAGGTTTTTAATGCCTTATCTTAGTATTTCTTTAATCAAATTTTTTGGAAACCAATGTAATATTTTTAATGTAAAAACAAATATTTAATTTCAGAATAACCCCTTAAAAATTTGGACAAATTTTTAGTACTCCTTTGCCTGTAATTTAATAGTGAATTGGTAAGGATTCTTTAACTTTCTTTTAGCCCTGGACAGTCATTCTTATTTTTTGTACATTAAGTCAGCCTTCGTCATTTTGACTACGGCTGATTTCAAGACGCTATAATTTTCATCGTGAGCGAAAAAGTGAACCAAACTTGAGTTTATTTTCTTATTCAATTTGGTTTTAAGTAGTATAAAACAAAAATTCATAAAACGGTCGAATTAGTATAACTTAAATTTACCATTTCCCAATAGACTAAAATGCATTTTAAATCGAAAATGAAATTACGTGTCGTCATTTTGACGAATGATGACTATCTAGGGTTATCAAGAATATTTGGTTTTTTATGCATATTATTATTTTTTCATTAGATTTTTTGAAACCCTATTTAATAATTTTATTTAATGTAAAAAATAAATATTTAATTTCAGAGTAACCCAAATAAATTTGGACAACAATACAATTACAATTTAATAGAGAATTGGTAAGTTTTATATTAAAACTTTGGCTTTCCTTCAACTAGAATATTTATTTTATTATATCCTTCACATCGATAACAACACAGTTTTATGAGTTTATTTAGAATACTTCATTATTTCTCTAATTGTTTCAGGTACATATTTTATGAGATACGTTTTCCAAAGAAAAGTTGAATTCCTTACACCATTTAATAAAATGCCCCAAATATGGTAAGTTACAAGCTAAAATGAAGAATTAAAAATTATATTTCATTACATGGTGTTAATTTTTAACAATTTTCATTATTGTTTCCATTTTTTCCAGCAAGATATGTGAAAAAATTACCTACGATGAATAAAAAAAGGATAAGTCAAAATGTCCAAACAGCGAGTTCAAATGAACTACTCTCTGTTCCACGTGGTCATAATTTTTATTCACAAAAACATTGTATTAACAACTTTCATCATAAGTTTTTATAATAAAGTACTTTTGTTTACAGAAAGTTTAATTTTAATGTATGAAAATTTTCGTAATAGTAAAACGGTTTGTTGTTCCTTAAATTATTTAATTTATCTGTACTGTGGAATAATTGATTTAAAAATAGTTCAGTCGTCGATATTTTAAAGAGACTGTTAACCAATTTTTATTATCGGGTTTCCCACAAAATAAGCAAGTAAACCAAAATAATACTGACTTTTTAACTTTGTAGGGGTATATAAATCTTATGGTGTTGTAAAAATGAACTAAAATACAATGTTATAGATGAACTAAAATTTAAGAAAATTATAAACTAGACAAGTTGAAAAAAATCTTAAGGGCTAAATCATGGTCAATATTACTACAGTTTAGTTCATTTTGCAATGGAAAAGGGTTCACTGTTTTTTCAGTGCGTTTGTAACACATCGAAATATTGTTCTAAGACCCCATAAAGTATATATATTCTGGGTCGTGGTGAAATGCTGAGTCGATCTAAGCATGTCCGACCGTCCGTCCGTCCGTCTGTTGAAATCACGCCAAATTCCGAACGAAATAAGCTATCGAACGAAATAAGCTATCGACTTGAAACTTGACACAAGTAGTTGTTATTGATGTAGGTCGGATGGTATTGCACATGGACCATATCGGACCACTTTTACGTATAGCCCCCATATAAACCGACGCTCAGATTTGGCTTGCGGAGTCTCTTGGAGGAGCAAAATTCATCCGATCCAGTTGAAATTTGGTACATGGTGTTAGTATATGGTCTCTCACAACCATGCAGAAATTGGTCCATATCGGTCCATAATTATATATAGCCCCCATATAAACCGATCCCCAGATTTGACTTGCGGAGCCTCTAAGAGAAGCAAAATTCATCCGATCCAGTTGAAATTTGGTACATGGTGTTAGTATATGGTCTCTCACAACCATGCAGAAATTGGTCCATATCGGTCCATAATTATATATAGCCCCCATATAAACCGATCCCCAGATTTGACTTGCGGAGCCTCTAAGAGAAGCAAATTTCATCCGATCCGGCTGAAATTTGGTACATGGTGTTAGTGGTAAATTGGTTCACATCGGTCCATAATTATATATAGCCCCCATATAAACCGATCCCCAAATTTGACCTCCGGAGCCTCATGGATGAACAAAATTCATCCGATTCGGTTGAAAATTGGTACGTGGTGTTAGTATATGGTATCTAACAACCATGCAGGAATTGGTCCATATCGTTCGATATTTATATGTAGCCCCCATATAAATATATCCCCAGATTTGACCTCCGGAGCCCCTTGGAAGAGGAAAACTCACCCGATCCGGTTGAAATTTGGTACGTGGTGAAATTTGGTACATTGCCGCTAACAACCATGTCAAAATTGGTCCAAATCGGTCTATAGTTAGATATAGCCGATTCCCAAAAATAATCTAAGAAGTTTTAAGATACCTTGCCATTTTAAGAAGTTTTAACAGGTTGGCTGATAAGTCCCCGGTCTAACAAAGAAAAACAAAATTTTTTGTCAAAATTCGTTTTTATTATTCAACATAGTTCCCTTCAAGAGCGATACAACGATTATAACGACCTTCCAATTTTTTGAGACCATTTTGGTAGTACTCCTTCGGTTTTGCCTCAAAATAGGCCTCAGTTTCGGCGATCACCTCTTCATTGCAGCCAAATTTTTCCGAGCATTTTTGCGAGCATCCTTTTGAGGTCTGAGAACAAGAAATAGTCGCTGGGGCCAGATCTGGAGAATACGGTGGGTGGGGAAGCAATACGAAGCCCAATTCATGAATTTTTGCCATCGTTCTCAATGTCTTATGACTTAGTGCGTTGTCTTGGTGGAACAACACTTTTTTCTTCTTCATATGGGGCCGTTTTGCCGCGATTTCGACCTTCAAACGCTCCAATAACGTCATATAATAGACACTGTTGATGGTTTTTCCTTTCTCAAGATAATCGATAAAAATTATTCCATGCGCATCCCAAAAAACAGAGGCCCTCACTTTGCCAGCGGACTGTTGAGTCTTTCCACGCTTCGGAGACGGTTCACCGGTCGCTGTCCACTCAGCCGACTGTCAATTGGACTCAGGAGTGTAGTGATGGAGCCATGTTTCATCCATTGTCACATATCGACGGACAAACTAGGGTGTATTACGAGTTAACAGCTGCAAACACCGCTCAGAATCATCAACACATTGTTGTTTGGTCAAATGTGAGCTCGCGCGGCACACATTTTGCACAGAGCTTCCGCATATCCAAATATTCATGAATGATATGACCAACACGTTCCTTTGATATCTTTAAGGCCTCAGCTATCTCGATCAACTTCATTTTACGGTCATTCAAAATCATTTTGTGAATTTTTTTGATGTTTTCGTCGGTAACCACCTCTTTCGGGCGTCCACTGCGTTCACCGTCCTCCGTGCTCATTTCACCGCGCTTGAATTTTGCATACCAATCAATTATTGTTGATTTCCCTGGAGCAGAGTCCGGGAACTCATTATCAAGCCAAGTTGTTGCTTCCACCGCATTTTTTCGCTTCAGAAAACAGTATTTTATCAAAACACGAAATTCCCTTTTTTCCATTTTTTTCACAATAACAAAAGTTGCTTCACAAAAGACGCTCTATCTCACAAACTAATTGACTTACATACGTCAAATTTTGACACGAATCATTTGAAGGTTGGTACTATATAAAAATAATATGCATTTAATACTGGCGGCGTCATCTATGTGTCAGACCGGGGACTTATTAGCCAACCTGTTATATGGAAGGTATATCTAAATTTGATATACCGATTTTTTCAAAATTCAATAGCGGTCGTCTCTGTACCAAAAAAAACGCCACATATAGGCATATTTTTTGGCAGATCAGAAATTTGCCCTTCCAAGAAATTTGCTTCTCCAAGAGGTTCCGGAGGTCCGATCTGGAGATCGGTATATGTGGGGGCTATATATAATTATGGACCGTTATGGGCCAATTTTTGCATGTTTGTTAGAGACCATATACTTATATAAGTACAACATTTTAACCGAATCGAACGAAATTTGCTCCTCCAAGAGGTTCCGGAGGTTAAATCTGGTTTACATGGGGGCTATATATAATTATGGACCTATATTGACCAATTTTACCATGAATGTTAGAGACCATATACTAATACCAAGTACCAAGGGCATATGCCGATGAAGTGGAGAGTATTCTCTGGGAGATCAAGGTTACATATAGTGCATATCCCATCCGTATTATTCTTGAAACATCTAACTTGCAAATTTAGAAGTCCTCCTCTAGCCTTGATGATTAAACTTGACATATGAGTCGGAGCTTCATACCAGAAACGATTAGTAGCGCTATAATCAAGTTTGCTATATAAATCATAAAATTGGGAATTTAATGCGCGGTTGGCAAAGTCAGATATCGAGAATCGGACGTTCATACAAACATAAAGGGATTCCTGTATCCGAAATAGAAAGTTGTATCGAGCTGCAAATTGCCCTCCATTCACTTGCCCAAAACACATCAAGTTCAATTATCCTCTCCGCTAGTATGCGTGGCAATCTATTGGGACCAAGTCGCAGGATCTTGTTTACGTACGTAAAATGAGATTTTAGTGTTGATATGAACATATGTTAGAGCTAATTCCAGTCTCCAAGTATAGTATATAATTCGGAGTATTTTGTGGAAGGTGTAGAATTTTTTATAAAGAACCGGAAGAGTTTCTCTACATCATCGTAACGCTCATACCCCCAGACCTGAGCTGCATATTACATTATAGATCGAGAACAAGCCTCAAAGAACTTCAATTTGTTCCTAGCTGAAATTCTAGGATGGTTCATATATTTAGACCAAGTTGAATTAATGGCAATCTTCGCGGCTGAAAGTTTACTATGTATATGTATTTTAAATGATATGTTGTACGAAAAGTGAACTCCAAGGTAAGTGTAATTGTTTACAACCTCTATATTCTCATTTCCATTGACCCAATTCAAGCCAGATGGGATTCTTGACCCTTTGCGGAATATAATAATCTTCGATTTAGTTAAAATTACCCTTAAGCTCCATGTAGCACAGTATTCGTGTAAATTACTTATCATTAGCTGCAGCCCTTTAGGCGTATCAAACAGTAAAACATTATCATCCGCATACAGGAGTACCTTGATAGTCGTCCCAGCTACGACAATTCCCCCTTGTAGAAATTCGGCAAGGTCATTAATATATAAAGAGAATAGTATGGGGCTGAGAATGCAGCCTTGTCGAACTCCACACTGCGCTTCGAAATAACTTGAAAATGCACTATCATCCCAAATTCTACTCCTAGCGTTCTTGTATATAAGATTTATTAACCTGGTAGTCTTCGACGATAGTCCGAAACAAGAAAGTTTGTAGTATAGACTGTTAGGTTAGGTTAGGTTAGGTTAGGTTAGGTGGCAGCCCGAAGTATCAGGCTCACTTAGACTATTCAGTCCATTGTGATACCACATTGGTGAACTTCTCTCTTATCACTGAGTGCTGCCCGCACTGAAAAAACAGTGAACCCTTTTCCATTGCAAAATGAACTAAACTGTAGTAATATTGACCATGATTTAGCCCTTAAGATTTTTTTCAACTTGTCTAGTTTATAATTCTCTTAAATTTTAGTTAGTCCATAACATTGTATTTTAGTTAATTTTTACAATACCATAAGATTTATATACCCCTACCAAATTAAAAAGTCAGTATTATTTTGGTTTACCTGCTTATTTTGTGGGAAACCCGATAATAAAAAGTGGTTAACAGTCTCCTTAAAATGTCGACGACTAAACTATTTTTAAATCAATCATTCCACAGTACAGAGAAATTAAATAATTAAAGGAACAACAAACCGTTTTACTATTATGAAAATTTTCATACAATAAAATTAAACTTTCTTTAAGCAAAAGTACTTTATTATAAAAACTTATGATGAAAGGTCTTAATACAATGTTTTTGTGAATAAAAATTATGACCACGTGGAACAAGAAAGTAGTTTATTTTAACTCGCTTTTTGGACATTTTGACTTTTCCTTAGTTTTTTATTCATCGTAAGTATACTTCTCACATATCTTGCTGAAAAAAATTGAAGGAATAATGAAAATTGTTAAAAATGAACATGTAATAAAATATAATTTTTTAGCTCTTTAAATTAGCTTGTAACTTACCATATTTGGGGGCATTTTATTAAATGGTGTAAGGAATTCAACTTTTCTTAGATAAACGTACCTCATAAAGTTTGTACCTGAAACAATTAGAGAAATAATGAATTAAGTAATATATTAACTCATAAAATTGTGTTGTTATCGATGTGAAGGACATAATACAATAAATATTCTTGTTAAAAGAAAGCCAAAGTTTTAGTATAAAACTTACCAATTCTCTATTAAATTGTACGCTGAGGTTAAAAAGTTATCGAAATTCATTTGGGGTTACTCTGAAATTAAATATTTATTTTTTACATTAAATAAAAACATTAAATTGGTTTCCAACAAATCTAATTAAAGAAATAATATGCATAAAAAAGTAAATATTCTGGTTAAAAGAATGTTAAAGAAAGCTTACCAATTCATAAAAATGTTTCCAAATTGTTATTCTGAAATTAAATAATGTTTTTAACATTAAAAATATTAAATTGGTTTCCAAAAATATTTGATTAAAGTAATACTAAAAACCTGTAATTTTGATAATAAAAATGTCATAAAAACGTAAATATTCTAGTGAAAAGAAAGCCAATTTTTAAAAGAAAACTTACCACTTCTCTATTAAACTATACGCTGTGGAGAAATATAAAAATTTGCCGGAATCCATCTGGGGTTGCTCTTAAATTAAATATTTTTTACAACAAAGAAAAACATGAAACTGGTTAAAAAAAATAATAATAATAATTACAAAACAATAATATACATAAAGAATATTATTTTTTAAAAGAAAACCACATTGAAAAAAGAACACTTACCTATTTTTGATTAAACTATATGCTGAGGTGTAACAAACAATTTTCCAAATTCATCTGGAGTTACTCTGAAATCGAATATTTATTTTTTACATTGAATAACAAAAATTAAATTAGATAAAACAATTTCAATATACTTTCCATTTCATAATTTCTTCCTAAATATTGAACATTCTTAATAACTTTTTTCTACGCTACCGATCATCACTTTGCCATTGTACACCTCATCGCTAAAATATTAATAACTTTCATTTAAAAGTTTTAATAAACAAACACCAGTATATGTCTCAAAAAATCAAAATATTCCATACCTTTATATTCCCTTGTTACATACTTGCTAAAATGCAACAGCCCACGCCAACGCCAACTATACAACTGAAGCATGCCAAACAAAACCAAGCAAAACCAAAACATTTCTACAACAACAAAAACACATGTGCCTTCATTGAAAACAACACCTCATCCAGACAAATAAACCATTCGCGAATAATAAACGCACACACACACAAACCACTGAAAGAACAAAAATAAAAACAACCCCACGCTCAGATATACACAACATCCCCATCACTCGCTACCATTTCTCATTATTGCATTGCATGCTCTCACTCTCAAAAAAATGTCAAGTAACATCATCTTTACATTAAACATATTCCACTTTGACGAGAAAGATCTCTGTACTATGCATTAGTTCATTGCATCTGTCCACAATTTAATCTAAAAACAATACTCTTAAATGCATATCAGTATAAGAACGATGAAACGTTTAACTTAAAATTAGCAAAAACTTCATGAAATGATATCTACCCATTTTTGACGAAAATGTCTATAAATTTAATAACATGTGAACTAAAAATATTTCATTGAGAAATGTTGTACCAACTATTATTAACTATAGGAATTGCCAGTAAGAAATTGCTATCCGCTTTCAAGTTCAATTTTCGTAAAAAAAATATTTTCTCATACAAAAACTCTTTATAGTAAATTACACTTATTATTTAGAAAGTATTTTACATTTCATAAGTAGTTTTATAGTATGACGAAAGAATTTTTAACTACCAATTAAGAAAATTTTTAAGGAAATTTCCATCGTATTTTGTAGGCTATGAACTAAACGATTGCTACTTAAAATTTGTAAAATTTCCTTTCGAGTAGTTAATTTTCGTTAAAGATACGAAAAATGAACTAAAATTCTGGTAAATTCTTGTAATAAATTATTGTAAAAATCTTCTTAAATTTACGAGACAGTTTTTTTTCTGTGCGATTCGATGTTAAGCTCAATGACAAGGGACCTCCTTTTTATAGCCGAGTCCGAACGGCGTTCCACATTGCTGCGAAACCACTTAGAGAAGCTTTGAAACCCTCAGAAATGTCACCAGCATTACTGAGGTGGGATAATCTACCGCTGAAAAACTTTTTTGGTGTTCGGTCGAAGCAGGAATCGAACTCACGACCTTGTGTATGCAAGGCGGGCATGATAACCATTGCACCACGGTGGCTCCGGTGGTGGTATAGACTGTTTCGAGGGATTAAGTCAAAGGCACATGTAAAATCGACGAAAAAGGTCTATGTAGGCCTCCCATTTAATCTATTGAGGTAAACTATGTTCGTCAGATTAAAAATATTGTCGACGGTGGAATACTCCTTCCTAAATCCTGCTTGATACTCATTTAAAATTTGGTTATGGTCGATCCATTCATTTATTCTGTTCAGCAGAATATTGCAGAATATTTTGCAAATCGTATCAATCAAGGAGAGACCTCTATAATTCGTAGGTACATTTGGATCACCCTTCTTATACAAGGGAATAAAAATAGACTCCCTGAAAGGCATGAGGGATTTCCTCATGGAGGAAGATGTAGTTGAACATTTCTAAAACATGTTGCAAGAAACACTGTGGCGCATACTTATAGAACTCATAAGGGATACCATCAGGGCCTGGTGATTTGCCCGTCTTGAGATCCTTTGTGACATGATAAAGTTCACAATATTCAATCGGCGAGTCCAAAATTGGATCTAGTAAGTAAGGCGAACACCAACTCATAGTTAAGTGATTAGGGTCGTCAAGTAGTAATGAACCAAAATGTGATAGAAAATCCCCAGCGGTTATATGTAATCTTCCGTTACCTGTCTTTCCTCTCAAAGACTTCGCGAGGTTCCACCAAGCCCTTCCATCGGCTACCCTGTCTAACTTCGCAATATCTTGATTGTAACGATACTCGTTTCTCGCGGCATAAGTCCTGAAATTTTGCCCTTGGCGAATAATAAGGAAAAATTACCTTACTTCAAAGACATAAGACTTTAATGGAGGGGCGCAAATTTCAAAAATTCGTGTCCTAAATTTAAAGTAAACAATTCTTAAAAAAAGATTATAAACTTTATTTTATTTGATTTTTTTTTATTAAAAAAAAATGTGTCTTTAATATTGTGTAAATTGCGCATTCTAAAATTCAGGTAGCATAATCTTCCATATTAAATCAATATTTTTTTTCAGTGTGTACTTACTTAAAATGAATTTTGTAATCTTTGTTTCAATTATTTTTTTATTCAACTCCAGATACTTATTTTCGAATTTTAATTTATTTTTAAGAATCGAAATTTTATTCTGAAATTTATACAAATCACTTTGTTAATATATCTACAGAAGAAATCCGAAGTTTTGATAAATGATTATTCTTTTAGTTTTATGTAAAGTCCGATTTTTTTTTGTATATGCCTGTTAATTATTTATTCCACAAAATTTCCAAACAACGTAGTTGCCAAAGCTTTTATAGCTATACCCAAAGCTATTGCCATTATCTTTAGATATTTCTCTCTCCACTCAAGGAAAACTCCAAATCTACAATTAATTTTTCCCAACTTCTTTTCTTGTTCCATTTCCTTCTCAAATAGGTTTTGTACATCTTCCAAAGTATCCATTTGCGAATCAAAATCATTTTTCGATTGAAATTCGTTAAACCATTTAATTAAATCTTTGTTTTCTTCTCGACCTCGATCATCCAGATTATTAAGGAAATGTTCCATTTGTTTTTTGAGTTTTGGTAAAAATTCCTTAAATGATTCTTCATCTAGTTCCTCTTCCTTTCCTGGATGTTGTTGTTGATGTTTACGCCATATTTCATGAATATCCTCATTATCGATTTCTTGTACCAAACGAACAACATTAAAAAATCCCGAATGCATTTTACTTTGAGCATCACAATTTAGAGGGTCCTTTATAAAGCTCTCCGTATTATGTATGACATTTTCTAAATTTTCTTTTAAATCTTTATGCTTTTGGATTTCTTTGATGGCGAGATGATCTTTATTTTGCTCTAACCATTCATTGTAGTCCTTTAATATCTGAGGATATGTTTTAGTTTGGCTTAGGACAATACCGGAGCTGATATTATTCATTTGAATTAAAATGGAATCGAATATTTCATAGCGTTCTTGATAGTATGAGGGAGGCTGAGGATCCGAGTTTAATGTGGGAGCTGCTGCAGAGATCTAGAAAGAAAGTGAGGCAAAAAATATTTTATTGGATATTTTGTCAACGTTTTATTTCTATAGAAAATTTTGTCTAAATTCGATTTCTATCGAAAATTTTGTCCAAAATTTTATTTCTATAGAAAATTTTGTCAAAATTTTATTTCTATAGAAAATTTTGTCAAAATTTTATTTCTATTGAAAATTTTATTTCTATAAAAATTTTTCTGAAAACTTTATTTCTGTAGAAAATTTTCTAAAAATTTTTATTTCTATAGAAAATTTTCTGAAAATTTTATTTTTATAGAAATTTTTCTGAAAACTTTATTTCTACAGAAAATTGTCTGAAAATTTTATTTCTATAGAAAATTTTCTGAAAATGTTATTTCTATAGAAATTTTTCTGAAAACTTTATTTCTGTAGAAAATTTTCTAAAAATTTTATTTCTACAGAAAATTTTCTAAAATTGTTTATTTCTATAGAGAATTTTCTGAAAACTTTATTTCTGTAGAAAATTTTCTAAAAATTTTATTTCTATAGAAAATTTTCTGAAATTTTTATTTCTATAGAAAATTTTCTGAAAATGTTATTTCTATAGAAAATTTTTTGAAAATTTTATTTCTATAGAAATTTTTCTGAAAATATTATTTCTATAGAAAACTTTCTGAAAATTTTATGAAAACTTTATTTCTGTAGAAAATTTTCTAAAAATTGTATTTCTATAGTAAATTTTGTCAATTCTATTTCTATAGTAAGTTGTGTCAAATTTTTTTTTTTTTTCTATAGAAAATTTCCTGAAAATTTATTTATATAGAGAATTTTCTGAATTTTTTTTTTCTGTAGAACATTTTCTTAAAATGTTATTTCTATAGAAAATTTTCTGAAAATTTTATTTCTATAGAAAATTTGTAGCCTTGAAAACGGTCTGACGAAGTCAACCGAAATATCGGAAAATAAAAAAAAAACTAGAAACCAACAATTTCGAGTTTAATTTATAGACCTACAGCCGAGATTATGAGATAAAAATCATAAAAATTAAAATAAAAGGTCAACAATATCAACAAAAAATATAGAAAATTTTCTAAAAATTTTATTTCTATGGAAAATTTTCTGAAAATTTTATTTCTATGGAAAATTTTCTGAAAATTTTATTTATGTAGAACATTTATTTTATTTATGTACATCATTTTCTGAAAATTTTATTTCTATAGACAATTTTCTTAAAGTTTTATTGCTATAGAAATTTTTTCTGAAAATTTTATTGCTATAGAAATTTTTTCTGAAAACTGTATTTCTATAGAAAATTTTCTGAAAATTTTATTTCTGTAGAAAATTTTCTCAAAATTGTATTTCTATAGCAAATTTTCTAAAAATTTTATTTGTATAGAAAATTTTCTGAAAATGTTATTTCTATAGAAAATTTTCTGAAAATTTTATTTCTGTAGAAAATTTTCTGAAAATTTTCTGAAAATTTTATTTCTGTAGAACATTTTCTGAAAATTTTATTTTTATAGTAAATTTTGTCAATTTTCTTTTCTATAGTAAGTTTTGTCAATTTTTTTTTCTATCGAAAATTTTCTAAAAATTTTATTTTTATACAATTTTTTTCTGAAAATTTTAATTCAACAGAAAATTTCTAGGAAATTTTTATTTCTATAGAACATTTTTTGAAAATTTTATTTCTATAGATAATTTCCTGAAAATTTTCTAAAAATGTTTTTTCGGTAGAACATTTTCTTAAAATTTTATTTCTATAGAAAATTTTCTGAAATGTTTATTTCTATACAAAATTTTCTGAAAATTTTATTTTACAGAAAATTTTCTGAAATGTTTAGTTCTATAGAAAATTTTCTGAAAATTTTATTTCTATAGAAAATTTTCTGAAATGTTTATTTCTATAGAAAATTTTCTGAAAATTTTCTATTTTTCAACTGAATTCAAATCGATGATTTGACAGTGGCATTGGAAAAGAGATATGTTTGTTTTGTATTTATTTCGGCATAAGCCGGCTATCAATGTAAAGCCTTTTTTCGGAGGGTCCAAGTGTGGTTTATTGTTGGGTTTAATGAACTGCCTGAATTTATTCTGATAATTGGTTGATAGTTTTGCTGCAAGTAGAGGATGCTGATGAGGAATGTGGTAATTCCGAAACGTGCGTCCATCCAACCATCTTGCAGTCTATAGGGCTTTGCCCAAATAAATTTGACAAGCATACTTTTCCTCTGTTGGTTAAGCTACACTTGTAGTATAGTCAATGTATGGTTTTAGGATTAAGCTGCAATAAAAACAACAACAAAATTTTGTTTCTATAGAACATTTTCTGAAATGTTTATTTCTATAGAAAATTTAGTCAAAATATTATTTCTATAAAAATATTTTCACAATTTTATTTCTATAGAAAATTTTCTAAAATTTTATTTCTATAAAATCGACAAATACAATCGCAGTGCTTCGAAAAACGTCGATGACATCGTGATCGATGATGAATCGTCGATTTACGTGTATGAGCCTAAAAGTAAGTTGGTGTTAAACCCCATTAAGCGGTTTTAACCGGTTAACCGGGTTTGAGCTAAATAAGAACCGAAACCCTGTTTTCAAAAAAATTGTGATTTTTGGATAAAAAAAAAAAAACAAATGACACCCTAGCATGTCAAAGTGTATGATCTATATAATGGGGATTATTTTGAAAAAAAAAAGAATGAAGCGATTTTCGAATTTTAATATTCAACCCTCGTAGCGTACCCTATAAAAGCCGTAGTTCAGATTGTTGTTTGTGGGCATCTTAAAGAATCACTTTCACTTATCTGATATCTTGGATATTCATCACACAAGCCAAGTTTTTCCAAACGAAATTTATGTGTACTTAAAAGCAAATATTATTTTATTACCGTAATTATTTTATACTTATCAAATTTTAAATGATTGAAAAATATATTGATCTTCACTCATATTTCTAATATTATTTGAGCTTACCTCTATTGCTGCAACAGCAACAAATATTTTTATTAAAATTTTCATTATTTTTGCGTCTATTGTCTCCTCTTTCCACCTATATCTGTCTATGTCGAATGATTGTGAATGTTTAACACACATTTTGAACGAAAATCGAAATAATTGAATTATGTGTATATTATAATTTAATTTTTGTTGTTAATAGATTTTCAATTTACACCATTTCCTGTTTGTTAAATACTAGAAAGTTTGTGATTTACATACAAATCTAAAATAATTTGAATTATATTTTTATTGAAAAATTTTCTTAGGAAATGATATACAAATAAATACATTCTTATCTCGTTTTGTATTTGTATGATTAGTTGTTTTTGTTATTTAATAATATATAAAAACTGATAATGATTTCTCGGTAGTACAAAGTAATCGCATATATACCACAGAACCTATATGGTTGAAATTTTTAAGGAATATACACCGAATAATTTCTCTTCTTAAAGAGAAGGAAAATTTTCGTTTAAAGTACGAAATATGTTATTATTGTATAAACAAATAAATGTTTCATTAAATGTACGAAATTTTACATTATTTTAAAGTAATTCGTTTTTCAGAGATTTAATGGAAATTTGGACTGTTGTTGTAGGTAGTACATTTAACGTACCTTAGTACCAAAGTGTAGGTTAAAGGTTAAAGTGGCAGCCCGATTAAGATTCAGGCTCACTTAGGCTATTCAGTCCATTGTGATAGATCTTAATGGGGAATATTTTGAAAAACAATAAAGAAAAAAAATCGAAAAAAATTATACGCAAAAAAATAATTCTTTCCTCCCAAACGAAATTTTAGACAAACAAAGATCTTTTCTCATTTGCTGTAAGGAAGGTTATTTGCAAGAAAAGTATATAATTTTATTCTTTTCCAAGATGTAAAAACAATTTCATAAAGACTTACTCAAAACAAAAACACTCTTTTCTGACTAATTGCATTTCCCTCACATCTTTCTCACTTCCACGAGGTTTTTTAGTTCTTAGCACCTTTTTCTGTAATACAAACAATGTAGAAGAAATTATTCGAGTTTATAAATTTTTAAAATTTTACCTTTCGCCTGGACGGAGATTCGAACCGCGGACCATACAATTTGAATGCCAACACAATATCCACTGGGCTACGCTGTTATTGTCATCAGCAGATAATTATCGCTATAGCCACTAACGCACAAACAACGCAAACAGTTGTGTTTATATAGCATAGTTTTCGGCGCCCATGAGCCGATTAAATAAATTTTATTAAACGGAAACTTACATTTAGTTGAGCACCATGGAGCTATGGTTAGTACGTCCGCCTTGCATACCAAGACTCGTGGGTTCGATCCCTGCTTCGACCGAACACCAAAAGGTTTTTATACCCTCCACCATAGGATGAGGGTATATCAACTTTGTCATTCCGTTTGTAACACATCGAAATATTACTCTAAGACCACATAAAGTATATATATATATATATATATATATATATATATATATATATATATATATATATATATATATATATATATATATATATATATATATATATATATATATATATATATATATATATATATATATATATATATATATATATATATATATATATATATATATATATATATATATATATATATATTCTGGGTCGTGGTGAAATTCTGAGCCGATCTGAGCATGTCCGTCCGTCCGTCCGTCTGTTGAAATCACGCTAACTTCCGAACAAAACAAGCTATCGACTTGAAACTCGGCACAAGTAGTTGTTATTGATGTAGGTCGGATGGTATTGCAAATGGGCCATATCGGTCCACTTTTACGTATAGACCCCATATAAACGGACCCCCAAATTTGGCTTGCGGGGACTCTAAGAGAAGCAAATTGCATTCCATCCGGCTGAAATTTGGTACATGGTCTCAGTATATGGTATCTAATAACCATGCAAAAATTGGTCGAAATCGGTTCATAATTATATATAGCCCCCATATAAACCGATCCCCAGATTTGGCTTGCGAAGCCTCGAAGAGAAGCAAATTTCATCCGATCCGGCTGAAATTTGTTACATGGTGTCAGCATATGATCTCTAACAACCATACAAAAATTGGTCCACATCGATCCATAATTATATATAGCCCCCGTATAAACCGATCACCAGATTTGGCTTGCAAAGCCTCGAAGAGAAGCAAATTTCATCCGATCCGGCTGAAATTTGTTACATGGTGTTAGTATATGGTCTCTAATGAACATGCAAAAATTGATCCACATCGGTCCATAATTATATATAGCCCCCGTATAAACCGATCACCAGATTTGACCTCCGGAGCCTCTTGGAAGACCAAAATTCATATGATTCAGTTGAAATTTGGTACGTGATGTTAATATATGGCCTCAAACACCCGTGCAAAAATTGGTCGAAATCGGTTCATAATTATATATATAGCCCCCATATAAACCGATCCCCAGATTTGACCTCCGGAGCCCCTTGGAAGAGCAAAATTCATCCGATTCGGTTGAAATTTGGTACGTGATGTTAGTATATGTTATCCAACAACCGTGCAGGAATTGGTTCATATCAGTACATAATTATATATAGCCCCCATATAACCGATCCCCAGAATTTACCTCCGGTACCTTTTGAAGAAGCAAAATTCATCCGATCTGGTTGAAATTTGGTACGTGGTGGTAGTATATGATATTTAATAGCCATGCCCCCATATAAACCGATCCCTAGATTTGATTTTGGACCCTCTTGTAGGAGCAAATTTCATACGAGTCAGTTGAAATTTGGTACATTGTGCTAGTAAATGTCCGTTAACAACCATGCCTAACTAGGTCCATATCGGTCTATAGTTATATATAGCCCTCAGATAAATCGATCCCCAATCACACAAAAAGTGGTCCATATCAAGTACATAATTCTATATAGCCCCCCCGACCGCGACCCCCATATTTCAGTGCTGGCTCTCTACGTACCGTGCAAAAGTCCATATCGATTCGTAATTATTGGTGGACTTACCTATACATACCTTTTTTGTCTAATATATACCACGTATGGACTATCTCACAATTTAGAAAACGATGTTAAGAAGTTTTAAGATACCACAACCCAAGTAATTCGATTGTGGATGACAGTCCTTCGTAGAAGTTTCTACGCAATCCATTGGTGGAGGGTACATAAGATTCGGCCTGGCCGTATATACTTGTTTGTTTTGTTTTTTTTTACATATATTCCAGATATGTTCGGAAAATTCCGAAAAGATGTTCAACATTGATGACAGATATTCTTCCCAGCAGATCAGTTCAACTAGTACGCTTCCCGAAGATAAATTCTTAAAAATTCTATGTATGAAGTTAGAAACAGATTCTGGATTCATAAGAACAATTTTTAGTTGAGTTCTAGAGGAATCATAAACACCTCGTGTAAGTATGCAAGGAAAAGATGAAATACATTCCTTGATTAGAAATCTAAAATCGGTAGATTTTTGCCCCCATTATTCAAATGATTACAGGTTTTTGTGGGTCTAAAATGCCACACAGAAAAAAATTTCACGAAAATTTTTCCAATTAAAATCTGAATTGAGTTTTAAAAAATATTCATTTAAAAATTTAATTAATTCGACAAATTTTTAATTGAAACAAAAATCAATCATAAAAATTAATAGTATCAATTAATTTTTTAATTGACTTTCAATTAATAGTATCAATCATTTCTGTAATTGAAGACATTTCAATTAAAAAACAAGTATATACAGCACTAAGTTCAACCGGGCCGAATCTTAAATACCCACCACCATGAACCAAATATTAGGGTTTTACTTTGAAATTTCAGGAGGACTTGAGGACACTTCCCGAAGATAAATTTAAAGATTTCATCTATGACGACTATATCAGATTCTGGATTTATAAGAACCATTTTTGTTTGAGTTTTAGAGGAATCATTAACATCTCTTGTAAGTGTGCAAGAAAATTATAAAATAAAGTCTTGATTTGAAATCTTAAATCTGTAGATTTTCACCCGAGAAGTAAAATCTGGAAATTTTACATTGAGTTTCAAGCCATTTTCATGATCAGTGCGCCTTCTAAGCCCTCAAGAAGTGAAGTCGGTCTATATGGAGGCATTACCAAATGGACCGATAAAAACTTAATCCGATACACGTTTTTGTGAGCCTAAAATACTAGAATATTTACAACTTCAGGCAAATCGGATAAAACCTACGGTTTCTAGAAACCCAAGGAGTTAAATCGGGAGATCGTTCTTATGGGGGCTATACTAAAATATGGACCGATACTCACCGTTTTCGGCACACCTCTTTATGACCCGAAAATAACTCTAGATTTCCAATTTCAGGCAAATAGGATAAAAGCTTCGGATTCTAGAAGCCCAAGAAGTAAAATCGGGAAATGGGTCTATATGGGGCTATACCAAAATATGGACCGATACTCACCATTTTCGGCACACGTATTTGTGGTCCTACAATACCTCTAGATTTCCAATTTCAGGTAAATTGAATAAAAACTGAGGTAAAATCGGGAGATCGGTCTATATGGGGGCTATACCAAAACATGGACCGATACTCACCATATTCGTCACATTCGGCCTATTTGTGGTCCGAAAAAAACCTCTAGATTTCCAATTTCAGGAAAACTGGAAAAACTATGGATTCCAGAAGCCCAAGAAGTAAAATCGGTAGATCGGTATATATCGAAACCTGCACCTATATAGACCATCTTCGAACTTGTCCTGCCTGCGAATCAAAGACGAATCTGTCTCGAATTTCAAAACGAGAAGCTGAGCGTGATTACAACCGACAGACGGACATGGTTATATAGTCCTAGAATTCCTACCTGATCAAGAATATAGTATATCGTTAGCTTAATGTGTGAAGGTGCTAAGTCAACTTTTTATAAAAAAAATGGATTAAGATGCAAATCGACAGATAAATCAAAAATACATAGGTTAACAAAATTATATTAAATATCTCTGTTTGGTAATGATGTGTAAAAGTGCTAAGGCAGCACCTGTTAAAATACACGTGCTAAATAAAATTTTAGGTTGAGTAAGCCATGCTAAAAAATTTTAATAGCAATTTTTTGTGTGCGATTTTGCGGAAAGTTTACTGTTTGTATTGAAAGCATAAAAGATAACACATGGATATTATTACCCCATTTTTACAAATAGTCATGTTTGGTTTGTATCACAAACCTTTTTTTATTCCGATAATTGGTTGATAGTTTTACTGCAAGTAGAGAATGCTGATGAGGAATGTGGTAATTCCGAAATGTGCGTCTATCCAACCGTCTCACAGTGGGGTTTTTGATGTCAAAAGTGGGAATTAATTCGAAGTAGCTTTCCCTGTTTATAGTTTTAACTTTTTTCGGCCAAATTCACTAAAAGACATAAAACCAATCAAATTTTAAATATTTTTTAGTCCACATTTTATTTGTTTTCCATTAGTTAATTTGCAACAAAAAAAAGAGAATGAATATCTGCTTTTTGATCTGATTCTTAACAATTATTATCATCATCGTCAGTAAAATTACTATATGTATCATTATCATCAACACTGGCATTTTGATCACCATCAAGATTTGACTCAAATATCAACATTTGAATTGCTTCCATAGGCAAATTGTGGGGTTTCTTCTCTTTTAATTTCTCATTTCTGATATAACTGGATCCGAAGTATGTTAATTAACAGTCTTTTAAATATCTCTTCATTTGACTTTTCCATAGAACATTTTCGCAAAAAATGCTCTCTAAAATTTTTAAAATCTTTGTTTCTAGCTTCTTGCGCTTCTTCCGACAACTGTCCAATTGGAAGTAAAGCGTGGTTAATTATTTCTGCTCCAAGTAATAAATATTTGTGAACAGTTGGGGACATATAGTACCAGGGGTTGAAAAATGTATTTCCATTTAATTTCAAAATGTGCAAAAAAGTGCAGACAACTTTTTCATCTATGCTTTCAAAAGAGTTTATTTTTTTAGAAAAAAATAAACTTTTTTACTTAATTTGGCTTTATTCACAACTATTTGTCGACATATTTCTCGAAATCCTCTAATTTAAAGACTTACGAGCGAAACTAAATTTCATATAATAACACAAGTCAAATATAAAAATAAAAAACACAAAAATAATCTTATTAACCTGAGGATGAAGGTTCCATTATTATTTTTTTAATTATCGCTTTAGAAAACACTCAAAACTAATTTTTAAGACACCAATAATTTACATTTATATCGCACGCAAGGAAAACGTAAAATAACTCCAACTTCAAACATATATAGTGACCCAACGGTACTTGTCAAAGACACAAATTTTGCGCTAGTGATGTGGAATTTTGTGTACTTTTACCGACTATAAAAATTTTTTCGGTTCTCCTAAATTTCATTTTTCAATTAATTCCCATTTTTGGTATCAAAAACCCCAATGTGCGTCTTGCAGTCTATAGGGCTTTGCCCAAATAAATTTGACAAGCATTATTTTCCTCTGTTGGTTAACATACACTTGTACTTTAGTCAATGCATGGTTTTAAGCTGAAATCAAAAACAACAAAATGATTGAAGAATAAACAAAAATCGTATTTTAATTTTTCTCTCCATGGTCGTACAGATGAATCTCTAACCTAAGTAATAAGACCCAACTAGAAGAAAAACGACAGAAAAATGACAAAGACCTAGTTAGCATGGTTGTTAACGGCCATATACTAGCAAAATGTACCAAATTTCAACTGACTCAGATGAAATTTGCTCCTCCAAGTGGTTCCAAAACCAAATCTCGGGATCGGTTTATATGGGGGCTATATATGATTATGGACTGATATGGACCACTTTTGGCATGGTTGTTAACTATCATATACTAACATCACGTACCAAATTTCAACCGAATCGGATGAATTTTGCTCTTCCAAGGGGCTCCGGAGGTCAAATCTGGGGATCGGTTTATATGGAGGCTATATATAATTATGGATCGATTTCGACCTATTTTTGCATTGGTGCTTGAGGCCATATATTAACACCACGTACCAAATTTTGAATCAGATGAATTTTGGTCTTCCAAGAGGCTCCGGAGGTCAAATCTGGTGACCGGTTTATATGGGGGCTATATATAATTATGGACCGATGTGGACCAATTTTTGCATGGTTGTTTGAGATCATATGCTGACACCATGTACCTAATTTCAACCGGATCGGATGAAAT
Organism: Haematobia irritans; assembly: GCF_050003625.1. Classification (NCBI taxonomy): domain Eukaryota; kingdom Metazoa; phylum Arthropoda; class Insecta; order Diptera; family Muscidae; genus Haematobia; species Haematobia irritans. The sequence continues at coordinate 41,648,651 of NC_134398.1, forward strand.
TTGCTTCCCTTAGAGGATAGGCAAGCCAAATTTTCTATAGAAATATAAGTTTAGACAAATTTTCTGAGGAAATAAAATTTTGACAAAATTTACTATATAAATAAAATATTGACCAAACTATCTATAGAAATAAAATGTTGACAAAACTTTCTATAGAAATAAAATTTTGACAAAATATTCAATAGAAATAAAATTTTGATAAAATTTTCTATAGCAATCAAATTTTGACAAAATTTTCTATAGAAATAAAATTTTGACAAAATATTCAATGGAAATAAATTTTTGACAAAATTTTCTATAAATAAAAAATTTTCTAGAGAAATAAAATTTTGATAAAATTTTGTATAGAAATAAAATTTTGACAAACTTTTCTACAGAAATAGAATTTTGAAAAACTTTCTATAGAACTAAAATTTTGAACAAATTTTCTATAGAAATAAAATTTTTAAAAATTTTTCTATAGAAATACAATTTTATGAAAATTTTCTATAGAAATAAAATTTTGAATTAATTTGCCATAAAATTATAATTATGGAACGATGTGGACCAATTTTTGCATGGTTATTAGAGATCATATGTTGACACCATGTACCAAATTTCAGCCGGATCGAATGAAATTTGCTTCTCTTAGAGGTTCTGCAAGCCAAATCTGGGGATCGGGCTCTATATATATATATAAATATATATATATATATATATATATATATATATATATATATATATATATATATATATATATATATATATATATATATATATATATATATATATATATATATATATATATATATATATATATATATATATATATATATATATATATATATATATATATATATATATATATATATATATATATATATATATATATATATATATATATATATATATATATATATATATATATATATATATATATATATTGACCGATGTGGACCAATTTTTGCATGCTTGTTAGAAACCACATACCAAATTTCAGCCGGATCGCATGAAATTTGCTTCTCTTAGAGGATCGGCAAGCCAAATTAGGGGGTCTGTTTATAAGGGAGCTATATATAATTATGGACCGATGTGGACCAATTTTTACTTTATGGGGTCTTAGAGCAATATTTCGATGTGTTACAAACGGAATGACAAAGTTAATATACCCCCATCCTATGGTGGAGGGTATAAAAAGGAGTTTTCTTAATTCCAAAAAAAAACTTTAAAACAAAGATGCAAATCCTTGAAATAGCCTATATTTGAAGAGTTTACTATAGAAATAAAATTTTGACAAAATTTTCTAGAAAAATAAAATTTTGACAAAATTTTCTATAGAATTAAAATTTTAAGAAAATTTTCTATAGAAATAAAAATTTGACAAAATTTTCTATAGAAATAAAATTTTTTAAAAATTTTCTATAGAAATAAATGTTGACAAAATCTTCTATAGAAATAAAATTTTGACACAATTTTCTATAGAAATATAAGTTTAGACAAATTTTCTGAGGAAATAAAATTTTGACAAAATTTACTATATAAATAAAATATTGACCAAACTATCTATAGAAATAAAATGTTGACAAAACTTTCTATAGAAATAAAATTTTGACAAAATATTCAATAGAAATAAAATTTTGATAAAATTTTCTATAGCAATCAAATTTTGACAAAATTTTCTATAGAAATAAAATTTTGACAAAATATTCAATGGAAATAAATTTTTGACAAAATTTTCTATAAATAAAAAATTTTCTAGAGAAATAAAATTTTGATAAAATTTTGTATAGAAATAAAATTTTGACAAACTTTTCTACAGAAATAGAATTTTGAAAAACTTTCTATAGAACTAAAATTTTGAACAAATTTTCTATAGAAATAAAATTTTTAAAAATTTTTCTATAGAAATACAATTTTATGAAAATTTTCTATAGAAATAAAATTTTGAATTAATTTGCCATAAAAATAAAATTTTGACAAAATGTTCTATAGAAATGAGATTTTGAGAAAATTTCCTATAGAAATGAAATTTTGACAAAATTTTTTTAGAAATAAAATTTTGGACAACATTTTTTTTTTTGCACAATAGAGCATTTTCATCACATTTTTCTGAGGTTCAGTCACTCACAAATGGATTGGCAAATATGAAATTTGAATTTGAACTTTAATGCTAATTAATATGAAACTATTTTAAATCCGTTTATCATCAATTAGTTTATATGATTACGAATTCATAGTCTATTATCACTGCTATGACCCCTACACTTAAGAGATAATGAACGAACACAAATATAAACAATGACAATTAAAGATCTGGGAATATGAAGCTCTACCAGTCAAATCAGTATCAAAACAAACCTTGAGTCGTTTTATAAATTCCAAAAAAAATATTCAACGTTGAATTTTAGACTTTCTTAGAGTTCAAAACTGAGGATGGTCAAATTTGAAAATATCTTCTGGCTGGTAATAGTATTAAAGGTTTGTTATTGGCTCATAATGACATCGCTTAAAATTTATCGTATATCCTCTCATTGCAGAATATATCATTTGGGAATGCAGCCAACTCAATGCAGGATGGATCCCAACCCATTATTGAATTTATAAAACCTCCAACAGATAAGCGTTTGGAACTTTTCGATTTTATAGCCAACAAAATAAATGATTGGAGTACAAAACAATTGATCATCGAAGGCTCCTCGTATGAGACACTATTGGCGGGTTATAATGAATTCCTAGACTCACATAAAGGAGATAAGAGCTTCTCATCGGCACCATATCAAAAACTTAAGCAACAAATTGAACGTTTCATTCAAGCTATAGAGAAACTTAAAAAGGACTCTCAAAGTTGTATTCTACAGGCGAAAGCTTCACAGGAACTTGAAGAAATTTCCAAAAATATGGAATTCCTAAACACCAGCCCCAATAATAATACCGCATTAGTGAATCTCATTCGCCGCAGATACAATGAAGCCACCACCAAGATGAGTCAAGAATTTTCTATAGATCTTAAAGAAATCTATGAGAGATTACCCACTATCATCTATAATTTTAAGCAAAATCTAAGTCCTGCCGAGAGGGAAGAATACAAAGAACTTCTTAGAAGTTGTGATGAATTTCTACCATCGGCCAATTCCAAGAAAAAATATGAAGTTTTCGAAAAGTTTACGAAATTTATATTGCGCGGGCTACATGTCAAAGGTCGTAGTGAGTCCAATTGTAAATGGGAATCTTCTAGATTTGTGGAATTTCCACAGAAAATCAATTCATGGGCTGTGGGAAATTGAAAATGAAGGGTATAATTTCTTCAGTTATGTGATATACGATAGGCATTGGAGTTCACTTGTCATTTAATAAAATTACAATTTGTATTTTTCTTTTTCAAATTTTTTATCCTTTTTTTTAATTTCAAATCTCCTTTACTTTCAAAAGAAATGAAATTGTGTGCAAATTTCCCATATAAGTTAAAATTTGACACAATTTCCTATTGATATGAAATTATGACAAAATTTGCTACTGAAATTAAATTTTGTGAAAATTTCCTATAAAAATGAAATTTTGACAAAATTTCCTATAGAAATGAAATTAAAAAACAAAATCTTATAAAAATTAAATTTTGACAAAATTTCTTATAGAAATGATATTTTAACACAATTTCCCATATCTATTGAAAATTATGACAAAATTTCCTATAAAAAGGAAATATTCAAAAAATGTCCTATGGAAACAAAATTTTCAGAACATTTTCTATAGAAATGAAATTTTCAGAAAATTTCCTTTAGAAATTTTCAGAAAATTCAGAAATCAAATTTTCAGAAAATTTCCTATAGACATTAAATTTTCAGAGAATTTCCTACAAAAATGAAATTTTCAGAGTATTTCTATAGAAATGAATTTTCAGAAAACTTCCTATAGGAATGAAATTTTCGTATACAAATTAAATTTTCAGAAAACAAAATTTTGACAAAATTTTCAATAAAAATGAAATTTTGATAAAATTTCGTATTAAAATTGAAATTTTCAGAAAATTGCCTATAGAAATGGAATTTTCAAAAAATTTCCTATAGAAATGAAATTTTCAGAAAAGTTCCTATAGAAATGAAATTTTCAGAAAATATCCGATAGAAATGAAATGTTCACAAAATGTTCTATATAAATGAAATTTTCAGAAAATTTCCTATATAAATTAAATTTTCAGAAAATATCCTAAAGAAATTAAATTTTCAGAAAATTTCCTAAAGAAATGAAATTTTCAGAAAATTTTCTATAGAAATGAGATTTTGAGAAAATTTCCTATAGAAATGAGATTTTGAGAAAATTTCCTATAGAAATGAAATTTTCAGAAAATTTCCTATATAAATGAATTTTTCACAATATTTCCTATAGAAATGAAATTTTTAGGAAATTTCCTAAAGAAATGAAATTATCAGAAAATTTGCTTATACAAATGAACTTTTCAGAAAATTTTCTTATAGAAATTAAATTTTCAGAAAATATCCTATATAAATGAATTTTTCACAATATTTCCTATAGAAATGAAATTCTCAGAAAATTTCCTATAGAAATGACATTTTCATAGAATTGAAATTTTCAGAAAATTTTCTATAGAAATGACATTTTCAGAAAATTTTCTTATAGAAATGAAATTTTCAGAAAATGTTCTTATAGAAATGAAATATTCAGAAAATTTGTTTATACAAATGAAATTTTCAGAAAATTTTCTTATAGAAATTAAATTTTCAGAAATTTTCCTACAGAAATGAAATTTTGTGAAAATTTCCTATAGAAATGAAATTTTGTCAAAATTTCCTATAGAAATGAAACTTTGTGAAAATTTCCTATAGAATGAAATTTTCAGAAAATTTTCTATATAAATGAAATTTTCAAAAAAAAATTCTATATAAATAAATTTTTCACAATATTTCCTATAGAAATGAAATTCTCTGAAAATTTCCTATAGAAATTTAATTTTCAGAAAATATCCTATAGAAATGAAATTTTCAGAAAATTTCCTAAAGAAATGAAATTTTCAGAAAATTTTCTATAGAAATGAAATTTTCAGAAAATTTTCTTATAGAAATGAAATTTCAGAAATTTTCCTATAGAAATTAAATTTTCAGAAAAATTTCTATAGAAATGAAATTATCAGAAAATTTGCTTATACAAATGAACTTATCAGAAAATTTTCTTATAGAAATTAAATTTTCAGAAAATTTCCTATAGAAATGACATTTTCAGAAAATTTTCTTACAAAAATTAAATTTTCAGAAAATTTCCAATAGAAATGAAAATTTCCTATAAACATGAAATTTTCAGAAAATGTCCTATATAAATGAAATTTTCAGAAAATATCCTATAGAAATGAAATTTTCAGAAAATTTCCTAAAGAAATTAAATTTTCAGAAAATTTTCTATAGAAATGAAATTTTGTGAAAATTTCCTACTGAAATGAAATTTTCAGAAAATTTTCTTATAGAAATGAAATTTCAGAAATTTTCCTATAGAAATTAAATTTTCAGAAAATTTTCGATAGAAATGAAATTATCAGAAAATTTGCTTATACTAATGAACTTTTCAGAAAATTTTCTTATAGAAATGAAATTTTCAGAAAATTTGTTTATACAAATGAAATTTTCAGAAAATTTTCTTATAGAAATTAAATTTTCAGAAATTTTCCTATAGAAATGAAATTTTGTGAACATTTCCTATAGAAATGAAATTTTGTCAAAATTTCCTATAGAAATGAAACTTTGTGAAAATTTCCTATAGAATGAAATTTTCAGAAAATTTTCTATATAAATGAAATTTTCAAAAAAAAAAATCTATATAAATAAATTGTTCACACTATTTCCTATATAAATGAATTTTTCACAATATTTCCTATAGAAATGAAATTCTCAGAAAATTTCCTATAGAAATTAAATTTTCAGAAAATATCCTATAGAAATGAAATTTTCAGAAAATTTCCTAAAGAAATGAAATTTTCTGAAAATTTTCTATAGAAATGAAATTTTCAGAAAATTTTCTTATAGAAATGAAATTTCAGAAATTTTCCTATAGAAATTAAATTTTCAGAAAAATTTCTATAGAAATGAAATTATCAGAAAATTTGCTTATACAAATGAACTTTTCAGAAAATTTTCTTATAGAAATTAAATTTTCAGAAAATTTCCTATAGAAATTACATTTTCAGAAAATTTTCTTAAAAAATTAAATTTTCAGAAAATTTCCAATAGAAATGAAAATTTCCTATAAACATGAAATTTTCAGAAAATTTCATATAGAAATGAAATTTTCAGAAAATTTCCTATAGAAATGAAATTTTCAGAAAATTTTCTTATAGAAATGAAATTTCAGAAATTTTCCTATAGAAATTAGATTTTCAGAAAATTTTCTATAGAAATGAAATTATCAGAAAATTTGCTTATACAAATGAACTTTTCAGAAAATTTTCTTATAGAAATTAAAGTTTCAGAAAATATCCTCTATAAATGAATTTTTCGCAATATTTCCTATAGAAATGAAATTCTCAGAAAATTTCCTATAGAAATGACATTTTCATAGAATTGAAATTTTCAGAAAAATTTCTATAGAAATGACATTTTCAGAAAATTTTCTTATAGAAATGAAATTTTCAGAAAATGTTCTTATAGAAATGAAATTTTCAGAAAATTTGTTTATACAAATAAAATTTTCAGAAAATTTTCTTATAGAAATTAAATTTTCAGAAATTTTCCTATAGAAATGAAATTTTGTGAAAATTTCCTATAGAAATGAAATTTTGTCAAAATTTCCTATAGAAATGAAACTTTGTGAAAATTTCCTATAGAATGAAATTTTCAGAAAATTTTCTATATAAATGAAATTTTCAAAAAAAAATTCTATATAAATAAATTTTTCACACTATTTCCTATATAAATGAATTTTTCACAATATTTCCTATAGAAATGAAATTCTCTGAAAATTTCCTATAGAAATTAAATTTTCAGAAAATATCCTATAGAAATGAAATTTTCAGAAAATTTCCTAAAGAAATTAAATTTTCAGAAAATTTTCTATAGAAATGAAATTTTGTGAAAATTTCCTACTGAAATGAAATTTTCAGAAAATTTTCTTATAGAAATGAAATTTCAGAAATTTTCCTATAGAAATTAAATTTTCAGAAAATTTTCGATAGAAATGAAATTATCAGAAAATTTGCTTATACTAATGAACTTTTCAGAAAATTTTCTTATAGAAATGAAATTTTCAGAAAATTTGTTTATACAAATGAAATTTTCAGAAAATTTTCTTATAGAAATTAAATTTTCAGAAATTTTCCTATAGAAATGAAATTTTGTGAACATTTCCTATAGAAATGAAATTTTGTCAAAATTTCCTATAGAAATGAAACTTTGTGAAAATTTCCTATAGAATGAAATTTTCGGAAAATTTTCTATATAAATGAAATTTTCAAAAAAAAAATCTATATAAATAAATTGTTCACACTATTTCCTATATAAATGAATTTTTCACAATATTTCCTATAGAAATGAAATTCTCAGAAAATTTCCTATAGAAATTAAATTTTCAGAAAATATCCTATAGAAATGAAATTTTCAGAAAATTTCCTAAAGAAATGAAATTTTCAGAAAATTTTCTATAGAAATGAAATTTTCAGAAAATTTTCTTATAGAAATGAAATTTCAGAAATTTTCCTATAGAAATTAAATTTTCAGAAAAATTTCTATAGAAATGAAATTATCAGAAAATTTGCTTATACAAATGAACTTTTCAGAAAATTTTCTTATAGAAATTAAATTTTCAGAAAATTTCCTATAGAAATGACATTTTCAGAAAATTTTCTTAAAAAATTAAATTTTCCGAAAATTTCCAATAGAAATGAAAATTTCCTATAAACATGAAATTTTCAGAAAATTTCATATAGAAATGAAATTTTCAGAAAATTTCCTATAGAAATGAAATTTTCAGAAAATTTTCTTATAGAAATGAAATTTCAGAAATTTTCCTATAGAAATTAGATTTTCAGAAAATTTTCTATAGAAATGAAATTATCAGAAAATTTGCTTATACAAATGAACTTTTCAGAAAATTTTCTTATAGAAATTAAAGTTTCAGAAAATATCCTCTATAAATGAATTTTTCACAATATTTCCTATAGAAATGAAATTCTCAGAAAATTTCCTATAGAAATGACATTTTCATAGAATTGAAATTTTCAGAAAAATTTCTATAGAAATGACATTTTCAGAAAATTTTCTTATAGAAATGAAATTTTCAGAAAATGTTCTTATAGAAATGAAATTTTCAGAAAATTTGTTTATACAAATAAAATTTTCAGAAAATTTTCTTATAGAAATTAAATTTTCAGAAATTTTCCTATAGAAATGAAATTTTGTGAAAATTTCCTATAGAAATGAAATTTTGTCAAAATTTCCTATAGAAATGAAACTTTGTGAAAATTTCCTATAGAATGAAATTTTCAGAAAATTTTCTATATAAATGAAATTTTCAAAAAAAAATTCTATATAAATAAATTTTTCACACTATTTCCTATATAAATGAATTTTTCACAATATTTCCTATAGAAATGAAATTCTCTGAAAATTTCCTATAGAAATTAAATTTTCAGAAAATATCCTATAGAAATGAAATTTTCAGAAAATTTCCTAATGAAATGAAATTTTCAGAAAATTTTCTATAGAAATGAAATTTTCAGAAAATTTTCTTATAGAAATGAAATTTCAGAAATTTTCCTATAGAAATTAAATTTTCAGAAAAATTTCTATAGAAATGAAATTATCAGAAAATTTGCTTATACAAATGAACTTTTCAGAAAATTTTCTTATAGAAATTAAATTTTCAGAAAATTTCCTATAGAAATGACATTTTCAGAAAATTTTCTTACAAAAATTAAATTTTCAGAAAATTTCCAATAGAAATGAAAATTTTCATATAAACATAAAATTTTCAGAAAATTTCCTATAGAAATGAAATTTTCAGAAAATTTCCTATAGAAATGAAATTTTCAGAAAATTTCCTATAGAAATGAAATTTTCAGAAAATTTTCTATAGAAATTAAATTTTCAGAAAATGTTCTTATAGAAATGAAATTTTCAGAAAATGTTCTTATAGAAATTAAATTTTCAGAAAATTTCTTATAGAAATGAAAATTTCATAAAAAAGAAATTTTCAGAAAATTTCTATAGAAATGAAAATTTCCTAGAGAAATGAAATTTTCAGAAAATTTTCTATAGAAATGAAATTTTCAGAAAATTTCCTAAAGAAATGAAATTTTCAGAACATTTTCTATAGAAATGACTTTTTCACAATATTTCCTATAGAAATTAAATTTTCAGCAAATTGTCTTATAGAAATGAAATTTTCAGAAAATTTCCTATAGAAATGAAATTTTCAGAAAATTTCCTATAGAAATGAAATTTTCAGAAAATTTCCTATAGAAATTAAATTTTCAGAAAATATCCTATAGAAATGAAATTTTCAGAAAATTTTCTATAGAAATGAAATTTTCAGAAAATGTTCTTATAGAAATGAAATTTTCAGAAAATGTTCTTATAGAAATTAAATTTCCAGAAAATGTTCTTATAGAAATGAAATTTTCAGAAAATGTTCTATAGAAATGAAATTTTGTAAAAATTTCCTATAGAAATGAAATTTTCAGAAACTTGTCTATAGAACTGAAATTTTCAGAAAATTTCCTAAAGAAATTAAATTTTCAGAAAATTTTCTATAGAAATGAAATTTTCAGAAAATTTTCTTATAGGAATTAAATTTTCAGAAAATTTTCTATAGAAATGAAAATTTCTTATAAACATAAAATTTTCAAAAAATTTCCTATAGAAATGAAATTTTCCAAAAAAAAATCCTATAGAAATGAAATTTCCAGAAAATTTCTTATATAAATGAAATTTTCAGAAAATTTTCTATAGAAATGAAATTTTCAGAAAATTTCTTATAGACATGAAATTTTTAGAAAATTTCCTATAGAAATAAAATTCTTCAATATTCGACAATATTTTTATTTTCAGTATTTATAGTACTTAAATAGTAATAGTAATATAGTACTTAAATATTTGTCATCATCTCAAAATGGATTAAAAACTTCCGAATATTTTTATAGATTATAGATTAAAAAGATTTATTTATTAAAATTAAAACGATTTATTTAATATTAAAAATTATTTGAAAATTGAATTTTACATTTGGCTTCCAAAAAGGCTCTTTCATCCGGAAACATACCCATAAATTCTATGGTAAGAATATTCATGCGTATGTGATCTATCTCCTGGGAGAATTTCTTATACCACTCCAATATATCGTGGTCCTCCAGTTTCTCAGCTTCGTTTAATCCCTGAATATAGGTCTCTACCTCCTTTGCCAGTTTGATGTGGAATTTTTCTGAAGATTTCTTCAATATAGGACGCATTTTCAACATCAAATTTGCATTTTTCATCATCCAATCCTCTTTAAGTCGAATATTTTCGAGAGATTTGACTAGAGTTTTAAGATGATCATGTTCCTTTCGTAAAGCCAATTGATGTTCACAATTTTCCGGATCTAATGTAAGTTTCTTTAAAAGATCTAAACATTTCTCAATAGCTTGTTGAAGGTCCGTATGTTGTTTTGAGTTTTTAAGGCCCACCTCATTATCAGACCATTTTTTCAAATCGTTCATATAGTCCTTAATGGGTGGGAGTATCTCGGCAGGCCATAAACTCTTTTGGAAATTCCCATAAGCATTTTCGATTAATTTATAGCGTTTGGTTTCTATCAATGAATGAATTTCATTTTGGCCATCTGTCGGTAAAGCTGCTGTCAACTATAAGGAATGAAACATTAGTTAAATTAAATCCCTTCAAAAATAAAATATTTTTTTTTTGAAAGTCTCAAATCGGAATACTTGCCTGTACCGCCACCACGAATGCAAATGCAAAAATATAAGTTTTCATTGTTCAATAATTTGCTATTGGAAATTACAAATTTACAACTGATGTCGACTGAAAGCATTCATCTTTTTATATAGCAAAGTAAAAAACGATGAAAATTTGCTTATCTCTTTTTTTTTCCTCCCATGTTTAAATGCATTATCACATTTCATGTAATGAGATTTCTGAGAATCGATTTTATTTCATGCAATCTTATTCTAAAATAACCATTAACGAAATTTTCGGGAATTTTCACCATCCGGAAATGATGACATCAATTCAAGTTTATAGACCTGAAATGTTTATACGAATCCTTAAGGAAAGAGGGAAGGTTAACATCCTGTAAAAAATTTATTATTACAGAACAATTTTCTCAAAATTTTATTTCTATAGAAAATTTTCTCAAAATTTTATTTCTATAGAAAATTTACTCAAAATTTTATTTCTATAGAAAATTTACTCAAAATTTTATTTCTATAGAAAATTTTGTCAAAATTTTATTTCTATAGAAAATTTTGTCAACATTTTATTTCTACGAAAATTTTGTCAAAATTTAATTTCTGTAGAAAATTTTGTCAAAATCTTATTTCTATAGAAAATTTTGTCAAAATTTTATTTTTGTAGAAAATTTTGTTAACATTTTATTTCTATAGAAAATTTTGTCAACATTTTATTTCTATAGAAAATTTGCACAAAATTTTATTTCTGTAGAAAATTTTATTGCTATAGACCATTTTCTCAAATTTTTTTTTTATAGACACTTTTCTCAAAATTGTATTTCTATAGAAAATTTTTTCAAAAATTTTTTGTCAAAGTTTTATTTCTATAGACAATTTTGTCAACATTTTATTTCTATAGAAAATTTTGTCAAAACTTTATTTCTGTAGAAAATTTTGTCAAAATGTTATTTCTATAGAAAATTTTCTCAAAATTTTATTTCTATAGAAAATTTTTTCAAAATTTTATTTCTATAGAAAATTTTTTTCAAAATTTTATTTCTATTCAAAATTTATCAACATTTTATTTCTATAGAAAATTTTACCAAAATTTTATTTCTATAGAAAATTTTGTCAAAATTTTATTTATAAGAAATTTTCTCAAAATTTTGGAAAACTAGCGTAACCCGGCCCGCTTCGCTGCGCCTTCCGAAGCGTATTTGTAGGAACATTTTGCGTGAACTTAGTCAACCATATCCTTCGTGCTGAAAACAAATTCGAAAAGATTTGAATTCTTTCAAAAAATCGGACTACTTGCATATGTAAAACGGTTCGTCTTAAAACATTTCGGGGAGAGGGTGTACCCTTTCCACCAAATTTTTTTAATAATGTTCTGTATTCAAGTAGTTGGACAATCTTCTATATTTCTTGTGAATTTTTTAGTGGTTTGTCATTTTTAAGTGGTTTGTCAAGGAAAGGTATCCTTCTCCTCAACATATCTGAAAATTAAGCACAATATTATAATAACATACAAAGAATTACTGTTTCCCATCCAATAAATCGGAAAAAGCAAAAGTAGTAAAAAATTTTACCACATTAACATTTGCTAAAATGTTGGAAAATGATGCATCCTCTACGTTGGCTCCCAATTTCATGTAAATTTAAGTCTGGCAGAAGCTTGTGCAAAAATAATAAAATTATGTACCGAGTTCCCATTTACGGACAACCCTCTACTTTCAATTTAAGAAAAAAAAAACGATCCACTCCCACCTGATATCGGACTATCACGTACCCTATATTAATTTCACAACTACTCAATGGTCTCTATAAATTCTATCGAAGTAAATCGACAAAGCTTATTTCAATTTTCCCCTTCCCCAACCAGATATCCAAAAATCATATACTAATTTAAAAATCATGTATAAATTTAATCACCTCCTCCCACGTTCCCTGTAAATTTCAAGTAGATCGAAGATGTTTAAATTTTGCTATATTGTTTTAAAGGGACGTCACTTCCCCCGATACAATATCGACAAACACTCCCTATGCCCTTTTATTTTTCCCCGACCAAATATTAAAAAATCAGGAACCTGACATAAATTTCATAACCTCACCCATTTTTTCCGTAAAATTTCAGTCGGTGGAGTTTAGTTTTGTTTTCACTGTACTTTAAAAAAAAAGTCGGGCAAATGGGTGGTCCTCCTCCCCGACCAAATATCGAAAAATAATGTAGCGGATTTTGGTCTAGATGCCAACCCCAACATTCAATGAAAATTTCAAGCAAATCGCATAATTTTATTCCAAGTTTCAAAAAGTAGGGCAAGGGGGAGGTCCCCCTCCCCATCCACATATGAAATCATCGGGTACCCCATATTAATTCCATAACCTCACCACATGTTCTCTGTAAATCTCAGATAATTTAGAGAATTTTAGTTTTTTCACTGTACTTTAAAAAAAGTCGAACAAAGGAGAGGCCCCCTCCGCCTCCAAATATCGAAATAAAAAGTAGCGGATCTTTGTCTAGATGCCAACCCCAATCTTCAACGAAAATTTCAACCAAATCGGTCGACTTTGGTCCAATTTTCAAAAAGTCCGACAAAGGGGAGGTCCCCCTCCGCGACCAAGTGTCAAAAAATGAGGTACCCTATTTTCACCACATGGACGCCCCCTACGATCTCTGAAAGTTTCAAGTAAATCGGTTCAGTCGTTTCGGAGCCAACTCGGTACATACAAACAAACAAACAAACAAACAAATAAACAAACATAGATTGAATTTTATATATATAGATTTTGTCAATGTTTTATTTCTATAAGAAATTTTCTCAAACTTATATTTCTATAGGAAATTTTCTCAAAATGTTAGTTCTATAGAAAATTTTGTCAATGTTTTATTTTTATAGAAAACTTATGAAGTGCCTCCTAGTTGGAGAGGAATATTTTGCAAAACCTATTAAAACATCACGAATTCTACCAATCCCACACCAAGACTTATCTCTTGGGTCTCAAAATTAGGATTGTTAGGTGCATCTCGGTCTTGCTAAGTACTGAGGTGTCTGGAGAGGTTCGTCTCCTCAATCGTAGGTTGATGTCGCACAGTGCTTCAATCCCATATAACAAATGGACAAAAATAGAAGAAGGCGTCGTAGGAGTTTCTACAAAACGTAGTTTTTACCCATTTTCCTGAAATTTGAAAGCTGCAGGTTTTTTAGGGCCATAAAAAGGTGTTCCGAATATATTTTGTGTCGGTATAGATTTTGATATATCCCCCTTATAAACTCGTCCTCCGATTTGGGGTTGTAGATTCTGTAGATTTTTCAGCACCACAATTAGGTGTGCTGAATTTGGTGCGTATATGTACATCTTTTTGGCATAGCACCCATAAACCATAGTTTTTTGTAAATCCTCCATATAGACCGATTTCACTTCTTGAGGGTATAGAAGGGACACTGATCATGAAAATTGCTTGAAACTGAAAGTAAAATTTCCAGATTTTACTTCTTCTAATAATTTGAATAATGAGGGGTAAAAATCTACTACTTTATATTTCAAATCAATTTATGATTCCTCTAAAACTCAAACAAATGGTTGTTATAAACCCAGAATCTGATCTAGTCTTCATATCTGCTTAAGAGAATATCTGGCATCAAACCCCCCTGAAATTCTATATATTATCAAGTAACCCGTTACGACGAAGAATTTTGATTCATGGTGGTGCCTATTTAAGATTCGGCCCGGCCGAACTTACTACTGTATATAACATACTTGTTAAAAATATGTATCTTCACTTATTCTTTGTTTTTCTCGATTAGAATTTATTATGCTAGTTTTTTATACCCTCCACCATAGGATGGGGGGTAACACGTCGAAATATTGGCCTAAGACCCCATAAAATATATATATTCTGGGTCGATCTGAGCATGTCCGTCCGTCAGTCTGTTGAAATCACGCTAACGAAACAAGCTATCGACTTGAAACTTGGCACAAGTAGTTGTTATTGATGTAGGTCGAATGGTATTGCAAATGGGTCATATTAGTCCACTTTTACGTATAGCCCCCATATAAACGGAACCCAAAATTTGGTTTGCGGAGCCTCTAAGAGAAGCAAAGTTCATTCGATCCAGCTGAAATTTGGTACATGGTGTTAGTATATGGTCTCTAAAAACCATGCAAAAATTGGTCCACATCGGTCCGTAATTATATAAAGCCCTCAGATAAATCGATCCCCAATCAAACAAAAATTGGTCCATATAAAGTTAATAATTGTATATAGCCTCCATATAAGCGACCTCCATATTTCAATTCTGGGTCTCTACGTATCGTGCAAAAAGTCCATATCGATTCGTAATTATTGTAGACTTGCCTATAGGCTTGGTTATTTTTACAATATATAAATAAAATAAAATAAACAAGTATATACGGCCGTAAGTTCGGCCAGGCCGAATCTTATGTACCCTCCACCATGGATTGCGTAGAAACTTCTACGAAAGACTGTCATTCACAATTGAATTACTTGGTTTGTGGTATCTTAAACCTTCTTAACATCGTTTTCCAAAAAGTGAGTTAGTCCATACGTTAAGTCTACAAATAATTACGAATCGATATGGACTTTTTGCACGGTACGTAGAGAGCCAGAATTGAAATATGGGGGTCGCTTATATGGGGGCTATATACAATTATGAACTTGATATGGACCCTTTTTTGTGTGATTGGGGATCGATTTATCTGAGGGCTATATATAACTATTTATAGACCGATATGGACCTAGTTAGACATGCACCCTCAAAAAAAATCGCTTCTCTAACATATGTTCCAAACATATTTTGCAGGAAGCACATATATTATTGGATGCTGCCGAAACATTAATATGTTTGTTTTATGTGAACATATTATATGTTTGGAAGCATATTGAGCCCAAAAATATTATATGCTTGGAAGAACTTTCCCCAAAGAAGATTGTGCTCATTCCCTAACATAATTTTCACTTCCACGAAATTTTTAGTTCTTGGTACCTTTTTCTGTAATACAAATAATGTTGAAGAAATTATTCAATTTTATAATTTTTTTTAAATTTTACCTTTCGCCTGGACGGAGAATCGAACCGAGGACCATACAGTTTGTAAGCCAACACACTATCCACTGGGCTACGTAGCAGTTATAGTCGCCAGTAGATAATTATCGTTATAAGTTACATTTATATAGCATAGTTTGCAGCGCCTACGAGCCCATGCAAACATAACATTATTGTGGTGTCACAATGGACTGAATAGTCTAAGTGAGCCTGAATCTTAATCGGGCTGCCACTTTAACCTAACCTAACCTAACATTATTTAAAAGAAACATACATTTGTTGGCCACGTGGAGCAGTGGTTAGCATGTCTGCCTTGCATGCAAAGGGTCGTGGGTTCAATTCCTGCTCCGACCGAACCAATTTTTTTTGTAATTTAGACATTTATACTATATTACATTTTTATAATGAAACTTCGAAATGTGGGTTATTAAAGATTTACAGTCAGAAACAGTGCTTGATATAATGGCTTTTGAATAAAATATTATTTTTTTATTGCAAAAATAACAATTTTATAACAAAAAACTATTTTTGGTATAAAAGTTTGAAATTTTGGAAGAAAATCAAAAACTCTAACAAAAGAAGAGTATAAACATACATAAATAATTTTTTAATGTACACATAAATTTATTTAGGCGTGACCCGTTTTTTACTAGCATTTAACACTATTTTATGTTAAATGACTTTAAAACTTATCGTGTTTTGTACTTAATTTCATTTTTACCTTTAAGGATAAACAAAACAAAAATGATAAAAATGATACTTGTCCACACATACATAAAATTCTCCTCTAAAGGCGAAAACACATGCTGTTTTTTTTTTTTCAAATCTCTATGCTCTTGGTTCCGAGTGTCTATTCTCTTTACTTCGAATACTCGTTCTAATATTCAAATTAAATAATATTTAGACTTAAGCATATCAAATTTTTGGCCTTATCATAAAGCAGTTTTCCTTATCATAAAGCAGTTTTCACAGAAATTGTAAACATATATATGTTTACTCGAAATTTGTAAACTTATATATGTTTACATTCAACATATTATTTTTATGAAACATTCATGCCCCAAACAAAATATATTTTAACATATTAACATATGTGTGCCAAACATTTAGTGTTAGTTTAGGAACATTACATGTTGGCACTTAAACATATTGTGTTTAAAAATTGTGTTTATATCGGAACATATGAAAAACATATTTTTCTAACAGTGTGGTTGTTAACGGCCATATACTAGCACAATGTTCTAAATTTCAACTCATTCGGATGAAATTTGCTCATCCAAGAGGCTCTAAAACCAAATCTCGGGATCCGTTTATATGGGGGCTATATATGACTATGGACTGATAGGGACCACTTTTGGCATGGTTGTTAAATACCATATACTGCCACCACGTACCAAATTTCAACCAGATCGGATGAATTTTGCTTCTCCAAAAGGCACCGGAGGTCAAATCTGGGGATCGGTTTATATGGGAGCTATATATAATTATGGACTGATAGGAACCACTTCCTGAATGGTTGTTGGATACCATATACTAACATCACGTACCAAATTTCAACCGAATGGGAAGATTTTGCTCTTCCTAGGGGTTCCGTAGGTCAAATTTGTTGATCGGTTTATATGGGGCCTATATATAATTATGGACCGATATCGACCAAATTTTGCATGGGAGTTTGAGGCCATATATTAACACAACGTTCCAAATTTCAACTGAATCAGATGAATTTTGGTCTTCCAAGAGGCTCCGGAAGTCAAATCTGGTGACCGGTTTATATGGGGGCTATATATAATTATTGACCGATGTGGACCAATTTTTGCATGGTTGTTAGAGACCATATACCAACATCATGTACCAAATTTCAGCCAGATCGGATGAAATTTGCTTCTCTTTTAGGCTCCGCAAGCCAAATCTGGGGACCGGTTTATATGGGGGCTATATATAATTTTGGACCGATGTGGACCAATTTTTGCATGGTTGTTAGAGACCATATACTAACATCATGTACCAAATTTCAGCCGGATCGAATGAAATTTGCTTCTCTTAGAGGCCTCGCAAGCCAAATCTGAGGGTCCCTTTATATGGGGGCTATACGTAAAAGTGGACCGATATGGCCCATTTGCAATACCATCCGACCTACATCAATCACAACTACTTGTGCCAAGTTTCAAGTCGTTAGCTTTTTTCGTTCGGAAGTTAGCGTGATTTCAACAGACGGACGGACGGACATGCTCAGATCGACTCAGAATTTCACCACGACCCAGAATATATATACTTTATGGGGTCTTAGAGCAATATTTCGATGTGTTACAAACGGAATGACAAAGTTAATATACCCCCATCCTATGGTGGAGGGTATAAAATTATTTATATGAGTGTAGAACACTAGATGGACAAACAATTGGAAATATCAAAGCTTTTTAAGTCGATAGACGATAAATCAATTACATACCAACGTTCTTGGACAGACAGACAGACATCCTTATATAGAATTATTATAGACGCCTTAATCTAACACGTTCATTCGTAATAAAAGAGAATTGACGTTAATGAACGACGCAACAAATCTATTCCTGCTGGGTTTTAGAATCGGCTATATGTACTACTTTGGTTCACAGCAGTATCGCGAGAAATAATTCTCTGGAAAGATTGTTTTTATTTACATAATTTCTGAACATTAACATGGTTTATATATTTTTCCATTTCGTTTATAAAAAGTTCGCATACTGTATTTTACACTCTAACTCTAAAATATTTCTCTCATCTGCAAATAAACCCATCAATTCAATGAGTAATATCTGCTTTTTTACTATATCAGTTTCCATGAGGAATTTATCATTCCATCGTAGTATATCGACTTCCTCATATTCTTCAACTTCGTCTAAACTCTTAATGAAGGAGTCCACACTTAAGGCCAATAACCTATAAAACTTTTCAGATGCATTTCGCAAAATATTTCGCATTTGTAGTGTAAAATCGATATACTTCGAAGTCCACATTTGTTGGAGAGATGGGCTACCATGAGTTTTGATTAAAGCTTTCAATCTATCATGATTAGCTTTCAGGGACTTCTGATGCTCGCAATTATTGGGGTCTTCTTTTAGATACCGTAAGTGTTTTAAACAATTCCCAAGTGTCTGTTGAATTTCTCCATAATTCAGAGATGATTTTGGCATATCAACATCATCATCGTTCTTTACATCACTCAAATAATCCCACATCTTGGGATAAAGCTCTTGAGGCCATATACTCATTCGTAGATTTTCATTGATAAACGATATTAACTTGTAACGTTTGGTATTTTGTAAATCGGAAATTTCATTACTTCCCTGGTATGAATTACTAAGCACCACCTGCAAAAACAAAAAATATTGAATAACCCTTTAGAAAATGTTTGAATTCAAATCACTTTAAAAGTTTTGTCACTTTGATAGCAAGTCAAATTCAAATATTTTTCAAATGTTTGTGTTTCTTCAGTTGTTAGGGCCATTTTATCAATTTACCGTTATATTTCATCCAATATATAAATCAATTGATCACATATCAATATTTTTATAAGTGAAAAAGCCATCCTAGGATATATACCTGAACTGATCCCATGAGGGCCAAAGTAAAATAGGTAAGCCAAGATAACTGCATTGATTCGTTTTTTATTCAGTGGTTACAATCGATCAACTAAAACATTCCTTCCAAATAAAAATATTTTATATGACTTCTTATCAGCCCCTATCCATAAACAGACAATGGAATGTTATCAGTATTTCATAAATGAGATGTAACCAAGCTATAATTTTGCTTAAACAGGGATTTCCGCACATTGATTGATTCTGAATATGAAAACAAACTACCAAACAAAACTAATTTTGCAAAATTTTCTTTCTATAGAAAATGTTATCAAAATTATTTTTATAGAAAATTTTGTCAAAATTTTATTTCTATAGAAAATTTTGTTACAATTTTATTTCTATAGAAAATGTTGTCAAAATTTTATTTCTATAGAAAGTTTTCTCAAAATTGTATTTCTATAGAAAATATTGTCAAAATTGTATGTCTATAGAAAATTTTGTCAACAGTTTCTTTCTATAGAAAATTTTGTCAAAATTTTATTTCCATAGAAAATTTTGTCAACATTTGTGTCAAAATTTTATTTCTATAGAAAATTTTGTCAAAATTTTATTTCTTAATTTTTATAAAATTATAAAATTTTGACAAAATTTCTATAGAAATAAAATTTTTACAAAATTTTCTATAGTAATAAAATTTTGACAAAATTTTCTATAGTGATAAAATTTTTTCTGATTATTAATTTTGTTCAGCTTGAGGTCATAGAAACAATCGATTATTGATTTGTTTTAATATTTATTTCCAATATTTCGGTTAGTGCCACTAACCATCTTCTGGGATTTTGTATCTACATAAAATACAAAAATTAAATTACTTTTAATGTTCACAAATCACAATATTATATATCTAAAATAATATATTGAAAATAACTAACGTGAGTTCGTGTGATGCTGTTCGTTCTGCAAGTCACCGTACACTAAGCTTCGTTTGTGTCGATGGTTGTTTATGATGTGTCGATACATTCTCGCGCATTCTCCCGTGTCTTTTTGGAAATTCATTCTCTTGTCAGGAGAGAGATCTATTATATTAAGCATCTCAAGAGTGTATCTACGCCTATGATTATTCTCTTGAGCAAGTATCTCGACGTCTGGAAAGTTGGGCTTGTGTCCTGTTGTTGCACAGTGAGCTTTTTTTGCTCTACTGATTTGTCTACAGCTGATTTATTCGACGAAAGTCTTGTCTTAAGTTTGGTCATTGTAGTGCCAACATATGCCATTGGGCATATGTTGGACTTGCCTCCATTACATTTAATTTTGTACACTATATTACTCCTGTCCTCATTCTTTATTTTTGACTTTGTGTTGCTGAATAATTCCTTTACTGTTCTTGATGTGCGTGAAGCAATTTGAATCTTGTCCTTGTTATATACGACCGATTTGAAAAAAACGCTCTGAGAATCCTTCAACGGAAGTCATGGGTTTGTATGACTTATCCTTTTTATGTTCCGGCTCTTCAATTGTCTTATTTTTAATGTTTTCGTCAAGTGTTTTATTTTTAACGCGATTTATTAGTCTGCTTATTATTCTATTTGGAAAATCGTTTGTGGTCAATATTTGTCTTATCTTTATTTCATTCTCCTTGTGTAATTCTGCATCACTTATCCTTAAGATTCGATTTATAAAATTGATTGCTGTCATATGGATTATACTTTTATTGTGTTTTGAATTATAATTTATTAGTCGTCCAGTTGCTGTTTGTTTTTGATACCAATTCAGCCTCAAACAACTATCATCTCTCAGTATGTTACAGTCTAAATATGGTAGCTTGTTATCCTTCTCTAACTCCATTGTAAATTGTATTTGACTGTGGAATGAGTTTAATGCGTCAAGAGTACTTTCCACGTCGGTTTTCTTTACTATCGCAAATATGTCGTCCACATATTTTGTTATAATTCGAGGTTTCGGTATCTTGCTTAAGGACACGTCCAATAGCTATTCCATGTCAGCAATTATTGGAGATGCTGGAGATCCCATTGGCATTCCTTTCAATTGTGTCTTATATGTCTTATCTTCATATTTGAAGTACGTACTGTCTTTAATGCAAAATAGTGCTAGTTCCTTGAAAATATCACGAGGTATTTTTGTATGTTTTTTTTAAGTCCCATTTCTTCTCAATCATTGCAATGGCTAGGTTTATCGGTATACCGGGAAACAGTGATACAACATCCAAATTTTGTCAACATTTTATTTCTATAGAAAATTTTGTCAAAATTTTATTTCTATAGAAAATTTTGTCAAAATTTTATTTCTATATAAAATTTTGTCAAAATTTGATATCTATAGAAAATTTGTCAAAAATTTTATTTCTATAGGAAATGTTGTCAAAATTTTATTTCTATAGAAAATTTTTTCACAAATTTATTTCTACAGAAAATTTTGTCAAAATTTTCTTTGCATGGAAAATTGTATCAAAATTTTATTTCTATAGAAAATTGCCAAAACTGAATTTCTATAGAAAATTTTGTCAAAATTTTTTTTCTATGGAAAATTTTTTCAAAAATTTATTTCTATAGAAAATTTTGTCAAAATTTTATTTCTATAGAAAATTTTTTCAAAAATTTATTTCTATAGAAAATTTTGTCAAAATTTTATTTCTATATAAAATTTTGTCAAAATTTTATTTCTATATAAAGTTTTGTCAACATTTTATTTATATAGAAAATTTTGTCAAAATTTTATTTGCATGGAAAATTGTATCAAAATTTTTATTTCTATAGAAAATTTTGTCAAAATTTTATTTCTATAGAAAATTGCCAAAACTGAATTTCTATAGAAAATTTTGTCAAAATTTTGTCAAAATTTTATTTGCATGGAAAATTGTATCAAAATTTTTATTTCTATAGAAAATTTTGTCAAAATTTTATTTCTATAGAAAATTTTGTCAAAATTTTATTTCTATAGAAAATTTTGTCAAAATTTCATTTCTATAGAAAATTTTGTCAAAATTTTATTTCTATAGAAAATTTTGTCAAAATTTTATTTCAATAGAAAATTTTGTCAAAATTTTATTTTTTAGAAAATTTTGTCAAAATTTTATTTTTTAGAAAATTTTGTGAAAATTTTATTTCTATAGAAAATTTTGTCAAAATTTTATTTCTATAAAAAATTTTGACAAAATTTTACTTCTATAAAAAAATTTTGACAAAATTTTACTTCTATAGCACATTTTGTCAAAATTTTATATCTATAGAAAATTTTGTCAAAATTTTATTTCTATAGAAAATTTTGTCAAAATTTCATTTCTATAGACAATTTTGTCAAAATTGTATTTCTATAGACAATTTTTTCAAAATTTTGTTTCTATTTTTATAGAAAATTTTGTCAAAATTTTAATTCTATAGAAAATTTTGTCAAAATTTTATTTCTATAGAAAATTTTGTCAAAATTTTATTTCTATAGAAAATTTGGTCAAAATATGTGCCAAAATTTTATTTCTATAGACAATTTTGTCAAAATTTTATTTCTATAGAAAATTTTGTAAAAATTTTATTTCTATAGAAAATTTTGTCAAAATTTTATTTCTATAGAAAATTTTGTCAAAATTTTATTTCTATAGAAAATTTTGTCAAAATTTTATTTCTATAGAAAATTTGGTCAAAATATATGCCAAAATTTTATTTCTATAGACAATTTTGTCAAAATTTTATTTCTATAGACAATTTTGTCAAAATTTTATTTCTATAGAAAATGTTGTCAAAATTGTATTTCTATAGAACATTTTGTCAAAATTTTATTTCTATAGAAAATTTTGCAAAATTTTATTTCAATTGAGAATTTTATCAAAATTTAATTTCTATAGATTTTTTTTTTCAAATTTTATTTCTATAGAAAATTTTGTCAAAATTTTATTTCTATGGAAAATGTTGTCAAAATTGCATTTCTATAGAAAATTTTGTCAAAAATTTATTTCTATAGAAAATTTTGTGAAAAATTTTTGTTTTATAGAAAATTTTGTAAAAAATTTTTGTTTTATAGAAAATTTTGTCAAAAATTTTTTCAAAAAATTTGGTCAAAATTTGTGTCAAAATTTTATTTCTATAAAATTTTTTTTCTATGGAAAATTTTTTCAAAAATTTATTTCTATAGAAAAGTTTGTCAAAAATTAATAGAAAATTTTGTCAAAATTTTAATTCTATAGAAAATTTTGTCAAAATTTTCAATAGAAAATTTTGTCAAAATTGTATTTCTATACAAAATTTTGACAAAATTTGACTGCTATAGCACATTTTGTCAAAATTTTATTTCTAGAGAAAATTTTGTCAAAATTTTATTTCTATAGAAAATTTTGTCAACATTTCATTTCTATACACACTTTTGTCAAAATTTTATTTCCATGGAAAATTTTGTCAAAATATGTGCCAAAATTGTATTTCTATAGAAAATTTTGTCAAAATTTTATTTCTATAGAAAATTTTGTCAAAAATTCTTGTTTTATAGAAAATTTTGTAAAAAATTTTTGTTTTATAGAAAATTTTGTTAAAATTTTATTTCTATAGAAAATTTTTTCAAAATTTTATTTCTATAGAACATTTTGTTAAAATTTTATTTCTATAGAAAATTTTGTCAAAATTTTATTTCTATAAACAATTTTGTCCACTTTTTATTTCTATAGAAAATTTTGTCAAAAATTTTTGTTTTATAGAATATTTTGTACAAAATTTTTGGTTTATAGAAAATTTTGTTTAAATTTTATTTCTATTAAAAATTTTATCAAAATTTTATTTCTATAGAAATTTTTTGCAAAATTTTATTTCTATAAAATATTTTATCAAAATTTTATTTCTATAGAAAATGTTGTCAAAATGGTATTTCTATAGAAAATTTTGTCAAAAATTTTTGTTTTATAGAAAATTTTGTCAAAAGTTTTTTTTTTCTATACAAAAATTTGTCAAAATTTTATTTCTATAGAAAATTTTGTCAAAATTTTATTTCTATTGAAAATTTTGTGTCAAAACTGTATTTCTATAAACAATTGTGTGAACATTTTATTTCTATAGAAAATTTTGTCAAAATTTTAGTTATTTTATAAAAAATCTACCAATTTTCGTAGATCCTACCATCTGTGGCAAACGTGGTTCGAAACCGTGAACTTCGCTTGGGCTGTAATACAATTACAAATAAAAATTCAAATGTTCTGTTTTTCGTTTACATTTCATTAATAAACAACTTTATTATTTTTTCCTTAAGACTTTTTTGTTTATTCTATGTTTATATATGTGTGTGTGTTTTG
This sequence comes from Haematobia irritans, assembly GCF_050003625.1. Lineage (NCBI taxonomy): Eukaryota > Metazoa > Arthropoda > Insecta > Diptera > Muscidae > Haematobia > Haematobia irritans. Next base: position 41,673,427 of record NC_134398.1, read on the forward strand.
CATGTGTTTTAATTTATCAGTTTTGTTCTGTATCTTTTCAGTTGAACTTTTAGTGTAAAGATGGGTTTGATTTGGTAGGTTATGTTTGGTTTAGCAAAACAAATTTGTTTCAAAAAAGTTTCGAAAAATATTAAAAAAAAATAATAAAGGACAACTAAATAAGAAACTCAAAGAATGTAATATGAAACTTCAATGGAGGGTGGACATGATCATACAAATTGGAAGTTAGTATCATGCGCTCTATTATGTTTGTATAGTAACACCAACATACGTACAAGGAGAGAAAACAGTCTTAGGGACTGTAATTTAATGGTATCTGGTTTTTATCATTTCCTCCTCATTCTCAAAAAAAAAAATTATACAATTATTTAAAAAAAAAAGCAAAGTATCGAATTATATTGAATATAAAATAAAGTAGTGAATTGATTATTTTCGAGAGCTTTGATGTTTTACCAACATTATCTCTTGATGCCCCATGCATTATTACTTGGCACTGGTACTCGTCTTTGACCAGCTTCACGAGCCATAACTTCCATGATACTGGTTGCTGGAAGCCAAGACTAAAAATAAATACAAAAAATAATTATGCTTTAATAAAAAAGGATCGTATATAATAATATATCACTTTACTTACTCTCTCTTTATATGCTGTGGCCACAACATTACGATTTGGTTCAGCATCATAGGCCACCGATTCAACACCAAACATTTCACACATTTCATGAACCAATTGACGTTTCTCACGATTCATAGTGGGAAAAGAATGTGAACGTGATTTCTGTTTACTTTCCTTGGCTAGTTTTACTAGTGTTGTGAGAGCCTCATGTATGGATTTCACAAGAGCTGGATCACGTTTGGCAAAATTTCTTATGAAATCGGAATATTTTGTCAACAGCTTTTGTGGCAAATCGGGATTACGTATTTGCAAGCCGATAGCTAAGCGGCGATTACGTTCCAGCAAACGGCATTCATCATTGCAATCAAGAGTTTTATTAGATTTATTAGTGAGCTTAACTGGAGCTAAAATTTCCGATAGTTCCATATAGTTTCCTCGTTGCATTTCGGCCATTGATGAGGCTAATTGAGCTGTGGCTATGCGACTAAATTCACGAGCCAATTCAGCACATGTACGCATTTGTTTACGATTGCCGCATTCGCATTGTACTTCCACCTATAGAAAAAGAAATGGAAGTATTATTAAAATAATAAAAAAAAATTTTAAAATAATAAAATAAAATAGAATTTTTGATATGCAAAGAGAAATATGTTCACAAACATCCCAGAATAAGAATTTGCCTATAAATCGAACGACGGTCAATTGAGAAACAAATCGTACAAACCCTTGATTTAGGATTTTGCAAATATTTGCTTCATTTATTGACATCTAGGCTTAGTATAGTGATTTTCGAAAAAAAATAAAATTTCTTTTGGCAAATAAAATGTAGACCAAATTTTCTATAGAAATAAAATTTTGAGAAAAATTTCCTATAGAAATAAAATTTTGACAACATTTTCTATAGAAATAAAATTTTGACGAAAACTTTCTATAGAAATAAAATTTTGACAACATTTTCTATGGAAATAACATTTTTACAAAAATTTTTTATAGAAATAAAATTTTGACAAAATTTTCTATAAGAATACAATTTTGACAAAATTTTCTATAGAAATACAATTTCGACAAAATTTTCTATAGAAATAAATTTTTGACAAAATTTTCTATAGAAATAAAATTTTGACAAAATCTTCTATAGAAATAAATTTTTGACAAAATTTTCTATAGAAATAAAATTTTGAAGAAATTTTCTATAGAAATAACATTTTGACAAAATTTTCTATAGAAATAAAATTTTGACAAAATTTTCTATATAAATGAAATTTTGACAAAATTTTCTATAGAAACACAATTTTGACAAAATTTTCTATAGAAATAAAATATTGACAAAACTTTCTATAGAAATAAAATTTTGACAAAATTTTCTATAGAAATAAAATTTTGCTAAAATTTTCTATAGAAATAAAATGTTGACAAAATTTTTTATAGAAATAAAATGTTGACAAATTTTTTTATAGAAATAAAATTTTGACAAAATTTTCTATAGAAATAAAATGTTGACAAAATTTTCTATAGAAATAAAATTTTGGCAAAATTTTCTATAGAAATAAAATTTTGATAAAATTTTCTATATAAATGAAATTTTGACAAAATTTTTTATAGAAATAAAATGTTGACAAATTTTTTTATAGAAATAAATTTTTTTTTAAATTTTCTATAGAAATAAAATGTTGACAAAATTTTCTATAGAAATAAAATTTTGACAAAATTATCTATAGAAATACAATTTTGACAAAATTGTCTATAGAAATAAATTTTTGACAAAATTTTCTATAAATAAAATTTTGACAAAATTTTCTATAGAAATAAAATTTTGACAAAATTTTCTATAGAAATACAATTTTGACAAAATTTTCTATAGAAATAAAATTTTGACAAAATTTTCTATAGAAATACAATTTTGACAAAATTTTCTATAGAAATAAAATTTTGACAAAATTTTCTATAGAAATAAAATTTTGACAAAATTTTCTACAAAAAAAAATTTTTGGCAAAATTTTTCTATAGAAATAAAATTATGAGAAAATTTTGCTATAGAAATAAAATTTTTAAAAAATTTTCTATAGAAACGAGAAAATTTTCCTATAGAAATAAAATTTTGACAAAGTTTTCAATAGAAATAAAATTTTGACAAAATTTTCTATAGAAATAAAATTTTGACAAAATTTTCTATAGAAATAAAAATTTTGACAAAATTTTCTATAGAAATAAAATTTTGAGAAAAATTTCCTATAGAAATAAAAAAAATTGACAAAATTTTCTATAGAAATAACATTTTGACAAAATTTTCTATGAAATAAAATTTTGGCAAAATTTTCTATAGAAATAGTTTTTTGGTAAATTGATAGTTTTTTGGTAAAATTTTCTCCATATTTTGGTAGATTATTTTTGGCTCGAGTAGCAACCGAGATTACTTACCATTTCCTTACAGGGAGTCTCCGGACAATCACCATTATGACATGGGGCCATACACTTATGACCGCAACTTGTACGAGCAGTTGTGCAGCTCTGCTTACAAATCTCTCCCTCCGTTTGACATGGACCCTCATGACAAGTCCTAATGCATTTGTGACGACCGCAGGATAATGGCTTATTACATGCCAAACCACAGGAGAAACTTTGTTGGGAACATGGTATAGTTTTGCGTTGCTCATGATGACCAAAACACCATTTTGTTGTGAACATCATACATGGCGGACATGTGGCCGAAGAATGGCAATTATGTTGTGGAGCATGGTCACAAGGATGTTTACGCGAACATGGTTTTTTACATACTGGGCGCTTGGTGCCACATGGTACCGGAGGATAGATAACCTCAGCACCACATTCGCAGAAGAGTTCTTCGAATGATGAGCGATAGCACGGGGGACAATTGCCACGATGGCAGGGCTGATCACACTTGTGTTTGCCACACGACAGCGTATAATTGCATGGCAGTGTACAAAGATGATCAATGTCTATACAACACTCCTGGTTGCATTTATGTTTGCCGCAGGAACGTTTTTTCGTGCAACGCTTTTTACAACGAGCATCGTCAGCTCTCGTGGATAATTGGCGACATTTGATCATTTGATCCATATGACCACAGCGACACTTCACAGCCGTCTGTTTGTTGCAGGGAGGACAATTACCCAAATGACATTTGAAGGTGCAATGATGAGGATTTGTAGCTTTACCACATTTCAAGGTCTTGCTGCAGACACCTTCGCATGTTGGCACAGGATCCAGGCATGATGTACGCTGATCCGCAACTATAGGCATTTTGCCACAAGGGCACGAAGTGACAATGTCCGGACTCATTTTGCAAGGTTTACACTCCCCAGCATGGCAACATTGATTGCATTTGTGATTGCCACAAGCCAAATCCTTGCCGCAGGGTTTACCACACGAGTAGACATGTTTGTCATGTGACTCTCTTGTACAGGTCACCTGCCTTTCATTTTTGGTACAATGACATTTCTGATCGACTTTCTCTTTACATGGCGGACACTTGCCCTCATGGCATTTCTCTTGGCAGACATGCAATTCGCAATTCAACAATTTCTCACAAGTGGAATCGCATTCAATGGTCTCCTTGATGCAACATTGCAAGGTTTTTGAAGTTTTGCCACAGCCACATTCACGTTTGACCTGAGCCTGACACGGAGGACAGGGACCGGGATGACATAAGAGGGTACAGGCATGGGGACAGCCCTCGACTCGAGCACAGACTTCTCCACAAGAGTGGGCTATATCTTGACGATTGTTTGAAGGATTCTTCTGTTTGCCACAAAAGCAATAATAATCGCGTGGCACTTCTTTCTCCACATTTTGGCAGGCTGGACAACGCCAGCCATCATCGGATTTCGATGAAGAAGCCCATTTGATGATACATTGCAAATGAAGGATGTGATAGCAATTATGGCAGGACCACACCGACTGATGAGCCTTAATGGCTTCGACACACACCAAACATTCCAAGCGACGGCATTCAATATCACGAATTAGTTTCTCACGCTGCGACAGCTTCTCATTTTCGGGATAGATCTTTTTAGGTGATTTCTTTTCAGGACTGGGCAGAGGGCTTTCTTTACCATTGTCATGGGAAAATTTCTCCTCCACCCGGAAGCCATTGATACGATCACGATTACGATTCCAATCATCGCGGCGTTTATTACTACGGTAGTTGTCATAACGCTGGTGATAGTCATTGCGTTGATTTCTTCCCCTCTCTGATCGATCAGCGCGATCATAGCGGTCAAAGCGGTCCTCTCGATCGATTACAAAATCCTGAGAACGTCGACCATTTTGATAACGTTTGTTGTTGTTATTGTTACCATTGTTGTTGTTGATGTTGTGGTTGGCATATCTCTCAGCCTTATCCTGGCTATCTTGTGTTTCAAAGTGCCCTGCACCGATACCATTATTATGAAGACCATTGTTGTTCTTTGACCTTTCATTGGTATTCTTATGATTTTGATATTTGCTAAAGGCCCCCGTATTCTTTTGGGCCCCGGAATTTTGATATGATTGGCTTCCCCCTCCACTGGTACCTGGGGTACTAGCCGAACTACCATTTCCATTCATAGTTAATGAAGGAGTTGAAGAATTGGAATTTGATGCCGAATCATTATTTATATTTTTTTCTTGTAAATTCCTCGAAAATCTTTCCATGTTTTTTTCCAAACGATTATTATTGCGTCTATTATTCTCTTTGTCCTGTTTGTTGTTACTATGACGGCTATTTCGTCGTTCTTGGCGATGACGTTTCTCCTCTTTCTCAAGACTCGTATCGGCTGAGTCTTTCTCGCAATTATTATTTCGGTTTCCGCTCTCCAAATCTGTAGTTTTGATTTCCTTCGCTGCATTACTACTACCACCAGCAATGGCATGAAAAGTTTTTTCAATATTCTCCGTTGCTTTGGAATCCATGATCAATGTCGATTTTTGACTGTCTTCGTTCAACGAAAGTTTATCAAAACGTGGTACAAATTCCGGAGCTGTAGCTTGCAATTTTGTTGCCGAAAAATCAAAACCCGTAGCAAAAGGATTAGCATAATATGTCGTTGTATCTCCACCATTATTAACTCCATTGAATTTTGAACCATATTGTGAGCTATCATAAAAATTTGTATTAGAAGTAGTTACACCACCACCACCACCAACCATAGGAAGAGAAAAATTTGGAAGATTATCCGAAAATCTAATACCATTGGCACTGTTGGTATTTTGTGAAAAGTGATTGTAGGAAAGCGAATCACTTGAAGGATTGAAATACTGAAATGAAAGAAAAAATCGACATTTTTTATTAATTTGTGAAATATTCAGAAGAGGCAATTACAGTTTAAGGAAAATTGGTTGACATTAAAGGTCCATCACCTTATTGTCGTCATCGATTTCGTTTTGCTTTTTAATATCCGTCGCTTCTTGTCGATGGTCCCTTGTAAAGAAGTTCACTGTTCTTTAAATTTAAATTAATTTCCCTGAAGACGAGCATCGGAGATGTCTTGAAATATTGGAAAATTTTAAATATAGAAATACAACTCAAAAAGCAACAACATCTGTTTTTATTCACATGACCTCAAGCCGAACTAAGCAAATATAATTAAAATTGTATTTCTATAGAAAATTTTTGTCAAAATTCTATTTCTCTAGAAAATGACAACATTTTCTATTTCTCTAGAAAGTTTTGTTAAAATTTTATTTCTATAGAACATTTTGTCAAAATTTTGCTCCTATAGAAAATTTTGTCAAAATTTTATTTCTATAGAAAATTTTTGTCAAAATTTTATTTCTATAGAAAATTTTGTCAAAATTTTATTTCTATAGAAAATTTTTGTCAAAATTTTATTTCTATAGAAAATTTTGACAAAATTTTATTTCTATAGAAAATTTTTATCAAAATTTTATTTCTATGGAACATTTTGTCAAAATTTTATTTCTATAGAAAAATTTTATCAAAATTTTATTTCTATAGAAAATTTTGTCAAAATTTTATTTCCATAGAAAATGTTTGTCAAATTTTTATTTCTATAGAAAATTTTTATCAAAATTTTATTTCGTTATTGTTGTTTTTGATCTCAGCTTAAAGCCATGCATTGACTAAACTACAAGTGTAGCTTAACCAACAGAGGAAAAGTATGCTTGTCAAATTTATTTGGGCAAAGCCCTATAGACTGCAAGATGGTTGGATGTACAGCTGTTTCGGAATTACCACATTCCTCATCAGCATCCTCTACTTGCAGCAAAACTATCAACCAATTATCAGAATAAATTCGGGTAATTCACTCAACCCAAAGTGAAATACACTTGAACCTTCCGAAAAAGGGTTTAATAGTCGGCTACTGCCTAAACATTATTTCTATAGAAAATTTTTGAAAAAAATTTATTTCTATAGAAAATATTGTCAAGATTTTATTTCTATAGAAATTTTTTTCAAAATTTTATTTTTATAGAAAATTTTGTCAACATTTTATTTTTATAAAAAAAATTTCGTCAACATTTTATTTCTGTAGCAATTTTTTCAAATTTTTATTTTTATAGAAAATTTTGTCAAAATTTTATTTCTATTGAAAATATTGTCAAGATTTTATTTCTATAGAAAATTTTGTCTAAATGTTATTTCTATAGGACATTTTGTCAAAATTTTATTTCTATAGAAAATTTTTGTCAAAATTTTATCTATAGAAAATTTTTGTCAAAATTTTATCTATAGAAAATTTTTGTCAAAATTTTATTTCTTATTTCAGCTTAAAACCATACATTGACTAAACTACAAGAGTAGCTTAACCAACAGAGGAAAAGAATGTTTGTCAAATTTATTTGGGCAAAGCCCTATAGACTGCAAGATGGTTGGATGGACGCACGTTTCGGAATTACCACATTCCTCATCAGCATCCTCTACTTGCAGCAAAACTATCAACCAATTATCAGAATAAATTCAGGCAGTTTATTAAACCCAACAAAAACCACACTTGAACCCTCCGAAAAAAGGTTTTACATTGATAGCCGGCTTTTGCCGAAATAAATTCGAAACAAACATATCTCTTTTCCTATGCCACTGTCAAATCATCGATTTGAATTCACATGGCTGGGTTTATTTTGAGCGTGCCTCCTCTTCTTTTTCCATTTGTTTTGTTTTGTTATTGTTGGTTTTGTTCTTTAAGCATTGTTGTTGTTTTTTATTTCAGCTTAAAACCATACATTGACTAAACTACAAGAGTAGCTTAACCAACAGAGGAAAAGAATGTTTGTCAAATTTATTTGGGCAAAGCCCTATAGACTGCAAGATGGTTGGATGGACGCACGTTTCGGAATTACCACATTCCTCATCAGCATCCTCTACTTGCAGCAAAACTATCAACCAATTATCAGAATAAATTCATTTTTGTTGGGTTTAATAAACTGCCTGAATTTATTCTGATAATTGGTTGATAGTTTTGCTGCAAGTAGAGGATGCTGATGAGGAATGTGGTAATTCCGAAACGTGCGTCCATCCAACCATCTTGCAGTCTATAGGGCTTTGCCCAAATAAATTTGACAAACATTCTTTTCCTCGGTTGGTTAAGCTACTCTTGTAGTTTAGTCAATGTATGGTTTTAAGCTGAAATAAAAAACAACAACAATGCTTAAAGAACAAAACCAACAATAACAAAACAAAACAAATGGAAAAAGAAGAGGAGGCACGCTCAAAATAAACCCAGCCATGTGAATTCAAATCGATGATTTGACAGTGGCATAGGAAAAGAGATATGTTTGTTTCGAATTTATTTCGGCAAAAGCCGGCTATCAATGTAAAACCTTTTTTCGGAGGGTTCAAGTGTGGTTTTTGTTGGGTTTAATAAACTGCCTGAATTTATTCTGATAATTGGTTGATAGTTTTGCTGCAAGTAGAGGATGCTGATGAGGAATGTGGTAATTCCGAAACGTGCGTCCATCCAACCATCTTGCAGTCTATAGGGCTTTGCCCAAATAAATTTGACAAACATTCTTTTCCTCTGTTGGTTAAGCTACTCTTGTAGTTTAGTCAATGTATGGTTTTAAGCTGAAATAAAAAACAACAACAATGCTTAAAGAACAAAACCAACAATAACAAAACAAAACAAATGGAAAATTTTATTTCTATAGAAAATGTTTGTCAAAATTTTATTGCTCTAGAAAGTTTTGTCAAAATTTTATTTCTATAGAACATTTTGTCAAAATTTTATTTCTATAGAAAATTTTATCAAAATTTTATTTTTATAAAAAAAATTTGTCAACATTTTATTTCTATAGAAATTTTTTCAAAATTTTATTTCCATAATTTTTTTTTTCAAAATTTTATTTCTATAGAAACTTTTCTCAAAATTTTTGTTTATATAGAAAATTTTGTCAAAATTTTATTTCTATAGACAATTTTGTCAAAATTTTATTTCTATAGAAAATTGTTGTTAAAATTTTATTTCTATAGAACATTTTTGTCAAAATTTTATTTCTCTAGAAAATTTTGTCAAAATTTTATTTCTATAGAACATTTTGTCAAAATTTTATGTCTATAGAAAATTTTATCAAACTTTTATTTCTATAGAAAATTTTGTCAACATTTTATTTTTATAAAAAAATTTCGTCAACATTTTATTTCTATAGAATTTTTTTTCAAATTTTTATTTCTATAGAAAATTTTGTCAAAATTTTGTTTCAATAGAAAATTTTTGTCAAAATTTTATTTCTATAGAACATTTTGACAAAATTTTATTTCTATAGAAATTTTTTCAAAATTTTATTTCCATAAATTTTTTTTTTTTCAAAATTTTATTTCTATAGAAAATTTTTTCAAAATTTTATTTCTATAGAAAATTTTTGTCAAAATTTTATTTCTATAGAAAATTCTTGTCAAAATTTTATTGCTCTAGAAAGTTTTGTCAAAATTTTATTTCTATAGAACATTTTGTCAAAATTTTATTTCTATAGAAAATTTTATCAAAATTTTATTTTTATAAAAAAAATTTGTCAACATTTTATTTCTATAGAAATTTTTTCAAAATTTTATTTCCATAATTTTTTTTCAAAATTTTATTTCTATAGAAACTTTTCTCAAAATTTTTGTTTATATAGAAAATTTTGTCAAAATTTTATTTCTATAGACAATTTTGTCAAAATTTTATTTCTATAGAAAATTGTTGTTAAAATTTTATTTCTATAGAACATTTTTGTCAAAATTTTATTTCTCTAGAAAATTTTGTCAAAATTTTATTTCTATAGAACATTTTGTCAAAATTTTATGTCTATAGAAAATTTTATCAAACTTTTATTTCTATAGAAAATTTTGTCAACATTTTATTTTTATAAAAAAATTTCGTCAACATTTTATTTCTATAGAATTTTTTTTCAAATTTTTATTTCTATAGAAAATTTTGTCAAAATTTTATTTCAATAGAAAATTTTGTCAAAATTTTATTTCAATAGAAAATTTTTGTCAAAATTTTATTTCTATAGAACATTTTGACAAAATTTTATTTCTATAGAATTTTTTTCAAAATTTTATTTCCATAAAAATTTTTTTCAAAATTTTATTTCTATAGAAAATTTTTTCAAAATTTTATTTCTATAGAAAATTTTTGTCAAAATTTTATCTATAGAAAATTTTTGTCAAAATTTTATCTACCCGTGTAAAAATCGGTGGATCTGATCATATCTAATAATATCAAAGTATATATAATTTCATCTGTTCAGATATGGTTGTGGATATAAATAGATCTACGGAGATATGTTATATATAGTGTTCTATATGATTAGATCTGATTCAAGATCTCATTATATATATTGTTATATCTAATTATATCAGTCATATCTGGTAAGATCTAATTGTATATCTTCATATATGACATCATATCTAATTTTATATACTATATATAGCTCCATGTCTAATTATATGTATCAGATTAAGTCATGAACCAGTACTGCTACACGAATAAAAAAAAATATGTATATGTTTGGGTGTAAAATAAATATGTTTGTTACGAGAATGTTAACGTGATATATATTGTTACAAATACATATGTTTGGTCACACAACACAACTAGTGGTGAACATAACCAAACAATCATTATATGTTGTGACAGTTCGAAGAATCCTTTTGATATTCATTTTAAAAATTCCAAAAATTCTTACGTTCAGACACAACTTTCTGTTTGTTTTCAAAAATATCATCACATAACAATCACCATTAGCAACGGTTGTTGTTATTAAATTCAAAACAAAATGTTGGTATCAAATATTGGATAATGTGAGTTTGATATTTTTATTCATATAAAAATTTTATGTATTCTCATTTTTCGACGAAGATCAAGGAGTATGAGAAGTGGTGAGGTAAGTTTATCGTTTGGGTCCTATTTTTATATATTCAATATTTTCTCTTTCTAGTTGGACGAAAATTCAATGTCAAAAAGATAAAATAATGATTTGGGGATGGTTTGCATCATGAAACGGATATATTATTCATGTATGGTATTTGGGACTTCGCACAAACCATTCCTGCGTTGGTTTGAATTATTGGGCACGAGAAGCAATTATTGGTAAGTTATGTATTATTTGTAAACATGTCTTTAAATAAACTGACAAATCTTCTGTATTTTTATATGTTATATTTTTCAGAGTTTCATTCCGAGTAGCCAAAGCGAGGAACTGGGAGACTAATATAAAAAAATGTGTGAAGAGAGCAATGCCCCAAATGCCTTGGACAATTTAAACGCCGTAGAGGCTATGTATATATATTTTTAATTGAATTCTTATACTTTTATTCCTAGACGTAGATATAACGTAAATAGGTTTGAGCCAACTTGCTGTATTAAATACACTTTCATTATAAAACCTAAAATAAATCTTTTTATTAATTAATTTCAGTAATATTGGAAATTTATAGATAAAATTATATATAATTAGATATATTAACATCTAATTATATCAAATTAGATGTAATTAGATGTGGGCCAAATTTGAGATCTGGTCAGATCTAATTCCTTTAGAATTAGATCTGATCAGATATTATCATTTTTCGGATCTGACCAGATCTGCCTACATATACTATCATATCTAATCAGATATGGCAGGAGATCTAATAATATCTGGCCAGATCCACCAATTTTTACACGGGTATAGAAAATTTTTGTCAAAATTTTATCTATAGAAAATTTTTGTCAAAATTTTATCTATAGAAAATTTTTGTCAAAATTTTATTTCTATAGAACATTTTGTCAAAATTTTATTTCTATGGAAAATTTTATCAAAATTTTATTTTTATAAAAAAAATTTGTCAACATTTTATTTCTATAGAAATTTTTTCAAAATTTTATTTCCATAATTTTTTTTTTCAAAATTTTATTTCTATAGAAACTTTTCTCAAAATTTTTGTTTATATAGAAAATTTTGTCAAAATTTTATTTCTATAGACAATTTTGTCAAAATTTTATTTCTATAGAAAATTGTTGTTAAAATTTTATTTCTATAGAAAATTTTTGTCAAAATTTTATTTCTATAGAAAATTTTTGTCAAAATTTTATTTCTATAGAAAATTTTGTCAAAATTTTATTTCTATAGAAAATTTTGTCAAAATTTTATTTCTATAGAAAATTTTGTCAAAATCTTATTTCTAAAGAACATTTTTGTAAACATTTTATTTTTATAGAAAATTTTGTCAAAATTTTATTTCCATAAATTTTTTTTTTAATTTTATTTCTATAGAAAATTTTGTAAAAATTTTATTTTTAAAGAACATTTTGTCAAAATTCTATTTCTCTAGAAAATTTTGCCAAATTTTATTTCTATAGAAAATTATATTTTTATATATTTTGTTTTTTGGCAGCTGGCAACATTTGTCAATGAAAATAAATCTTCACAAGCACACAATCACATTATGACACTTCAACATAGTTTCTAAACTTAATTTCATTATAAAAGAAATGCATTAATACACGCGCACGCTAACGATAATACATAGAAATTGAACTTTTAGAAGATCCCAAGTAAAGTCAAGTCAATATTCTTAAACTATGTATATAAGAGATAAGGGAACTGAGAAAAAATCTTTTCATTCTTGCATTTAAAGCTTCATTATAAACAGTACCATATAGTTAGCCAATAATAACACACGCAAAGTGAAGTGAAAACAATGAACATGTTAGTCAATTTCATTTGTATTGCTTATTTAGCATTACAGGTAAGTCAAAAAAAAAAACTAAAATTAAAAAAAAAGAACAAATCGATAGGGCCAAATCTAGAGATTCTCTTAAAAGAAAAATCTCATAACCGTATTAATTGAGGCTATTTTATTTTTCCTACAGAAATAAAATTTAGCAACATTTTCTATAGAAATACAATTTTGGCAAAATTTTCTATAGAAATAAAATTTTGTCAAAATTTTCTATAGGAATAAAATATTGACAAAATGTTCTATAGAAATAAAATATTGACAAAATGTTCTATAGAAATAAAATTTCTACAAAATTTTCTAGAGGAATAACATTTTGAAAAAAAAAATTCTATAAATATAACATTTTAACAAAATTTTCTATAGAAATACATTGTTGACAAAATTTTCTATACAAATAAAATTTTGACAAAATTTTCTTAGGATATAAAATTTTGACAAAATTTTCTATAGAAATAGTATTTTGACAAAATTTTCTATAGAAATAATATTTTGACAAAATTTTCTATAGAAATAAAATTTTGGCAAAATTTTCTATAGAAAAAAATGTTGACATAATATTTTATAGAAATGAAATTTTGACAAAATGTTTTATAGAAATGAAATGTTGACAAAATGTTTTCTATAGAAATGACATTTTGTCAAAATTTTCTGTAGAAATAAAATTTTGACAAAATTTTCTATAGAAATATTTTTTTGACAAAATATATTCAATTTCTTAAAAAAAATGTTTCGTGTTGGGTCATACCTTCAAAGTTCATTGTAAGTTCTTTTTACACAAATAGTAACTTTTCCTTGAACTTGGCTAAAGCTCTTATTTTTCTCATATCTTTCCAGTTATGTTTGGCTGCACCAACACCCGAGACCACAACTAATGGACCTCTTCAGGCAAAAATCTATCAAAAACGCTATGATATATTTGATTCAATTCTTTTGCAAATCAACCATATCGCTGCCAATACTACCCTTGTTTTGACTACCTCACATCCAACTATATTGGATCACTATGATGAATGGCTTAAGGCAAACAAAGATAATATTGATGTGGACAAGGTTAAATTATACGAAGCTTTGACATCGAATCTTCAAACGCTTTTAAAAACCAAGGCGAGTTTAAAGACGGATCCCCACAACTGTGAGTTGCAGCGACAACTTCATAAGGCATTCTTCACGGCTGAAAGTACTCGTAGACAAATCGATAATAAAGATGTCGATGCCATTTGGAAGAAATATAAAACTGATGACAGTGATGATGATATCGATGAGAAAAAGGCTAAAGAACAATTTGCCGAAACATATTTTATTGAACTGGAAAAACAATTTGACAGCTTCTTAGAATTGTTGGACGATGCTGGCAAAGAGGATAACAAAGAATTTATAAAATGGTACAATGAATTCCAATCAAAAACTGATGTGGAGGAAAAATATGATGCATTTGGTGATATCGATGATTTTTTTGAAGAAGAATTGGAGAGAGAAACCAAAGCGGGTCATGTAAATTGTAGATTGACAGCTCAGTTGGAATGGAGAGAATACATTTTTGGCGATATAATCAATGCTATATTTTCAGCTTTCGCGTCAGTGGCGAAAAAAATTACAGAAAATTAAAAAAACTTATATTCAGGATTTATTACGAAAAAAAATGTTGCGATTTTCTCTTTAAATAAAAGATAATTTTTGAAGGCAAATAAAATTAATTCCATTTTTTCTTTTTAATTCTATTTTTTATAACTCGCTTTTTTCATACTTTTAAAGAGCAATTTTAACATTTTTTGTTTCAAATATGTTAAAAACAGGGTAAGGATTAATAAAATTATTTAAATTTTGCCGAAAAATTTTCTAAATTCATTCTAGAAAAATTGCGAAATTTTGAAAATATTTGAGGTCAAGGGTTTCAGACAAGCGTTCGATTGCATTAAAAATTTTAAAAAATACATATTTGTCAAAATGCAACAAAATTTTTTAATTCACACCCAAAACACTGAATTCGGATCACATCTAAAGAAGTGATGCATATTCAGTGCAACGGCTGTTGAAATGGTGGTGATCTGTCCTATGACAAGCCCATGTTAAATTCATCGCTTCTGCGCCAATTTTGCACCATTTCCGGATCCAAAAAGAAAATTTTCACTACTTTTTTGGCGACGCTTTTTTGCTGAGAATTTCTATAGGAATAAACTTTTGACAAAATTTTCTATAGAAATAAAAATTTGAAAACATTTTTCTATAGAAATAAAATTTTGATAAAATTTTCTATAGAAATAAAATTTTGATAAAATTTTCTATAGAAATAAAATTTTGACAAAATTTTCTATAGAAATAAAATTTTGGCAAAATTTTCTATAGAAATAAAAAAATTACAAAATTTTCTATAGAAATAAAATTTTAACAACATTTTCTATAGAATTAAAATTTTAACAAAATTTTCTATAGAAATAAAATTTTGACAACATTTTCTATAGAAATAAAATTTTGACAAAATTTTCTATAGAAATAAAATGTTGACAAAATTTTCTATAGAAATTAAATTTTGACAAAATTTTCTATAGAAGTAAAAATATTAAAAAATTTTCTATAGAAATAAAATTTTAACAAAACAAAATTTTCTATAGAATTAAATATGTTGACAAAATTTTCTATAGAAATAAAATTTTGACAAAATTTTCTACAGAACTACAATTTTGACAAAATTTTATAGAAATAAAATTTTGACAAGATTTTCTACAGAACTAAAATTTTGACAAAATTTTCTATAGAAATAAAATTTTTACAAAAATTTCTATAGAAATAAAATTTTGACAAAATTTCCTATAGAAATAAAATTTTGACAAAATTTTCTACAGAAATAAATTTTTGAAAAAAATTTCTATAGAAATAAAATGTTGATAAAATTTCCTATAGAAATAAAATATTGACAAAATTTCCTATAGAAATAAAATTTTGACAAAATTTTCTATAGAAACAAATTTTTGACAAAATTTTCTATAGAAATAACATTTTGAAAAGATTTTTTCATAGAAATAAAAGTTTGAAAATAATTTTTCTATAGAAATAAAATTTTGACAAAATTTTCTATAGAAATAAAATTTTGAAAACATTTTTCTATAGAAATAAAAGTTTGGAAAAAAAATTCCTATATAAAATTTTGACAAAATTTTCTATAGGAATACAATTTTGACTACATTTTTTATAGAAATAAAATGTTCTATAGAATTAAAAGAAAATTACAAAATTTTCTATAGAAATAAAATTTTGACAAAATTTTCTATAGAATTAAAAATTTTGACAAAATTTTCTATAGAATTAAAAATTTTGACAAAATTTTCTGTAGAATTAAAAATTTTGACAAAATTTTCTGTAGAATTAAAAATTTTGACAAAATTTTCAATAGAAACGAAAGTTTGAGAAAATTTTCTATAGAAATAAAATTTTGACAAAATTTTCTATAGAAATAAAATTTTGACATAATTTTCCATAGAAATGAAATTTTTACCAAATTTTCTATACAAAATACAAAATAAGACTTTTTGTGCGGTAGTTTTTTGGTAAAATTTTCTGCAAATCTTGATAGATTAGGTTTGGCTCGAGTGGCAACTGTGTGGTTTGACGCCACTCGCGACATTTCATAATTTGGTCTGTGGTTTATTTAAATTTAAAATCACCAAGCTCTTAGAAAAACACCATTTATTTTGAATATAAAATGGCTATCAAAAATATTGTCCTCCTGTGCATGAGATTTGTCCTAATAGTAATTTTGAAGAAGTTCTACTCACGCATATTCACTAAATGATTTTGTTTTGTTTCAGTCCCATTCATACACAATCACCTGTATTGCTTTGAAGTTGGTTCGCCCCTCAAATGATTCACGCATGTTACGATAATTTCGTGTCACGCGCAAACCTCTAGTAAAAGAGTATCAAAAAGTTTACTTTCCGTCGTTTTTAAAAATCGAAAAGTCGGCGGGCCATTTCGATTTTTGAAAAGATCGACTTTTCGTACTATGAGAACTCGGTATTTGGATTTGTCGTTAAAAGTCGATAAATAAATTTGGCTTGATAATAAGTTTCCGAACTCTGCCCCAGGGAAATCAACAATAATTGATTGGTATGCAAA
The DNA here is from genome assembly GCF_050003625.1 of Haematobia irritans. Taxonomy (NCBI): domain Eukaryota; kingdom Metazoa; phylum Arthropoda; class Insecta; order Diptera; family Muscidae; genus Haematobia; species Haematobia irritans. The sequence goes on from NC_134398.1 coordinate 41,690,319, forward strand.
ATTCAAGCATGGTGAAATGAGCACGGAGGACGGTGAACGCAGTGGACGCCCGAAAGAGGTGGTTACCGACGAAAACATCAAAAAAATCCAAAAATGATTTTGAATGACCGTAAAATGAAGTTGATCGAGATAGCAGAGGCCTTGAAGATATCAAAGGAACGTGTTGGTCATATCATTCATGAATATTTGGATATGTGGAAGCTCTGTGCAAAATGGGTGCCGCGCGAGCTCACATTTGACCAAAAACAACAACGTGTTGATGATTCTGAGCGGTGTTTGCAGCTGTTAACTCGTAATACACCCGAGTTTGTCCGTCGATATGTGACAATGGATGAAACATGGCTCCATCACTACACTCCTGAGTCCAATTGACAGTCGGCTGAGTGGACAGCGACCGGTGAACCGTCTCCGAAGCGTGGAAAGACTCAAAAGTCCGCTGGCAAAGTAATGGCCTCTGTTTTTTGAGATGCGCATGGAATAATTTTTATCGTTTATCTTGAGAAGGGAAAAACCATCAACAGTGACTATTATATGGCGTTATTGGAGCGTTTGAAGGTCGAAATCGTGGCAAAACGGCCCCATATGAAGAAGAAAAAAAAAGTGTTGTTCCACCAAGACAACGCAAGTCATTGAGAACGATGGCAAAAATTCATGAATTGGGCTTCGAATTGCTTCCCCACCCACCGTATTGTCCAGATCTGGCCCCCAGCGACTTTTTCTTGTTCACAGACCTCAAAAGGATGGTCGCAGGGGAAAAAATTGGCTGCAATGAAGAGGTGATCGCCGAAACTGAGGCCTATTTTGAGGCAAAACCGAAGGAGTACTACCAAAATGGTATCAAATCATTCGAAGGTCGTTATAATCGTTTTATCGCTCTTGAAGGGAACTATGTTGAATAATAAAAACGAATTTTGACAAAAAAATGTGTTTTTCTTTGTTAGACCGGGGACTTATCAGCCAACCTATTAATTGGAACCAAAAAGACGACATTTATTTTTTTTTTAATTTAGAAAACTGACTTTTTCGCTTTTATATATATATATATATATATATATATATATATATATATATATATATATATATATATATATATATATATATATATATATATATATATATATATATATATATATATATATATATATATATATATATATATATATATATATATATATATATATATATATATATATATATATATATATATATATATATATATATATATATATATATATATATTTTTTTTTATTATTTGAAAATGTCGTCAAATATTGGTCTTTTTGGAAATTTAGATTTTTCGATTTTTTTTATGAAAAACCATCAAAAAAATGGAAGTTCATCCAAAGGAACAACTTTAAAGGCACTTCCAAAACTCCTCCCAATTTTTTTGTTTTTGTTTTGAACTGCACAGCAAGTTTAACTCGTTGTTTTCATATTTTTAATGGTTAATTTTTTTTTTGCTTCAAACATTTTAAAAACTGTGTAAGAATTTATAAAATGGTAAAAATTATTTAAATTTTGTCAAAAAAAATGCTAAATCCAATCTAAACCAGGGGGGTTACTCTGTATTGCGATGCGTAAGAAAATTTGTCGCGAATCGAGTAATTGGTACTCAGTAATTCGTTTTCGTATCTACCTTGCGCATCTAGTTTTCGCAAATCTGGCATCACCGCACTCTATAATGCGAAAGCGTATGTCAAACTCGTTCGTTGATCGCAAAAATCGTGCGCAAACAAAATAGCAATCGCAAAGTAACAAATATGTAAGTAAGCACAATTAAATTTTTATATTTGTATCTAAATTGTTTATTGTTTTAGGGAAAAACCAAAAAAGTTACAGACACAGCAACGTCAGTTCCAAACTTTGGTAGACTTTATGGTCTCTTCCGCAGTTACCTTGGGACAAAGTATTCGTTCAATCAAGCAGCGCGACATAGATTGCTCTGATAGTCCTAAAAGATGGTCTTGGCCGATTTGTAGATAACCACCTTGTCCAAGCAATTTCAAAGCAGCGGCCACTTTTATTGGGGTTGGAATAGCTGTGGATTTATTTGGAACGACGAGGTCGTCTTTAATAGCGTTTAATACATACATAAACGCATCTTTATTAAGACGAAATCTATAAAAATGAAATATTCGAAAACGTTTGTCACATAATTTGAGTTTCCATTTTCTTACCCGTGGTCACTTAGGGAGAGTATATTTGACCGATCTCGCAAAATTCTTCTTGTAATTCGTTCATGTTAATTTTCTTCAAACCATAACGCTATCGAATCCATAATTATTACTTTTTTGTTATAAACGATTAGCAAGTTTTAAAAGAACACGCACCGAACGGAAGATTGTTTAAAATGTTTTTATTTACAATTTTTTGACATTTCTTTTTATCATTTTCGTTATTATTTACATTGTGCAGCCAGCGTTGTCATATTTTCGCTTTATTTTGCTAAAGCGTTACCATATTTTCAGTTTACTTTGCGAAAGCGTTTGCGCAAGTGATACAGAGTACCGAATTGTACTCTTAACGCATTTAACTATCGCATCGCATTTGCTTTCGTATCGCAATACAGAGTAACCCCCCAGTAAGGAAAGTCTAAAGTCGGGCGGGGCCGACTATATTATACCCTGCACCACTTTGTAGATCTAAATTTTCGATACCATATTACATCCGTCAAATGTGTTGGGGGCTATATATAAAGGTTTGTCCCAAATACATAAATTTAAATATCACTCGATCTCAGCGTTGCCAGAATTGTTTCACCAAAAACCGCTAGATTTGCCCAAAAAAATAGCTAAAAAAAGCTAAAAAATGCTAAAAAAAAATAGCTAGAAAAAAAGCTAAATTTTTTTGTATCAAAAGTCACATTTTTGATTGAAATTTAACAAACTTAAAGGCTTTATGTCACTTACAATGCATATTATTTTCATTTTAATTCCACTTCTGTGAGACTGTAACAATATCTAAGGCATATTAGCTCTGTTTGAGTATTCGATACATTTTGATTACTATCACAAATTTTTTACTGGAAGTCCTTCGTTTTGTGGGAGCTACCTTCCCAACACCTCTATTTTATTTACTTGTTATTTTAAAATATTAAATGATCTAAGCATGCTTTGGATTTGGTAAAAAAATGATTTGTCATTTTTTTAAATAAAATTTTAGTTTGGATTTGAAATTGTGAAAAATTCGAAATACATTACTTTTATTTAAATTGTAGAAAATACCTATAGTTTACATTTCCCAGTAAAAACATTTTCCTTTTTTTCATGAGCTATCAAAGTGCTTTAAAAACGTGCTAACGCCAACTTAAATTTCCAAATTCAGACTCGACTTCAAGTAGAAATTATTGTATATATACGTTTTTAAAATAAAACAAAAAAAACATCTTCTATTTTTTAACGCTATTTTGGTTTGTGGTTAACATGCAAAAACTCCTCACATTTAAAGAATTTTTCATTAATTCTTCCTTCTTTCATGAAAACATACCCATTTTTAAGTTGAATCACTTAATTATAAGGACAAAACGACTTTATCGTCTTTTGGACAAGGAAAACAGTTTATATAAAAGAAATTCACAAATGCTATTATAACCAAAATTCGCGTTCGTATTTTAAGGAGACGACAATATTTTTTTCAGTGCACAAAGCTATTCACATCTACTATTTTAATTTAATAATATCGTAATAACTTTAGAATATTATAATAACATAAAAAGGATAAACGACTCAAATGATAATATTCCCAATAATTTACTGACAGTTTATCTAACAAATTTGTATGGTAATAGTAGATTTAAAGTTTACGATAACTTTTATGTATATAATGAAAAAACTTTACAACAAGGTGTATTTGCTACAAAAATGCCCGCATAATGGCTGGACTCATTATTAATGTTTCAACTGAGCTTTGAAATATGTGGAAACCCTTATACTTGCAGCAAGGCTTAGATAAAAACGCCGATTTATCCATATTTCAGTAGAAACATGTCGAAAATAAAAAAAGCCAAAAATAGCTAAAAGGGTCATGAAAAAAAGCCAGAAAAAAAGCTAAAAGCTAAATGCATTTTTTTCCCGCTAAACGTCTTCAAAAAAAAGCCAAATCTAGCGGGAAAAAAGCTAAATTGGCAACGCTGCTCGATCTGGAAGAATTTGATAGACTTCTACAAAATCTATAGACTCAAAATTTAAGTCGGCTAATGCACTAGTGTGGAACACAATGTTAGTAAAAAACCAGTAAGGAAAGTCTAAAGTCGGGCGGGGCCGACTATATTATACCCTGCACCACTTTGTAGATCTAAATTTTCGATACCATATCACATCCGTCAAATGTGTTGGGGGCTATATATAAAGGTTTGTCCCAAATACATACATTTAAATATCACTCGATCTGGAAGAATTTGATAGACTTCTACAAAATCTATAGACTCAAAATTTAAGTCGGCTAATGCACTAGGGTGGAACACAATGTTAGTAAAAAAAATATGGGAAACGTTTAAATCTGAAGCAATTTTAAGGAAACGTCAAAAAAGTTTTTTTATGATTTATCGCTCGATATATATGTATTAGAAGTTTAGGAAAATTAGAGTCATTTTTACAACCTTTCGACTAAGCAGTGGCGATTTTACAAGGAAAATGTTGGTATTTTGACCATTTTTGTCGAAATCAGAAAAACATATATATGGAAGCTATATCTAAATCTGAACCGATTTCAACCAAATTTGGCACGCATAGCAACAATGCTAATTCTACTCCCTGTACAAAATTTCAACTAAATCGGAGTTAACAATTGGCCTCTGTGGACATATGAGTGTAAATCGAGCGAAAGCTATATATGGGAGATATATCCAAATCTGAACCGATTTCAACCAAATTTGACACGCATGGCTACAATGCTAATTCTACTCCCTGTGCAAAATTTCAACTAAATCGGAGTTAAAAATTGGCCTCTGTGGTCATATGAGTGTAAATCGGGCGAAAGCTATATATGGTAGCTATATCTAAATCTGAACCGATTTTGCTGATATTTTGCAAGGTTTTCGAGACTCATAAAATATTCGGATGTACGGAATTTGAGGAAGATCGGTTGATATACACGCCAATTATGACCAGATCGGTGAAAAATATATATGGCAGCTATATCTAAATCTGAACCGATTTTTTCCAAAATCAATAGGGATCGTCTTTGAGCCGAAACAGGACCCTATACCAAATTTTAGGACAATCGGACTAAAACTGCGAGCTGTACTTTGCACACAAAAATACATCAACAGACAGACAGACAGACAGACGGACAGACAGACAGACGGACATCGCTAAATCGACTCAGAATTTAATTCTAAGCCGATCCGTATACTAAAAGGTTGGTCTATGATTACTCCTTCTTGGCGTTACATACAAATGCACAAACTTATTATACCCTGTACCACAGTAGTGGTGAAGGGTATAAATATCCCAGCGGGAAATGGAAGCGACGTGGAATCGATGATGGAAGTGCTGTCCGGGTAGCTATAAGGCCTGGGCGCTGCATTACGTGTTCATTTCAAAATAACATTGGATTGGATTGGAGACCAAGGCCTTGCCTCTCGCTTCTATTCGTATGCCTTCTAGAGGTGGTGTCGTCGATGCCATGTTATCAGGCCTTCATACTAAGTACAAAAATCATGCCTTCCAAAGAAGGCCCTCAAAAAGGCCTGGACAGGAAGGCATAAAAGAAAGCGTGTAAAAATAAATATTTTGAAGGCAAGGTTGTCTATGAACTGAATATTTGCCCTCATGCCTTTTACGTTAGAACTTAATTTGACTTACTTTTCCTATACAGTTTATTTTATTATTGTGATTTTAATATTTACCTCAAGTGTATTTTTATTTTTCTGCTCCGTCGGGATTTGAACCGGGGTCCTCGTTATTGGTAGTCCTACACTCATCCACTGGCCTACGACACATTTATGTGATGTGGTAGCCAAAAGGTAAACTTAAGCTACACGTTAAGTCATTCCGCGTTCCCTTCTGTTGGAAGTGAACGTATAATGGGTATCGGATCTTTTATATGTTACAGAGAATGTCTTCTAGAAGGCCAAAGTTAGGAGTAACTAGACATAAGCAAATTAATAGCTTGGCAGGCAACAAAGAATGAGTATGGGATCATTGGTGGGTTCGAACAGATTCTACCATAGGCAAAGTTATAGATTTTTGTTATTATTAATTTAATTATTAATTATTTAGAAAGATTTATGTTTATTTATTTAACCGCACTATAAAAATAAATAAATACGACCGTAATGTCAGGCAGGGCGAGTCTTATGGACTAGCCACCATGTATTACGAAGAAAAGGTATCTTAAAACCTCTTAACATTGCCTTAATGTACATGGAGGTAGATTAAATACCTATATAAGCTAAATCAGTTCGTGGTCAGTTAACATAAAATTTCCTATTTCGATTGGATCGTACCAATCGAAATACCATCCGACCTACATAAATAGTAGCTACTTGTACAAAGTATCCCGTCGAACAGTGACCCCCAAACTGGTATTAATTCAAGGGAATAACCGATTTACATGAAATTTGGCAAAACGTTTGCTCTTGTTAATAGTAGTATCTCTGTCAATTTTCGAAGAGATCATGTCAGGTATATATATATAGCGCCCGTATATATAATCGTCCGATTTGAGTTTATATCCCATATTACTCAGCCAATTTTTTGAAATTTTGAACAAACTTTTGTTTTTTTTGAGTGACAAGCACTTTTACTATGTTTAGTTCAAACCTGATCGGAGTTATATATACCTCCCCATATGTACAGGGTGGCTGATATGTAATACAACAAGTGCTATACTTTTTATTTTTTTTATGCCAACCACCATAGAATGGTGACGGGCGTATAATAAGCTTGTCATTCCGTTTGTAACACATCGAAATATCGATTTCCGACTATATAAAGTATATATATTCTTGATCAGGGAGAAATTCTAAGACGATATAACCATGTCCGTCTGTCTGGCTGTCTGTCTGTTGTAATCACGCTACAGTCTTCAATAATGAAGCAATCATGCTTAAATTTTGCACAAGCTCGTCTTTTGTCTGCAGGCAGGTGAAGTTCGAAGATGGGCAATATCGGTCCAGGTTTTGATATAGTCCCCATATAAACCGACCTCCCGATTTGGGGTATTGGGCTTATAGAAATCGTAGTTTTTATCCAATTTGCCTGAAATTTGAAATCTAGAGGTATTTTATGATCATAAAGAGGTATGCCGCAAGTGGTGAGTATTGGTCCATGTTTTGGTATAGCCCCCATATAGACCGATTTCCCGATTTTACTTCTTGGGCTTCTAGAATCCGAAGTTTTTATCCAATTTGCCTGAAATTGGAAATCTGGAGGTATTTTTGGACCAGAGGTATGCCAAAAATGGTGAGCATCGGTCAATGTTTTGGTATGGTCCCCATATAAACCGACCTCCCGATTTGGGGTCTTGGGCTTATAGAAACCGTAGTTTTTATCCAATTTGCCTGAAATTGGAAATCTAGAGGCATTTTAAGACCATAAATAGGCGTGCCGAAAATGGTGAGTATCGGTCCATGTTTTGGTATATCCCCCATATAGACCAATCTCCCGATTTTACTTCTTGGACTTATAGAAACTGTAGTTTTTTCCAATTTGCCTGAAATTGGAAATCTAGAAGTATTTTATGACAATAAAGAGGTGTACCGAAAAGGGCGTGTATTGGTTCATGTTTTGGTATATCCCCAATAATGACCGATCTCCGGATTTTATTTCTTGGGATTATAAAAACCGTACTTGTTATCCAATTTGTATGAAATTCGAAATCTAGAATTATTTTTGGATCATAAAGAGATACGCCGAAAATGGTGAGTATCGGTCAGTGTTGTATTATAGCCCCCATAAGAACGATTTCCCGATTTAACTCCTTGGGTTTCTAAAAACCGTAGTTTTTAACCGATTTGCCTGAAATTTCACTTCTTGAGGGTATAAAAGGCGCACCGCTCATGAAAATTGCTTGAAACTCAATGTAAAGTTTCCAGATGTTACTTCTCGGGTGAAAATCTACAGATTTAAGATTTCAAATCAAGACGTTATTTTATCATTTTCTTGCACACTTACAAGAGATGTTAATGGTTCCTCTTAAACAAAAATGGTTCTTACAAATCCAGAATCTGATATAGTCTTCATAGGTAAAATCTTTAAATTTATCTCCGAGAAGTGTATTGGTTGAACTGCTCTGCTTGATTTGTCCTCAAACCCCCCTGAAATTTCAGAGGAAACCCTAATATTTGATTCATGGTGGTGGGTATTTAAGATTCGGCCTGGCCGAACTTACGGCCGTATATATTTGTTTTTAATTTTATTTTTCAAAAGCAAGGGAGAACAAACTATAGTAACCATGTAGAGATAAAACTGCACATATACAAAACAAAAAAACATAATTGTAAAAAGTTTATAATCTTAAATTAAAATTTAATTTATTTAAATTTAGTACGCGAATCTTTCAAAGTTATAGGACCATAAAGTGAGGCCAATTTCACTTAATATAAAGAAGAAAAAAAATGTATTAAAGATAAAAAAAACTTTAAAATAGGCTAATACTTATTTGGAGGATTTTGCATTTTTGGTTAAAAATTTATTTGAAAATAAGAAAACATTTGTTGCATTAAAATGTATTTTACAATTTGGATTTTTATTCGAAATTTATTTATAGTTGTATACCTGTGTTGATATATCGCAAATCGTGAACGAAAAAAAATATATATGAGACCTGTATCCTAGCTTTAAATTCACAGAGCCTAGATCTAGAGCTAGTTAGCTTCCAAAAAAATTCAATAACGAAATCCTTAAGGAAGGTTAGGTTAGGTTAGGTGGCAGCCTGATGTATCAGGCTCACTTAGACTATTCAGTCCATTGTGATACCACATTGGTGAACTTCTCTCTTATCACTGAGTGCTGCCCGATTCCATGTTAAGCTCAATGACAAGGGACCTCCTTTTTATAGCCGAGTCCGAACGGCGTTCCACATTGCAGTGAAACCACTTAGAGAAGCTTTAAAACCCTCAGAAATTTCACCAGCATTACTGAGGTGGGATAATCCACCGCTGAAAAACTTTTTGGTGTTCGGTCGAAGCAGGAATCGAACCCACGACCTTGTGTATGCAAGGCGGGCATGCTAACCATTGCACCACGGTGGCTCCCTTAAGGAAAGGTCAAAAGATTTGAAGTCAAATAAATTTTTCTGTGTATATGCTCTCACAACAACATTACAAAACTGTATTATAACAACAACAACTAATATAGAAGACAAATAGAAATATCACGATCAAAACAAACGTATAAAGTAAAACCAATGGAAAATATGTGGGTAAATTGATCTACAACTAACTATATGTCCAACTTAATCAAAAAAAAACCAAAATTGTAAGACATCGCCAGAAATACTGTTTCGAATACAAAACGTGGAGGGTATAAAGATATATTCTATTTTAAATACACTGAAAGGCGGGGAGGGATATTAATTTCCAAATTTCTGGCAAATGGATGAGAATAGCGCATTACATGCTCTAGAACTAAAATCAAGAACTATATCTAAATATAAATCATCTTGCGAAATAACAGCAAATTCTAGTTTTGAGGCAAATCTGTTAAAAATATTGATGCAAATGTTTGTTTGATGCTTATATAAAAAAATTGAATTTTCGTTCTTATAACAACAATGTAGGTCCTTCTTTTTCCAATTCCCAAAGAAGGCACAGAATAATGTTTGCGGGCATTATTTAGAAAGGAAGTGCAAGGCATTTTAGCATGCATGATAGGAGAAGGCATATGGGAAGGTGTTAAGGATCCCAAAATCATGGGTTAAGAAGGCATGATTTTTGCGGTACTTCGCAATTTTCCCGCTGGGATGGGAAACATTTAAATCTGGAGCAATTTTAAGAAAACTTCGCAAAAGTTTATTTATGATTTATCGCTCGATATATATGCATTAGATGTTTAGGAAAATTAGAGTCATTTTTACAAGTTTTCGACTAAGCAGTGGCGATTTTACAAGGAAAATGTTGGTATTTTGACAATTTTTGTCGGAATCAGAAAAACATATATATGGGAGCTATATCTAAATCTGAACCGATTTGGCTGATATTTTGCAAGTTTTTCGAGACTCATAAAATATTCGGATGTACGGAATTTGAGGAAGATCGGTTGATATACACGCCAATTATGACCAGATCGGTGAAAAATATAAATGGCAGCTATATCTAAATCTGAACCGATTTTTTCCAAAATCAATAGGGATCGTCTTTGAGCCGAAACAGGACCCTGTACCAAATTTTAGGACAATCGGACTAAAACTGCGAGCTGTACTTTGCACACAAAAATACATCAACAGACAGACAGACAGACAGACGGACAGACAGACAGACAGACAGACAGACAGACGGACATCGCTAAATCGACTCAGAATTTAATTCTAAGACGATCGGTATACTAAACGATGGGTCTCAGACTTTTCCTTCTTGGCGTTACATACAAATGCACAAACTTATTATACCCTGTACCACAGTAGTGGTGAAGGGTATAAAAAGTGAGCATTTTTGAAACTTTTCAAACGTTCCAAACAAGCGTTAGAATGCTTTAGAAAATCATAAAAAATTATAGAAAATTTGACAAAATATTACAAAATTTTTTTAATGCACATCCAAACACTGAATTTGGATCACAACACCTTAAGAACGGTCGACTTTAACTTTTGCAGTTAGTCGAAAAGTCTATTTGTAACTAATTATACAAAATAATTGTATAATTAGATATAATGCATTTGGACGTCAATTGCCTGTTTCGGTATCAGGCTAACATGAAATATAATAGTCTATTTGTAACTTTTGTATATCAATGACTGAAGTCAAACAAAATTTTTTCTCGATAAGGCTACAAATATTTATTAAAACAAAATTAATATAATTCTACTACAAATCGTTAATTTATTTTTTTACATTTAATTCCATTTCTCCTAGGAACCTTACAAACCGGTGTTATTAAAATCACAATCTCTTTGCCATATAGGACCTTTGGGGAAGAATAAACGAATTTCAGGCAATTTCCTTACAGACTCTTCCAAAAGATAATGCTTGGAGAACGTTTTATACCATTCAATAAATTTGGCATGTTCCTCACGTTCATTGTCATCCAGGCTATCAAGAAATTCCGGAATATAATCATCCAATTTAAAAAGAAATTCACGCATATGTTTATCCTTCAATGATTTCTTGGTCATTTCAAAGCTACGATATTTAGACCACCATTCGGTAGCGAGTTCTTGATTTCGTAGAAGTGACAAAAGTTCAAATGTCTGGTCAAATGATTCTTTAAGCAACATTTGCTGAATACAACTATCCGAATTGATGGCCAGTCTATTGGCTATGTTTAAAGAACCAACAATAGCATTTTGAAGTTTCTTATAGTTTTCCTCATTTATACCCGATTCGAGTATGGTCATTTTATTTGTGGTGGTCCATTCCTTTAGGTAATTCATATAATCCACTATTACAGGATAGAGTTCCAAGGGCCAACTGGCTTTTTTCAAATTTTCATAATAGAATTTCGAAAATTTATCGTGTTCGCTTTCATAAATTTCATCACCAATATCGTTATCATCACCAATATCGTTATCATCACCTTCCAATGGAGCGCAATGGGCTATCTAAAATATTACAAATTGGGGAAATTTACAAATTTGCCAATGAACAAAAAGGCTCGTTTTTGTACTTGCCTCTGCTATTAATATAGTCCATAACAAAAGAAATATTGTGATCTTCATCATAGAAACTTTCTGTGGTATATTCACTTGTTGACGTTTGCGTGTCTACTGATCCATAAAATATCAACTCGTTTCTTTATAAATTACCAAGATTAAATTAATTTTCATTTGTTTCAATTTTTTACGAATTCAATTATGCTTTTAGTGGGGCAAGTGATACACAACTAGTTGTAGTAGTAGTCACACATTATACTTAAGAAAAGAAAAAACAAGCAAAAAAATGACAATTTTCTTCCCGTCCATTTGTAACACATCTTACACAAACGTTAAATTTCAAAAATCTTTCGTTTCGCTAAAAAACAAGACAAGATTAGCAAAAGATTTTGCAACTGACACTACATACATAGTTACTATACAATTTTATGTTTTGCAAAGCTGGAAACAGAACAATACCAAATTAGATGAAGCTAAATTTAATCATCAATAATGGCCAAGACCTTGCCGCCATCCACACTTTTTTCTTATCTCTTTATTTTGACTTTGAATTGCCCACAAATAAGAAAGCTTCTCTTATATTCAGTGTCATGATCATGTTTCGTAGAAATCCAAATGCTTTTTTGTCTGTATTAATTGAGGTGTAAGTCATAAGATCCATATGAGCCTCAAATAAGGAATTTATAATGTAATTAATTTAATTAATAAAACGCCGAGCGATGGTGGTAATTAATAACATGGGAGAACATTTATGGAATACAATATTTCTGTACAAAAGGGTTAGCACGCTGCACAGAAAAAAATATTTCCATTTTTTTTCAATTAATAGTTTGAGTTTTAACAAATTTACAATTATAAACTTAATTGAAAAAATTTTTGATGGATTTTTTTATAAACCGATATGGACCAATTTTTGCAGGATTAGTACAAAATTTTAGCATGATCATATGAAATTTACTTATCCAGGAGGCTCAGGAAGTATAAACTGGGGATCGGTTTATATAAGGGCTATATATAATTATGGACCGATATGCATACATTTTTGTTTGGTTGTTGGAGTACCAAATTTCAACATAATACGATGAAATTTGATTCTCCAAGAGCCCCCGAAACCCAAAACTGGGGATCGGTTTATATGGGGGCTATATAATTACGAATCGATAGCAGTAACGTGAACTAATTAAAACCAAGAGAGTTTACGTTAGCGAATTTCAGAACAAAACATAGCCATATTCGGGAGTTTTACACGTAGTCTTTTATTTCTGTTATTAAAACTTAATTTAATTTCTGGATTTTCGGACTTAAAATTGCTTCAGAAATAAATATATTTTAAACTGAAACAAGTATATACGGCCGTAAGTTCGACCAGGCCGAATCTTATGTACCCACCACCATGGATTGCGTAGAAACTTCTACTAAAGACTGTCATCCACAATCGAATTACCAGAGTTGTGGTAACACTTGCCGATGGTAAGGTATCTTAAACCTTCTTAACACCGTCTTCTAAATTGTAGGTTAGTCCATACGGGGTATACATTAAACAAAAAAATAGGCCGATAAAATATGTATATAATTCAGTTTGATAACATTTTCTATAGAAATAAAATTTTAACAAAATTTTCTATAGAAATAAAATTTTGATAAAAATTTCTATAGAAATAAAATTTTGACAAAATTTTCTATAGAAATAAAATTTTGATAAAAAATTTCTATAGAAATAAAATTTTGACAAAATTTTCTATAGAAATAAAATTTTGACAAAATTTGCTATAGAAATAAAATTTTGATAAAAATTTCTATAGAAATAAAATTTTGACAAAATTTTCTATAGAAATAAAATTTTGATAAAAATTTCTATAGAAATAAAATTTTGATAAAAATTTCTATAGAAATAAAATTTTGACAAAATTTTCTATAGAAATGAAATTTTGACAAAATTTTCTATAAAATAAAATTTTGACAAAATTTTCTATAGAAATAAAATTTTGACAAAATTTTCCATAGAAATAAAATTTTGACAAAATTTTCTATAGAAATAAAATTTTGACAAAATTTTCTATAGAAATAAAATTTTGACAAAATTTGCTATAGAAATAAAATTTTGACAAAATTTTCTATAGAAATAAAATTTAGACAAAATTTTCTATAGAAATAAAATTTTGACAAAATTTTCTATAGAAATAAAATTTTGACAAAATTTTCTATAGAAATAAAATTTTCTATAGAAATAAAATTTTGATAAAATTTTCTATAGAAATAAAGTTTTGACAACATTTTCTATAGAAAATAAAATTTTGACCAAATTTTCTATAGAATTAAAAATTTGACAACATTTTCTATAGAAATAAAATGTTGCTAATATTTGCTATAGAAATAAAATTTTGCTAAAATTTTCTATAGAAATAAAATTTTGACAAAATCTTCTATAGAAATAAAATTTTGGTAGATTTGGCGATATGGAGCAATTTTTGTGTGATTGACCATCGGCTATATAATTATGGACGGATATGGACCAATTTTTGCATGGTTGTTAAAGACCGGAGTTCAAATCTGGGGAGCGGTTTATGTGGGGGCTATATATAATTATGGACCGATATGGACCAAGTTTTGCATGGTTGTTAGAGACCATATACGTACACCACGCACCAAATTTCAGCCGGATCCGATGAATTTTGCTCCTGCAAAAGGCTCCGGAGGTCAAATCTGGGGATCGGTTTAATTGGGGGCTATATATATGGGAAGTTTCCTCTTAAGAACGTGAACTAAGGGTCTTGAACCAACTAAGTTCTAACACAACACTTTAATATAAAGAATTAACATTTATTAATAAAAAAACATGAAAGAAAGTAAATTTAAATGAAAAAATTAAATGATTGTTTTCGTCTTAAAATCGCGTCGTCTCTTCGGTAGCGCGTCCTCTTCTCGACTGACTTCTCTCTTCTTCTTTGCAACTTTTATAGCGAATTCCTTTTGTTCTTAGAGTTGCCATTTCTCCCTTAAATATCGGATCCCACATTTCGGCCCTCCTGCATTGAATTCGTCTCGAATTCATCGTCGTCTTGATGCAATCCCCACGGCTTGAGGTATTGGGCACACGTTGTTGTATTTCGGGGTCCTTCAGAATTACCCACCTTGCTCACGTCGTAAGTATCATTGACCTTGACCTTCGCCACTTCATAAGGTCCGTAGTACTTTTGTTTGAGTTTAAGACCTGGTCCAAACTGTGTCCTCTTAACAGCGACTAGATCTCCGATATTGTACTTTGTTGCTTGCTTTCGTCGTAAGTTGTAACCTTTCAGGTTCTCTTCTTGAATCTTCAGAATCTGCTTCTTTGCGTTGCTTCGCAATTCTTCTCTTTGTGTATTAAAATGTTTAACCATTTCATCGTCCATCAATTTCTTTATGTGTAATTGATCTGATGTTCGCATCTTCGTTCCGATCAAAAGTTCAAATGGTGTACATTGTATACTTCTTGAAAATGTCGAATTCATGGATTGTTGTACCTGGTGTAGGTACTTATACCATTTCGTTGGATCTTCTACGCTTAACTTTGCCAATACTGATGTTATCACTGCATTCATCCTTTCTACTTGTCCGTTGGCTCTTGGTAGACCCGTCGTGATTAGAATGTGTTGAATGCTTTCTGATTCGCAATACCTCTTAAATTCGTCAGAGGTAAACGCTGTCCCTCGATCGGATATTATTCGCATTGGGTTTCCAAAAACGGTACTCTGCATCGTCAACTTGGCTATCACTTCGCTTGAAGTTGTACTTTTGGTTCCATAAAGCCAACAAAATTTTGTGAACGCATCTACTACCACAAAGATATGCTTATATTGTTTGTTGGTTGACTCTAAGGGACCTAGATGATCTACATGGTAAGTATGCAACGGCTCATCATACTTGTGGTGTGGATGTAATTCACCTTCCTGCCTTCCTCGTTTTCTGTTGATAATGATACACTTTACGCAGTTGTCGATATGATGCTTAATCTTTTCGTCCATTTTCGGCATATAATATTCTCGACGCAACAATTCTTTTACTTTCTTCGCTGCAAAATGTCCATTCTCATGTGCTTTGCGGATCACTTCTCTTTGCATTGCTTTTGGAACGACTATTACCTCACAGTCATCTACTATTTTATATAAGATGTCGCCTTTCATTATATATCCGTCGAACTCGTCTTGTTCTTTAAGAATGTGAATAATAGGTTTCAATTCATCGTCGTTATTTTGGGAATTTCGCAATCTAGATACAATATTATCTTCGGCTATCATCATTACAGGATGTCTACTCAAAAAATCGACATGCCTCATGCGAGTTCCTGCTCTGTGTTCCACCTCGTAGTCAAACTCCTGGAGTAGCAGTATCCACCTTGCCACTCTTGTGCATAGATCCTTCTTTTCAAGCGTCTTGGTGAAAGCGTTACAATCAGTCACAATTTTGAAATGAATTCCTAGAAGATATACGCGGAACTTCTTCAAGGCTTCCACAACAGCTAATATTTCAAGTTCGTAACTGCTGTACTTTCTCTCCGCCTCAGATGTTTTTCGACTCATGTAATACACAGGATGAAGCTGACCATCGCTCGGTAACTTTTGCATCAGAATTGCACCGTATCCGTCTATTGAAGCATCAGTGTGCAACTCGGTTGGATAATCTTGGTTGAAAATACTCAATACCGGGGTATTGCATAAAATATCCTTTAAATCATTAAATGCCTCAATTTCTCGACTACCCATCTCAAATGTAGCATTGTTTTTGGTCATGTCAGATAATGGTTTAGCTATGATGGAAAAGTTTGGAATAAATCTTCGCAGGTATCCAGCTAATCCCATGAAACCTTGTAGCTGTCTTAAATTCGTTGGAACTGGAAACTTAATCACGGCATTCACCTTTGCCGGGTTCGGAGATATCTTTCCGTCTTCTATAACGAAACCCAAAAATTCGATTTGCTTCTTGAGAAACTTGCACTTCTTAAGGTTCAATTCGAGTCCATATTCTCGACAAAGTTGAATTACAGTCATTAAGTTTTCTACGGCCCCATTTTCGTCAGATCCAGGTATGACAATATCATCTACGTAGGGTAGAGCAATTCCCTTACGCGTCGTCTCTCTAAATATGGCATTGATATATCTCTGGAAAACCGCTGGAGAATTAGATAAACCAAATGGTACTTTTCTAAATTGATACTGTCCATTATGGGTTACGAAAGAAGTAAACTTCCTACTCGTTTCTGCGACAGAAACATGGAAAAATCCATTTTTCAGATCTAATGTACTAAAAACCTTCGCATTCTGGAGTCGATCCAGTTGGTCCTCGATCAGGGGTAAGGGGAATCGATCTTTAACAATGACTTTGTTTATGCGGCGATAGTCTACGCAGAGTCTGGAAGAACCATCACGCTTTTTAACAAGAACTACTGCGCTACTGTACTCAGAATCGGATTCCTCTATAATTCCATCTCTTAGCCACTGTTCCACCTGATTGTCAACTAAGCACCTTTCTATAAATGGAAGTCTTCTAGGACGTGTCGCTATTGGTGTGTCGTCTTCCAAAACGATATTCATTTCTACATTTACAGACTTACATTTTTCCGGTTTATACTCCTTTATGATTTTCTCGACTTTGCTTCTTGCGTCTGTAGTTGCCATTTCGCCTATATCCAAAGATTCAACTTCTACACAGCCTATTCTCATCAATGGAAAATTCTCGTTCCCAGAGTCTATTTTCCGAATGACAATACCGGTCGGCCGTATAACCACTTCAGCTTGTGAGAAAAAGTTTTCACCAATTATCAGATCAACGTTTATAGAGTCTTGTGGCACTACTACAAATTTCACATCGTATTGTTCGTCGTCAATTATGACTGTCTTCTCAAATTGTCCAATGGGTTTAATTTTTGCACAACCAAAACCAATTAAATAAAAATCACATTTGCAAAGATTCGCGTCAGAAATATTTTTGAAAACTTTCTCCGTCATTATATTAAATTTGCTTCCGGTATCTATCAATGCTATATATTCACGATTATCTATTTTCACCGTTTTGTTCATTATTTCATCCGCTTTTAACAACCGAGTATTGGATAATTGTGAATCTTTAGTGTTACACTGTGTCGCTATATGGCCAAATTGGTTGCACTTAAAACATTTTACACCTTTATCCTTATCTTTACATTCGTTTGATTTGTGACCTTTGGCACCACAGTTATAGCAAACAAGTTCTTTTTTGTTAACACGGTTACCGTCGCTTTTCTTCTTATCAGATTTTTGAATAATCACTCTCGAGTTATTCTCACCTTTTGATTTCTCGCGGAATGTTTCATATACGGATAGTTTTTCTTTAAATTCACGCATATTTTTTGCACCATATAACATCGACTTATTTAAATTTAAATCATCGATACCGTCGATAACATACTGGATTATTGAGCCCTCCTCAACTGAGCCTCTGCTTGCTATTTCTTTAACGTTGAAAAAGTACTCAAAAACACTCTCTCCTTTTTTCATCTTTCTTTCAGAAAGTTGTTTGTGTATTTGCGCACTATTTGTCTTTCTGGAAAATTCGTCAATGAGTGCGGCTCTCAATTTTGTCCACGATGTTATGCCCCTCTCGCTTTGGACAAACAATTTTGCCAGACCACACAATGATTTTTTTGCAAACACAAACAATTGAAAGCTATCCCATTGCATTATTGCTGCAGTCTCCTCTAATTCGGTTACCCAAACTTCAATTGTTGGTATACCCGTGCCATCAAATTGTCTAATCGAGTCTTCAATGTCGCGAAAATTCAATGTAAATCTTGGTGTTGGTGTTTGTTTTGTTTTTGGTTCGCTTACACATATACCCCTAGCTGCATTGCCGCTCTCAAAAGTAGTTGAGAAAAAGCTTTCGTTGTGTTGGTCTCCGTCTTGCGTCGTCATTATGCCCTGAGCCTGTCGTTGGTTTATTTCTAATTTCATATTTGCACACTCTTCGTCTTGATCATCGTCTTCTTCGTTTTCTGCATCCTCATTAACACCGTCTGTGTCTGATGCCAGTAAACAACCCTTCCTTAAATTCTTGAAAATATGTAGCATCAAATCGTCTGCTCTGTAACTGATGCCCAACAAGTTGCAAATAGAAATCAGATCTGCCGACGTCAAATTCTCTCTCACATAGGCAGCTTTCTTTTCATACATAGGAGCATTTTCGTCGTAATCGAAACCTTCGAATACTCTCAACCGCTGTCGGTTCGATCTATCACCTTCTTTCTCAAACACTAGCTTATGTAAAGCTACAACAACTTCTCTTCTGCTTCTACGAATGTTCTCACGCACACAATCAAACATACCCAAACTAGCCATTGTTTGTTTTATTTCGGCTAACACTCCTCCAAATTCAAATTCTCAACGGTCAAAGCTATGTCTTATTGTACGTCGCGTATATTTCGTTTTGCTTATACACCATCAAAGAATTTGTCTTACACACTATTGCCGAATTTAACAAAGTTCTGTTCACTGTGTTTGTGAATATGTTTTCCTTTTCTTTTTGTGTTTTGTCTAGGGTATAGTCAATGTCTTAGAATTTCATCACTTTTTATTTTCCTTTGTTTTTTTTTTTCTCTTTTTTTTTCTTGTCTAGGGTATAGTCAACGGCTTAGAATTTCATCACTTTTTATTTATCTATCCGTTTTTTATCCAGGCAAACCTCCGAAGAATTTGGAAGATTCTGGACGAGCCCTCAAAAATATGGGAAGTTTCCTCTTAAGAACGTGAACTAAGGGTCTTGAACCAACTAAGTTCTAACACAACACTTTAATATAAAGAATTAACATTTATTAATAAAAAAACATGAAAGAAAGTAAATTTAAATGAAAAAATTAAATGATTGTTTTCGTCTTAAAATCGCGTCGTCTCTTCGGTAGCGCGTCCTCTTCTCGACTGACTTCTCTCTTCTTCTTTGCAACTTTTATAGCGAATTCCTTTTGTTCTTAGAGTTGCCATTTCTCCCTTAAATATCGGATCCCACATATATAATTATGGACCGATATGGACCAATTTTTGCATGATTGTTAGAGACCATATAACGTACACCACGTACCAAATTTCAAACGGATCAGATGAATTTTGCTCCTCCAAGAGGATCCACAAGCCAAATCTAGGGGTCGGTTTATATGGGGGCTATACGTAAAAGTGCTCTTCCAAGAGGATCCACAAGCCAAATCTAGGGGTCGGTTTATATGGGGGCTATACGTAAAAGTGGTCCGATATGGCCCATTTGCAATACCATCAGACATACATCAATAACAACTACTAATGCCAAGTTTCAAGTCGATAGCTTGTTTCGTTCGGAAGTTAGCGTGATTTCAACAGACGGACGGACATGCTTAGATCGAATCACAATTTCACCACGACCCAGAATATATATACTTTATAGGTCTTAGAGCAATATTTCGATGTGTTACAAACGGAATGACAAAGTTAATATACACCCCATCCTATGGTGGAGGGTATAAAAATTAAAATTATGTTTTGCCCATCTGCTGATTGTTTTCTAGTGATATAGGCCATTTGTTGCCGAGTATTGCAAATGGTACAAAAAGTAACGTTGTTGTTATTGTTGTAGCCCATGGGAATTTATGTATGAAAAAGAAATAGAGAAAAAGACAAAACAAACAAATTATTGGGATTAGACATTAAGGCATCAACATCCAGCTCGAGGAAGCGAGCTGCCTCTTCTGGTTGAGGCCAGAGTGAAATAGGTGTTAGGTCTGTCGGCTTTGCAGGACACGCGAAGAGATGCCTCGTGATGTGAGGCGACTGTCCACAATTCGGGCAGACATCCTGAATTGCCGGTTTCAGGAGCGAGAGGTAACTATTTAAGTACCTGGAAATCCCCGATCTTAGCTGTGATAGCACCGACCTGGTTTCTCTAGGAAGCCATCTCTCATCGTCGCTGATTGGTGTTGGTCTTCCCCCCCAGCATAACGCTGCATCGGTTCGAGTCTATTGCCTTCTCAACCGCTGCCGTGTGGGCCGCCCTCAATGCCGTCCTTATTCCCTCATCACTGTCATCGCCGAGCAAGTGGTCTATTGGCTTAATATCCTTCCTAAAATCAAACCGAATGGGTTTGCCTCTTTCGGTTGGTACCCTTCTGGATGTGGCATGGTTCGGGTTGTTTATCCCCCTGCACTTTATCGGGTGCTGTTGGGTGAGGAGGGTGCAGTGTTGCCTCACCGATAGCATTTTGGCCTCATGTTGCAGATACTGTTCTGGTGTCTTAGAGTGACATCAAGTGGCAATCCGCAACGCAGTATTTTGCACCGTCTGGAGATTTCTCCATTGGACATCGCTAATACTGCGGATCCAAACAGGGGCTGCATAATCGATAAGGGGACTACCAATAGGCTCGTAGGTTTTTTGTATCGGCTCTTTATCTTTCCCCCAGGTGCTACCAGCCAATGTCTTCAGGATCTTGTTTCTGCTCCCAACGTTCTTAGCTACAATTTCCGCATGTTTACCAAAGAGGAAGAAACTATCAAACGTCACACCAAGAACCTTGGGGTTCTTACATGTGGGGATACTCTGGCCACGTATGTGGATATCGAGTTCCTGGTTCACTTCCTTGGTCCACGATGTAAAAATGGTCGCAGAAAGTTTCAGATTCCTGTTGACAAAGAAGTCCCTAACTGCCAGTAGGAATCATTAATCCTCACCTCAAGCTGCCTGATGTCTCTACCTGATGTCACTATGGAACAGTCGTCCGCATAGGTAATCAGGTGGACATCAGGTGACGGTAGGGGAGCTCCAGCCACGTAAAAATTGAAAAGGAGGGGGGCAGCACACCGCCTTGAGGTACGCCCTGTTTATTTCTCCTGGGCGTTGATCTTTTTCCTCTGAATTCCACCTAGGACTGTCTGCCAGCTATATAGTTCGCCAAGCATCTCTTAAGATCATTAGGGAGGGTGGTTCCCATAATATCTCCTAAGAGCGTGGTGTGGTTCACTGTGTCAAACGCCTTAGACAAGTCTAAAGCCACGAGAATCGAACGTGTATGCGGCCTCTTACTATTCAATTCCTCTGCAATGTTGGCTGTCAATTAACAAAACACAGTGGTCGTACTCCTGCCCGAGCGGAAACCATGCCGATGTTCTGCGAAGTAGGGCAGTAGAATAGCTTCCAGAATCTTCGTGACGGGGGAAAGAAGAGTAATTGGTCGATACGAGTCTCCAAGGTGTGCCTGTTTTCCCGGTTTCAGAACAGGAACAACTTTCTCTATTTTCCAGATGTCTGGTATTTCAAGAATTCTGAGACAGACATTGAAGGTGTGGGTCAGATATCTAACGCCATTCTCTCCAATGTGTTTCAGCATCCTCCTAGCCAGGCCATCTGGGCCAATTGCTGTGGAGCTCTTGGCAGCCTTTATCGCCCGGAGAACATTCTCCAGACTGATGACCATAGGGGGGTTGTCCTGTCTGAGAGCCCGGAAGACTCACCTTTGCCTTCTGCTTGCACGATCTACTGTTTGGGGGTGCTCGACAAATTGTCTGCAGAAAGCGTCCACTACACGTGTGTCATCTTTCGGAGTTTGCCCCCCAAACGAGATGGAAATGTTATCCCTACATTTGGGGTTCGAGAGGTTCCTGTTTGTAGACCACAGCCGTTTAGATCCGAGATCAAACTCCTCTAAATGCTTGCACCACTTCTCTAGCTTATGGGTGGCTACAAGCCGGCCAATCTCCTTAGTGAGACTCGCGATCCTGGGTTCAGCTGGATCTACCTTCCGGATCTCGTTCCTCTTGATGCCTCCATGGGGAAGTTCGGACGGATGTCGGGGATCCGGCCCGCTGGTATACATCTTTGGCACACCTTTCCTAAGACATCCCTGAAGAATTTCTCTCCAGCCGACGCTGACGTTGGTAGGGGGCAGTGGAAAACTCGTACTCGGTTAGCGAGGTAAAAAGCTCCCAATTAGCCTCACCAAAGTTCATAAACGTTCTTTTCTCTGGAATAACGGTGTCTGTCCCAAAGTCAACATTCACTGTGATCGGAAGGTGGTCGGAGTTCATGGCTATGTCTACATAGGAACACAAGTTGTTGTTGTTGTAATATTTTATGTGATTTCATCAATTTTATGTTACGTGCTTAGGTACTACAGCTTGTGTCCAGATCAAGGAACTTTGCAACAAAGGTAGGATGTGTTCAGATTGATCTGGTGATGGGTCGAGTAGGTTTGGCAGGGGAAGCGAAAAGGTGACGAGTGTCATGTGGCCCTAGGTGACAGATGGGACACACGTCAGCTACGCTGCTACCAATCACTGATAAGTAAGAATTGAAGCGGCTGCACTTGCCTAATGTTAGTTGGGCCAAAACTATCCTGGTCTGTCGCGCGAGAGATCTCTTTCCTCCGGTGCTATAGACGGTGGGCGAGCTCGGAAAACAGGGTTAACCTTGTAGCTTCCCACCGCTTCAGCTACAATATCCTCATGAATCCTGTTCAGACAAAAAGTAATCGTCGTCGTCGCCTCTCTACAGGAATACCAAATTAGTGTCTCTAAAAATTCGCAATTCATGTTGTGGCGGCGATAACGCCAAGCGAAGAATTTTAAATCAGATTCTTATCAGAAAATGAAATAAACGACAAATGAGAACTACGTATAATTGTATACCATGCGCCACACTGTGGAACAGGGTATTATAAGTTAGTGCATATGTTTGCAACACCCAGAAGGAGACGAGATAGGCATATGACGTCTTTTGCAATATTGGTCAGGGCCGGCCCTTGAGCCGATCTTCGTCTCTCCGTCCGTCCGTCTGTCTGTGAACACATTTTTGTGATCAAAGTCTAGATCAGTCTATACACACAAAAAAAATTTTCTGATTCAATCACCAAATTAATTGATCCAATTAATTTTTTAATTGAAATGTCTTCAATCACGAAAATGATAGTATCAATCACAGTTTTAATTGGGCATAGAAAAAATTCTTGATTAAAAAATTAATTGATTTTTTCAGCAAATTTCAATTAATTTTTTAATTGATTCAATTAAAAATTTAATTGATGTTGATTGCAAAACTCAATTAATTTATCAATTAAAAAAGGTAACTATTTTTAATTACTTTCTGAATTGGCTTAGAGTTTTTATTTGGATTAACAAATGATTGTTTGAAATACATTTTTAATTAAAAATTAAAAAAAAAATCAGCACTTTTTTTTAACCCTTTCACTACCGACGTCCGCTTTGAAGGACATTCGAAAAAGACACCAAATTCTATTTTTCCCCTTAGTTTTGATTTATTTCTCGATGTTATTTTAAAGTAATCTAAATAACCTATAAATATTTTCCATATTGGTGAGGTCCAAAATACATTTTTGTAAACTTCTTTAGAAATAAACGAAAAATACGTAAATTTGAGACAATTTTTCTACTGTATGTTTCTAGTAAATGGACATTCATACCAAAACTATAGCTGACACTTTTTCGGGTTCTTTTTTGTATTTTTGCTCACACTTTGAAGGACATTATAGGCCAAATAGCGCTTATTTTCGTAAGGCCACTTGGTCACAATTCAAGAATCAAATTTACAAAACAAGCTCATATAGCTCTTGAAGTATTTGAAGTAGTTCAAGTAAAAACAGAAGAAAAATTAAAGTTTTTAACATTAGGTTTATTTCGGTAGTGAAAGGGAATTAGTCTTCCGAATTTGATTAAAAAGTTAATTGTATCAATTAATTTTTTAATTAAAAATTTAAAAATTTTCAATCATTGACTTAATTAACTTAATGTTTCTATCATGATTAAAAAGTTAATTGTATCAATTAATTTATTAATTGAAAAAATTTTCAACTTCAATTAACTTTTTAATTGGAAATATTTTGGTGATATTTTTTTCTGTGTAAATATTGTAGAACGCTAACAAATTTAGTTCAGATCGAGTCAGATTTAAATATATGTATAAGGGAACATAAACCTTTATATATAGCACCCAACACATTGGACGGATTTGATATGGTATCGAAAATTTAGATCTACAAAGTGGTGCAGGGTATAATATAGGCGGCCTCGTCCGACTTTAGACTTTCCTTACTTGTTCTAAAGTGAAATAATAGAAATTATTTTCCGATAAGCTTAGTTGGCTATATACGATTCAATCAATCAATCTATTGTATATTAGACCATACTTGACAAATCATAAAATTAACGAAGAAATATGAACAAAATATATTTACAATTATTTGTAAAAATACTAATTGTCCAGGTATGTAACACATATATATTAACATATTAATAGTTCCTCTTAAGTACAAAAGTGATCATTTAATGTCCTTTCCAGTATCTGTTTCTATTGGTTGCGACATTTCCCGAAGCTAATTATACTACTTTAAAATCACAACGTTATAAACTTTTCGAGTATGCCTACAACCATATAAACGAGATAACATTGTCCCCGAAAGTTTTAAATCAAACCCTAATTTACCTAAATGATTTAAGGGCATGGACATATGAAAATCACGAGGATTTTCGAAAAATGAATATTTATCAAGAATTACAAAATGCAATAGATAACCATATCAATATGCTAATGGAAGTCAAATCAAAACCATACGATTGTAAAAATTTATTTACAATGAGCAATCATCAACAGCAAGTGAAACGATTTCAAACCGTTGTGGAAGATGAAAAATTATTGCGAGAATGGATGGAAATGGACAGGGTGTTATTGAGAAAAATTTTATTTGCTACAATAAGGAAATACAAAACATTTTATAGAAATCTGCATAAATCTGTAGCAGAGTATCTGAACAATTTGGACTCCAATGATATTTTATTAGAAAAAGATTTACAACAATGGTATGATAAATTTGCAAATATTGATTTAGATTTCGTTGATAAACTTTTGTTAGTTAATGAATTTATGTCGCTATTCAAGGAAGAGATGAATGAAATTCAATCGAAATGTATGACATCATAGTAAAAATATAAAATAAATACAAAATAAACGAAAGTATAGAAAATTTCCCCTAAAATTTGTATTAATCAGAATATCACAATGGAAATAGTTTGACTTTCGTGTTTTTAGTATAATTTGAATGTATCGCCTAGAAGGGACAGTCTGTGAACCCATTGTATGTATTTTTAAGTAACCTACAGCTGGCAAATTAAACACGATATTTCGGCTATTTAAACGAGCTCTGTTAATTAGTTAACACAGCTTTATATAGCCTTTAACGGAGCTCTGTAAAGTGTTAACAGAGGTATGTTCCACGCTAACCAATGAGAAATTTATTTTTTTCATCACCAGGACATTGACATTGTATGAATATGCGAATATGAAATGAAAAGCTAATCCAGTTAAGGCAAAATGAATGGACAAAATAATAAGTACATTTTCTAAATCGTGAAATATACAGGTATACTTATTTTTTTTTTTTTTTTGTTAAAATTGAACATAATTTTGTTACATTATCAATAGCCATTTCTTTCCCGTAGCATAGGAACTTTTCTGACTGTTTGGCCGGGTAATTTGGCATGCACTAATCGCCGCCAAATAGATCGTGCGGATATCACATTGCCTATTTCAGCAGAAATTTATCTGGATGATTTGAAAGGGTGTTTTTTGGGAGAGTGACAAAAAGATTATCTGTTTTCGAAGTGTCTTGCTTGGTTTTCCACGTGTTTTCTTTAGGGCTTTTTGGACACAAAGTAACTATCTCTTAAAAGATTTGACGGTCGTTCTAAGAGATTTTCCCTCAATTCTTAGAGCTTAAGCCAGTCTATTTCTTTTCCACTACAATGACTTTTTCGTTTCATCTAGTAACTAATTTTTATTAATTTTTTATTATTTGCATTCAATTCATCGCCACTAAAAACACAATAAAAAACTTTTTGCAAAATTTAAAAATTTTCATATAAAAACGCACAATGTACTTATTTTTTTGACCAACCAAATAAAGCGCTTCATCACAAAGAGAACACAGGAAACAAAAATGACATTTTTGCTTTTTTTTCTTATTGAATCAGTGCTGCCAATATTGAACTTTAGTTACAACACGTAGTTACAACACCAAATTTAAAAAAAATATGTTACAGTTAGGACAAAGAAGAAAAAATGCCAACGTGTACTTATTATTTTGACCATATGTGTACCTCAATTACTTCTAGAGCTATGTGAGTTTGTTCTGAAAACCAAAGACCATAGAAAAAGAAGACATGAATTGGGCTTTGATAGTGTTAGTGCTAAGAACCAGAGATTAGCCCCATACTTGTAGGAAAAGCGCTTCGAACTTACTGGTTTGATACAGACAATTTTTATTTTGCTATTTTCTCAAAAGTTCCTGCCAATTTCTGTGTCGTTTGCACTAAATTATTAATTAAATGTTTCATGAAGTGTTTTTGTTCTTTTAAAAGTTAAAAAATTGCTAAAGTAAGAGAATTAGGTTTTGTTACGAATGCAAAATGAAGAGAGAAACCGAAAAAAAGTTGCAACTTCTCATCGAACATGTATGGGGCTAATCTCTGGTTCTTGAGAAAAAAGAATAACAACATGCCCAATTCATGTCTTCTTTTTCTATGGTCTTTGCTGAAAACTTGATTCTTGAATTGTAAATAAATAAATAAATAAACAAATGGCCGTAAGTTCGGCCAGGCCGAATCTTATGTACCCTCCACCATGGATTAGGTAGAAACTTCTACGAAAGACTGTCATCCACAATCGAATTACTTGGGTTGTGTGTATCTTAAATCGTTTTCTAAGTTGTGAGTTAGTCCATACGTGGTATATATTAGACAAAAAAGGTATGAGTAGGTAAGTCTACAAATAATTACGAATCAATATGGACTTTTGCATGGTACGTAGGGAGCCAGAATTGAAATATGGGGGCTATATAGAATTATGAACCTGATATGGACCAATTTTTGTGTGATTGGGGATCGATTTATCTGAGGGCTATATATAACTATAGAACGATATTGACCTAGTTAGGTATGGTTGTTAACGGACATATACTAGCACAATGTACCAAATTTCAACTGACTTTTGATGAAATTTGCTCCACCAAGAGGCTCCAAAACCAAATCTCGGGATTGGTATATATGGGGGCTATATATGATTATGGACTGATATGGACCACTTTTGGCATGGTTGTTAAATATCATATACTACCACCACGTACCAAATTTCAATCAGATCGGATGAATATTGCTTCTCCAAAAGGCACCGGAGGTAAAATCTGGGGATCGTTTTATATGGGGGCTATATATAATTATGGACTGATATGAACCAATTCATGCATGGTTGTTGGATACCATATACTAACATCACATACCAAATTTCAACCGAATTGGATGAATTTTGCTCTTCCAAGGGGCTCCGGAGGTCAAATCTGGGGATCGGTTTATATGGGGGCTATATATAATTATGGACCGATGTGGACCAATTTTTGCATGGTTGTTAGAGACCATATACTAACACCATGTACCAAATTTCAGCTGGATCGGATGCAAATTGCGTCTCTTAGAGGCTCCGAAAGCCAAATCGGGGGATCGGTTTATATGGGGGCTATATATAATTATGGACTGATATGAACCAATTCATGCATGGTTGTTGGATACCATATACTAACATCACGTACCAAATTTCAGCCGGATCGGATGAAAATTGCGTCTCTTAGAGGGTCTGCAAGCCAAATCTAGGGGTCCGTTTATATGGGGGCTATACGTAAAAGTGGACCGATATGGCCCATTTGCAATACCATACGACCTACATCAATAACAACTACTTGTGCCAAGTTTCCAAGTCGATAACTTGTTTCGTTCGGAAGTTAGCGTGATTTCAACAGACGGACGGACATGCTCAGATCGACTCAGAATTTCACCACGACCCAGAATATATATATACAATATTTCGATGTGTTACAAACGGAATGAGAAAGTTAATATACCCCCATCCTATGGTGGAGGGTATAAAAAGAGAGTTCGAAAAATCTACAACTACAGTAGAAAAATGGACTCAAAATTTGGTATTTTTGTTTATTGTTAAAGAAGTTTATAAAAATGCATTTTAGTGTTCACCAATATGGAAAATATTTATAGCTTATTTAGATTAAAGTCTTTACTTTAAAATAACATCGAGAAATAAGTCGAAACTAAGTGGGAAAATAGAGTTTGGTGTCGTTTTCGAAAGTCCTCCTAGGTGGAAATCGGTAGTGAAAGGGTTAATTGTATCACTTAATTTTTTAGTTGAAAATTTTTCAACTTCAATCAATTGGAAATATTGTGGTGATATTTTTTTCTGTGTACCACTACTGAAGCCTCATTTGCTTTCTTTGAGAAACATATTTTTAAAAAGAAAAATCGGTTGTACTTGAAAAATAAATTGATTTTTTTTTCAAGATTACGTACCGGCTCACAGCGGCTCAATTTGGCCGGATAAGCCTCAATTTGTTTTTTATTTAATTTAAAATATCTAAAAATTCAATTGAATTAAACAGAGATTTAGGCACCACAATTTAAACTGATATCGAAACGAGCGAATTGCGACCAAATGCTTGGTCTTACTTTTAGTTGTCATTCCAACTTATGAGACTGGGACACATATTGAGTCATATAATTAAAAAAAATCTGTTCATGCATTTCTGGCACTGATATATAATAAAGGGTGGTTAAATTGTAAGGGCCGATGTTGAATGTGAACCACACCTAAACGCCAAGTTTTTTTTCCGAATTTTATTTGACATTTCTCTATTTCAGACTTACTCAATTTTAACCATAGAGAGATACACAATCCAACAACGTGTTAAATGGTTCCAAGAAATGGCAACAGTGGATGATCAATTTTCGAAGAAAATCATCTTCAGGGATGAGGCACATTTTCACCTCAGTATACAGAATTGCCGCATTTGGGCGAATGAGAATCCAAGAGTGATTGTCGAAAAACCAATGCACCCACAAAGAGTGACTGTTTGGTGCGGTTTATGGGCTGGCGGCATCATCGGGCCGTATTTTTTCCAAAATGAGGCCGGTCAGGCAGTTTCTGTGAATGGTGAGATGATAACGAACTTTTTATGACCCGAATTGGAAGATATGGATGTGGACGATATGTGGTTTCAGCAGGACGGTGCCACTTGCCACACAGCTAACGAAACAATGGCGCTTTTGCGCAACAAATTCAATGGCCGTGTTATCTCACGTAATGGCGTTGTCAATTGGCCGCCAAGATAATGTGATTTGACACCGTTGGACTTTTTTTCTTTGGGGTTATTTGAAATAAAAGGTGTACGTCGATAAGCCAGCAACAATTCAAGAGTTAAAGGATGAGATAATTCGGCACATTAACGGCATAGAACCATCATCGAAAATTTGGACCATAGGATGAAGGTGTGCCACCGAGGTCGCGGTGCCCATTTGGCCGATATTTTGTTCCATACATAATTGAGTAATACCAGTATATCATAATAAAATAAAATTATAATAATTTCCTAAATGGTTTGTGTTTTATTCAAAATCAACATCGGCCCTTTAAATTTTAACCACCCTTTATAAAAGAAATCATAAACAATGATTTTTAAAGCTTTCGACAATTTTTTCATCTCATCTATTTCGAATTTCTTTTCCGATTTCCAGATTGACCCCTAAGATTTATTCATTTTCATTAGATTTTTAAAAATTTTTCATATATTTCTCACTTAAACTGATAAACAAAAACCCGACTTTTCGCCTTTTCTAACTTTTCTAACTTTTCAACACTGATATTTCTCGTCCTATTTACAATTTCTTTAGTCACGAATGGTCTAATATCGGTTGACAGTTAACTTGACATATAAGAATACTAAATCGATTCTATGTAGTACATATTATGAAATCAATGAACTTACGTTGTATTGTTGCTGTTGTTGAGGAATATTATTGGCATTAGCGGATGCTATAACATTGCCACTGAACGCATGATCGGGTCGAGAATGATATGGAAGCATTGATGGTGGTGCATGGGTCTCGAGGCCTGCTGAAACCCCATTTCCAGGACCAAAAAGATTATGTTGCATGATAAATTGATTGAAATTTACATAGTTTCCATTGATGCTATTCCGATGTTGTAGTTGTTGCTGTGAATGTTGATTTTGAGCATTTCTTGCATCTGCTCCAACCGCTGCATCTAACGAGGAAGATCCCACTGATGTAATATCGGAACCAGTACCGAAGCCTGGCCAGAGCTGCGAGAGCGGAGGCAGATTATTTTGCGGTTTAGAGTCTGCCGACATATTTCTTGATGACTTCTATTATTGTTGTTGTTGTCGCAAATATACATGCAAACGTATAGGTGTGTATTATTGTGTGCGTGGTATAAACCACGCTAAAATTTGTTGTTACTGTAGTGGTATTTCAGCTGAACTTGACACACAAAGAACTTGGAACTTCTTGAAAAAAAAATCACTTCACTCGCTGGAAAAGTAGTTTTCCTTTATCTTCTCCTGCCTTCACTCCGGCCTCAAGGGCCCACAATTTGTGTTGCTTGCGATCAATACCAGGTACCAGTTATCTTTGACCCACAGGGCAAAGAGTTCCCCAACATAGGTGAGACCCAAGTCCCACGTATACACCTATCACCTATAGCAGGAGACTTATGTACTATTTTCCCCTTTCGTTGATTTCTTTTTGACTCTGGCCAAAAATGCCACACACTATTTGCGAAATGACTGCAAATAAAAGAAAGTTCCATAAATATATATCCAAAACTAAGAAACAAACTGTTGTGAAATTAATCCGTTGTGCTAAAGGAGTTGTAATTACGTATATAACTAACTTTTTTCATAAATTCCTTCCTCCCGCATGCAATATTAACTTTTTCTTTATGAGCTTTGACAATTTCATGAGATGCTAGTGTTGGGAGAGTAACGAGTATTTGATTACAAGTACTCGTTACTCGTTTTATAAATTCTTATAAATGTAATATTTATACTACTATACAGTGTTGCCAATTTGGTGCTTTTAGCACCAAATTTAGTGCTTTTTGATTTCTAAAAAGCACCAAATTGCCTTTTTGGTGCCTTTCCAAAAAAAGCACCAACTTGGTGCTTTCTGGCATTTTCATTTAGTGCTTTTTTTATTTTGAACAGTATTAAGTTTAATTGATACAAAAATTTTGATTAGACTTTCAAGATCTTCGGCTCTTGAAAGTCTAATCAAAATTATTGCCAAATATAGAATTTGATTGTTATGAAGTTGGTATTGATTATTTTTTAATTAATATTGTTATTTAGGGTATTCTGTAGGAAAGTCGAGCGATGAGTGTCGAATTTTTGAATTTGGTAAAGATGTCATTAAAAACGTTTGTATTAAATCCACAAAAGCACGCACAACTGAAATAAGCAATAACTCCCTCCATATATTAATATTTTGAAAGTTGAAAAACATCACTGATCAAAATGAATTGGACGAAAGCATTAAAACTGATCAAGGTGTATACTTGAATAGCGGTTCATAATGGTGAGTACTAAGTTTGAGTTTTGCCGCTAAAGTGAAAACTATATCAGTAAAAAAGGCATAAAATTATGCATAGTTGCTGCAAATTTTATTATAATGTTACGTTTTTATATTTAGGCGTTTTTAATTACCCGACAATTAAAACACAGTTCTTTTAAATAACGACAATCTACAATTTATTTACTATGACTTCACACTTTACAATTCGTTCACACTGAAGTTATTCGTTTGACGCTTTAATTAAGACTGACTCGTTAGCAGCATGTGAGCGCTTTTATATATGACGGTGTGGCAATACGAGAACATTCTGGTAGCACTACAATATTCTGGCAACGCCATAACATTCTTAGACAAGGCTAGAAGGATCTACGACCATTAAGTTATTCGTCTGGTGGCTGCCAAACACATACACACTCACATAGATATATGCTCGCATTACTACAACAACAATGACAATAGACAATGAGATGAAATGAGAAAGCAAAATAACAAAGCAAAGGGGTTGTTATTCTATGAGAGAGTAAGAACTAACATTTCGGTAAGCAAACAAAAGAACATAAAAGAAATTCAGGAAAATACTAGAAAATGAATAGATGATTCCAAGAAGTGATAGCGAAATTTTATCGTTACAATTTGAAATTTTAAATTAACGGAAACTAATTTAAATAAACTTATGTCTATAATTATCAAATTCGTCACACTGCCTCCCGCTTAAGCCTGTTCGTCCCGAACAGGCACAGAACCTGTTCCGTAAGGAGCCAATCGTTCCAGATGTACAACTTTGATCCTCTTGATGACTTTGTATGGGCCTTCCCACTGTGTTTGCAGTTTAGGACACAATCCTTTCTTTCGTTGCGGGTTAAATAGCAGAACCAATTCTTCTTCTTGGAAGCCCTTAGTATTTACAGCACGATCGTATCTCGCCTTCATTCTGTTGCTGACCATTTTTATTTTGTTGCGCACTGATTCGTGAACTTCACCGAAAGTGTTTGGGATGTCGTTTCTGTTTTCTTCCATGGCGAGCTCATTAGGTTTAGCGCCGAATATCAGATCTCCAGGCAACGTCAACTCAGTTCCGAATAGAACATTGGCCGGTGTTCGAGAGGTGGAATCATGAATGGCAGATCTATACGACAGCAAAAACTTTGGTATATGCTCGTCCCAGTCCCTCTGGCCGTTGTCCACTACTTTTCGAAGATGTTCTTCCAGAGTGCGATTAAACCTTTCTACCATGCCATCGGATTGTGGATGTAATGGTGTAGTCCTCGTTTTCTTGATACCAAGGGATTCACACATCTCTTTGAATATGGCCGATTCAAAATTTCTTCCCTGGTCTGAGTGAATCTCGGACGGCACACCGTAGCGACATATCCAGTTTTTGTTGACCACATCCACAATCGTTTTTGCCTCTTGGTTTGGAATTGCATACACCTCCGGCCATTTGCTGAAGTAATCCATGACCACAAGGACATAACGGTTTCCAGAATCACTTACTGGGAAAGGGCCTGCCACGTCCATTGCTATTCTTTCAAACGGGGCTCCTGGTCTATATTCTTGCATAGGACCTCGACTTTTCCTTGTTGGACCTTTCGCCTTCATGCACTTCTCGCAATTGGCTACCCATTCAGCAATTGATTTCTGGCATCCAACCCAGTAGAATCGTTGCTTCACTTTATCGGCGGTTTTGGTTATTCCCAGATGACCTCCACTGGGACCATTATGGAACTCCGCCAAAACGTCTCTTATTTTGGAATCTGGAACGATGATCAAATTTCGGCTGCTCTTGCCATCTTCGCTTTCCCATTTACGTTGCAGGGATCCATTGGCTAGAACTAAACTATCCCATTGAGCCCAGTATGCTTTCATAAGTGGACTTTCGGCTGCGATGTCTTTCTTGCTGGGTTTCTTATTTTCTTGTTTTGCCGAAATAATTTTTCTCAGAATGGGATCTTTATGTTGCTCTGTTGACCAGTCTGTGCCAGATTCGATGTGTAACTGCCTGACATTTACAACTGTCTCCTTTGGTTCAGCCTTCGAGTAGCGTCTGCTTTCTACATTGCAATGCCGTCGTGTCAAGGCTTGATCAATAACTTGTTTGCCACCTTTTCTATTATCCGCAAAATTTGAATTTGAGTCGCTTGGCTTTGTGGTCGCCTTCTTCTGATTATTGTTTAATGGAGATGGCGAGATTGACCCCGACGTTTTACGCCACGCTTTACATTCCCGGGAAAGATGTCCAGCCTTATCACAGTTATAGCATTTCATTCTAGATTTATTTGCTTGCTGCTTCATTTCTTGCATTATCTGCTTTAGAGCCTCTTTTACCAATTCAATGACCGATTTCAATTCTTCACACTCGGTCTCTACTCTGCGTACTTTGTGAATTTGAGGCCGTGCCAGCAATCTCGCAGTCTCTTGTACAAGTGCAAATGTTACTGTTTCTGTGAATGTAGCTTTTTGTGCGGTATATGTTGCACATTTTATCTCAGGGTCTCGAATGCCATTCACAAATGTCTCAATCTTGATACGATCTATAAGAGGATGATTCTCTCCAGGGTATGCCAAAAGCACTAGCCGCTCAACTTCTGTTGCGAAATCTTGTAGGGTTTCATTCGATTTCTGGATTCTTCCTCTCAATTCCATTCTGAAGATGTCCTGCTTGTGCTCTCCACCATACTTGCGTTGAAGTGCCGCTATTACTTCATTATAGTTATTTCTAGAAGCAGCGGGAATGCTTTGTATCACATCAGCAGCATTGCCCTTTAATGCCAATAGAAGTTCAATTGCTTTATCATCGTCATTCCACAAATTTCTACAAGCAACCATTTCGAATTGAAATTTGAAGACATCAAATGACGTTGAGCCATCGAAAACAGGAGTTTTGATTTTTGAGCCCTCGATGACGCGCACTGGACCACCTTTAATTTCCAGCTCTGACATTTTTTTCTCGATGTGCAGAAACTTCTCATCATGAACCATAATTTTCTCATCCACGGAAAGAACTTTCTTATCCAATTCCACAATTTGATTTTCTATATGGTCCACACGTTTCTCCATGCCTTCAGAAATTTGTTGTAATTTTTCGTTGAGAATTCTAGAATTTTCGTCGAATTTTTCTTCCAATTTTCTAGAATTTGTTTCCATTTGTAGGGCATTTTCTTTCAGCAATTTTCTAAAATTTTCTTCCATTTTTCTAGAATTCTCATCCATGATTTTTCTAGAGTTTTCTTCCATCATTTTGCTCAAAACATTGAGCATTGATGTGTAATCCACAACACTCGAAGCCACAGATGGAGTTTCTACACTGCTTGTATTGACGAGTATTGATTCATCAATGTCTTCCTTATAATCAAACTCATGCGTCGCAATGTCCATATTACGCCGTTCAAACTCTTCCAGTAGACGCTTTTGAAGCTGGGCCTTATTGCCTGTTGTCGGCAGCTCCAGTTTGCTCAATTCCTTTTTTAAGTCTTCCACACGAAGCTCATTAAACTTCATTGTAGATTTTTTTTTTCGTTATCCCACTTCTGACACCAATTGTTACGTTTTTATATTTAGGCGTTTTTAATTACCCGACAATTAAAACACAGTTCTTTTAAATAACGACAATCTACAATTTATTTACTATGACTTCACACTTTACAATTCGTTCACACTGAAGTTATTCGTTTGACGCTTTAATTAAGACTGACTCGTTAGCAGCATGTGAGCGCTTTTATATATGACGGTGTGGCAATACGAGAACATTCTGGTAGCACTACAATATTCTGGCAACGCCATAACATTCTTAGACAAGGCTAGAAGGATCTACGACCATTAAGTTATTCGTCTGGTGGCTGCCAAACACATACACACTCACATAGATATATGCTCGCATTACTACAACAACAATGACAATAGACAATGAGATGAAATGAGAAAGCAAAATAACAAAGCAAAGGGGTTGTTATTCTATGAGAGAGTAAGAACTAACATTTCGGTAAGCAAACAAAAGAACATAAAAGAAATTCAGGAAAATACTAGAAAATGAATAGATGATTCCAAGAAGTGATAGCGAAATTTTATCGTTACAATTTGAAATTTTAAATTAACGGAAACTAATTTAAATAAACTTATGTCTATAATTATCAAATTCGTCACAATAACTTGATGGGATATAGCCAAAAGCAAATTTTCACAAAGTTTGTATTCCTTAAAATGAACTATTAAAGAAAAGTAAACTCGATCTTAATATCCACCTTAACATCATAAAATTCGATTCACAAAAGTTCTATAATACATCTTCGGAAGCTTTTTTTTTTTTTAGTAGAGCATTTAATTTTCGATTTTGTGGTGGAAGATGGTATGTTAGAATTTATAAAATATTTTTGGTACTTTTTGACATGGGGAGTTGGCAACACTGCTACTATAGGCCGGTATGCACCTCTAGCGAAAAATTTCATTCCCATAAGAAATGCATTGCTATTTATGCTAACGAAATTTTCGGTAGCGTTCAATTTCGTAAGCTGGTACGCACCTCTAATGAAAATAACAGGGTTGTCAAAAGCATAAACATTTACTGCTGTTCATGAAACACAAAATCGACTCGAGACGAATCGTTCGTCTAGATTCAAACTAAAATAACTTTGGATATATTTTCTAGAAAATTCTGAATTTTTTCCTGAACTCATTATTTATGATTTACTATCAAACACCGAAAAAACTGTGATTCCACAGGCCCTGGTTTTCGAGATATCAATATGTGATTTTTGGGGAATCGTTCGTCTCGAGGCGAACGAAAATTCCATGAACAGGCAGTTAATTTATTATTATTATTTGTTATTATATATGTGTGCGCAAAAGTTTTAAAAGGTCTGTAAATAATAAACAATTTATTTGAGGAATATTTGGAACATATATTAACAATTTTTAAAAGCGATTAGCTGGTTTAAAATTTGTGTGCACAGCCCTGTTTTTTTGTTGTAGACTTAAATAAATTTTTGCTACCGAAAATTTCGCTAGAGGTGCATACCCTGCCAGCATTTCAATGTTCCATTTCATCCTCATCGCTACCACAGACTCGTAAGTGACACTGCAACAATCGCCAACTGTGATAGTATTTTGACATCACTACCCTGCCAGCATTTCAACGTTCCATTTCATCCTCATCGCTATCACAGACTCGTAAGTGACACTGCAACTATCGCCAACTGTGATGGGGGTAAATATATCAAAAAGTACAAAATGTACATGGAAGTATTTTGCCATCACTATTGTTACAAGAGCCATTTTATATTTTGTGAAACACCAAGCACAACTAGCTTCTTATATTTTATTTAAATAAAAATGATAATGAAGTGCTAAAAACATAGTTATTTCGCTTAAAATTGTGAAAGGTATATTGGTGAATAATTTTTGACTTTCCAAATGGAATAAAGTGATAGTTTTTCAAATATTTTTCCAGACACGCTGCCTCCATTGGGAATAAAAGCACTGACTGATAGACGCTACAACATGTAACTTGCAACTTGTTACTCAACATCAATCTTTTATTAATGCATAAAAATATGTTAAATGTGATGTGATAGTCGTATAAATGTTATATTTATGAGAATTTATAAATGTTTAATAAAATTAATAATCATCTAAACAATCGGGTTTTACTTGACCACAATGATTCTTTTACAACTATCTTAAAATTCACTTTTTCTGATTGTTTGAAGGGGCTCTTATTGGCGTCGTTCTAAATTTATTAAAAAAGGCACCTAATAATTGCACTCATGCGATACTTTTTTGTAGTAACTTGGCGTGGTACAACTTCTCAATAGTGACGGCGCTTTTCCGAGGAGTTTTGGATATCGTATACGACTGTTTTCGACGTAGTGGGGATTCTCAGAAGCGCCCCCAAATTCAAAAAATTTTGGTAGGGTATTCGCATGAAAGTATTTTGCCATCACTATTGTTACAAGAGCCATTTTATATTTTGTGAAACACCAAGCGCAACTGGCTTATTATAATTTATTTCAACGAAAACGAAAATAAAGTGCTGAAAACATAGTTATTACGCTTAAAATTGTGAAAAGTAAATTGGTGAATAATTTTTGTCTTTCGAAATGGAATAAAGTGATAGTTTTTCAAATATTTTTCCAGACACGCTGTCTCCATTGGGAATAAAAGTAATGGCTGATAGACGCTACAACATTTAACTTACAACTTGTAACTCAACATCAATCTCCTATTAATGCATAAAAATGTGTTAAATGTGATGTGATAGCCGTATAAATGTTATATTTATGAGAATTTATAAATGTTTCATAAAATTAATAAACATCTATACAATCGTGTTTTACTTGACCACAATGATTCTTTTACAACTATCTTAAAATGCACTTTGTCTGATTGTTTGAAGGGGCTCTTATTGGAGTCCTTCTAAATGTATCCAGAAGGGCTCCTAATAATTGCACTCATGCGATACTTTTTTGTAGTAACTTGGCGTGGTACAACTTCTCAATAGTGACGGCGCTTTTCCGAGGAGTTTTGGATATCGTATACGACTGTTTTCGACGTAGTGGGGATTCTCAGAAGCGCCCCCAAATTCAAAAAATGTTGGCATGGAATATGCCGATTTTCATTCCGTCCCAATAAACACAGGATGAGCGTTTTTCAAATGCAACACCTCTTCAGTTTGAGGGTAAATATCATTTTCAACATAAATTCAACTTGACTTGAAAAAGCTCATCTTCAATTCATCTTCAAATTGTTTGCGAATTACAACCAATTTGGCAAAATGTTGACGAAAACTTTGAAAATGTGTTGAAGATAATTGGAGAAAACTTTGACAAAACACTACCCTGAAATGCAACGAAAAAACCACATGGTTTTCAATACTACTTTGGACAACAAAGTTCGTGGAAGAAATACAAAAATGTGGAAATTTTTTAATAATCAATTGAAATTGCTTATAATAATTGGTAAGTAAAACTAAAACACGAAATGAAAACTTTAAGGAAGTCACTAAACTCAAATCTCTTTTCAGACAACTAAAATATTTGGATGCTGATTCTTGGACACATTAAGAGGCTGGCCGATGAAAAATGGTAGTGGCTTATCGAGAAGAGAAAGTTTCCATAAATCAAAGTGCAACCAAAAAAACTTGGTATTTATGCTTTTCCATATCAACAACTACTGGATGATAATTCGCATCACATCGATAGTTTAATTTATATCGCATCATCGGTTTAATTTGTTATTTTGTGAATTGAAATTGCTGGAAATTTATTCCAATTATCTGGCCATCAAGTTCCTGAAAATTGCCAGTATTTTAATAACAACAATTTTGTAATACCAACGTTCTTGAGGAAATCACGAAGTACCTGGTCAGTTGGAAGAAATACAAATTGGTAAGTCAAAATAAAAAGTGAAATGAAAACATAATGGAAATCACAAAACTCGATTGTTTTGCAGAAAACTAAAATCATTGAATGGTATATTCTTGGAAGATGTTGGCCGATGAAAAACCGATGAAGGAAACAACAAAGAAAAGTTTTCAGAAAACTTACAAAGTGCAACCAACTAAAACAAAGTGCAACAATTCCTATATCAAGAACTTCTGGATGAAAATGTGCATCATCGGTTTAATTTGTTATTTTGTGAATTGAAATTGCTGGAAATTTATTCCAATTATCTGGTCATCAAGTTCCTGAAAATTGCCAGTATTTTAATAACAACAATTTTGTAACACCAACGTTCTTGAGGAAATCACGAAGTACGTGGTCAGTTGGAAGAAATACAAATTGGTAAGTCAAAATAAAAAGTGAAATGAAAACATAATGGAAATCACAAAACTCGATTGTTTTGCAGAAAACTAAAATCATTGAATGGTATATTCTTGGAAGATGTTGGCCGA
Organism: Haematobia irritans; assembly: GCF_050003625.1. NCBI lineage: Eukaryota > Metazoa > Arthropoda > Insecta > Diptera > Muscidae > Haematobia > Haematobia irritans. The sequence continues at coordinate 41,730,420 of NC_134398.1, forward strand.
TGAAAAACCGATGAAGGAAACAACAAAGAAAAGTTTTCAGAAAACTTACAAAGTGCAATCAATTAAAACAAAGTGCAACAATTCCTATATCAAGAACTTCTGGATGAAAATGTGCATTACATCAATTTACATCCCGTCATCAGTTTGATATTTTGTGATTTCCTCTTGCTGGAATCTATTCTAACACACAAGCCAGCAAGTTCCTCGATAGTAATTATTTCAAATTGCCAGCATATTAATGACACCAACATTATGGAGGAAATGGAATTATACATGTAAAAATGTTTAAGATATTTAAAGTTGTATTCATAGTTTTATTTATTAATACGTTTAATAAGATAATTACATTTTGATTGGTATAATATTATTATTTTCATATAAAGGGTGATTTGTTAAGAGCTTGATAACTTAAAAAAAAAAAAACGCATAAAATTTGCAAAATCTCATCGGTTCTTTATTTGAAACGTTAGATTGGTCCATGACATTTACTTTTTGAAGATAATTTCATTTAAATGTTGACCGCGGCTGCGTCTTAGGTGGTCCATTCGGAAAGTCCAATTTTGGGCAACTTTTTCGAGCATTTCGGCCGGAATAGCCCGAATTTCTTCGGAAATGTTGTCTTCCAAAGCTGGAATAGTTGCTGGCTTATTTCTGTAGACTTTAGACTTGACGTAGCCCCACAAAAAATAGTCTAAAGGCGTCAAATCGCATGATCTTGGTGGCCAACTTACCGGTCCATTTCTTGAGATGAATTGTTCTCCGAAGTTTTCCCTCAAAATGGCCATAGAATCGCGAGCTGTGTGGCATGTAGCGCCATCTTGTTGAAACCACATGTCAACCAAGTTCAGTTCTTCCATTTTTGGCAACAAAAAGTTTGTTAGCATCGAACGATAGCGATCGCCATTCACCGTAACGTTGCGTCCAACAGCATCTTTGAAAAAATACGGTCCAATGATTCCACCAGCGTACAAACCACACCAAACAGTGCATTTTTCGGGATGCATGGGCAGTTCTTGAACGGCTTCTGGTTGCTCTTCACTCCAAATGCGGCAATTTTGCTTATTTACGTAGCCATTCAACCAGAAATGAGCCTCATCGCTGAACAAAATTTGTCGATAAAAAAGCGGATTTTCTGCCAACTTTTCTAGGGCCCATTCACTGAAAATTCGACGTTGTGGCTCGTTAGTAAGTCTATTCATGATGAAATGTCAAAGCATACTGAGCATCTTTCTCTTTGACACCATGTCTGAAATCCCACGTGATCTGTCAAATACTAATGCATGAAAATCCTAACCTCAAAAGAATCACCCTTTATTATTAATGTTATTTTTAAGATTATTATATTTGTTAACGAAAAAATAATAAAATTTACAAAATCCCTAGAAATTTAGTATTGACTTTCAGTTAGAACTAGGATTGACTTTCATACAAATTGTGGTTTGAAAGTATTCGCAACAATGCTAGTTTTTTATTTTTCTCACATTGAAAACTGTTTGAGAAATTATTGAGTAGCGATGCATTTCAATTTGAGGATTACAATTGAGAAATTATTGCTATTGTGTTGAATTTTACTGTTGAGGGTAATGTCTGTTTTTTGTTGAGAACGCGATTTTCTCAACAATTTCTCAACTTGAATATTACCCTAATCCTTTGAAAAAATGTTTGAAAAATTATTGAATTTTAGTATTTTTCAAACATTTTTTCAAAGGATTAGGGTAATATTCAAGTTGAGAAATTGTTGAGAAAATCGCGTTCTCAACAAAAAACAGACATTACCCTCAACAGTAAAATTCAACACAATAGCAATAATTTCTCAATTGTAATCCTCAAATTGAAATGCATCGCTACTCAATAATTTCTCAAACAGTTTTCAATGTGAGAAAAATAAAAAATTAGCATTGTTGCGAATACTTTCAAACCACAATTTGTATGAAAGTCAATCCTAGTTCTAACTGAAAGTCAATACTAAATTTCTAGGGATTTTGTAAATTTTATTATTTTTTCGTTAACAAATATAATAATCTTAAAAATGACATTAATAATATATAAAAATAATAATATTATACCAATCAAAATGTAATTATCTTATTAAACGTATTAATAAATAAAACTATGAATACAACTTTAAATATCTTAAACATTTTTACATGTATAATTCCATTTAATCCATAATGTTGGTGTCATTAATATGCTGGCAATTTGAAATAATTACTATCGAGGAACTTGCTGGCTTGTGTGTTAGAATAGATTCCAGCAAGAGGAAATCACAAAATATCAAACTGATGACGGGATGTAAATTGATGTAATGCACATTTTCATCCAGAAGTTCTTGATATAGGAATTGTTGCACTTTGTTTTAATTGGTTGCACTTTGTAAGTTTTCTGAAAACTTTTCTTTGTTGTTTCCTTCATCGGTTTTTCATCGGCCAACATCTTCCAAGAATATACCATTCAATGATTTTAGTTTTCTGCAAAACAATCGAGTTTTGTGATTTCCATTATGTTTTCATTTCACTTTTTATTTTGACTTACCAATTTGTATTTCTTCCAACTGACCACGTACTTCGTGATTTCCTCAAGAACGTTGGTGTTACAAAATTGTTGTTATTAAAATACTGGCAATTTTCAGGAACTTGATGACCAGATAATTGGAATAAATTTCCAGCAATTTCAATTCACAAAATAACAAATTAAACCGATGATGCACATTTTCATCCAGAAGTTCTTGATATAGGAATTGTTGCACTTTGTTTTAGTTGGTTGCACTTTGTAAGTTTTCTGAAAACTTTTCTTTGTTGTTTCCTTCATCGGTTTTTCATCGGCCAACATCTTCCAAGAATATACCATTCAATGATTTTAGTTTTCTGCAAAACAATCGAATTTTGTGATTTCCATTATGTTTTCATTTCACTTTTTATTTTGACTTACCAATTTGTATTTCTTCCAACTGACCAGGTACTTCGTGATTTCCTCAAGAACGTTGGTGTTACAAAATTGTTGTTATTAAAATACTGGCAGTTTTCAGGAACTTGATGGCCAGATAATTGGAATAAATTTCCAGCAATTTCAATTCACAAAATAACAAATTAAACCGATGATGCGATATAAATTAAACTATCGATGTGATGCGAATTATCATCCAGTAGTTGTTGATATGGAAAAGCATAAATACCAAGTTTTTTTGGTTGCACTTTGATTTATGGAAACTTTCTCTTCTCGATAAGCCACTACCATTTTTCACCGGCCAGCCTCTTAATGTGTCCAAGAATCAGCATGCAAATATTTTAGTTGTCTGCAAAGAGATTTGAGTTTAGTGACTTCCTTAAAGTTTTCATTTCGTGTTTTAGTTTTACTTACCAATTATTATAAGCAATTTCAATTGATTATTAAAAAATTTCCACATTTTTGTATTTCTTCTACGAACTTTGTTGTCCAAAGTAGTATTGAAAACCATGTGGTTTTTTCGTTGCATTTCAGGGTAGTGTTTTGTCAAAGTTTTCTCCAATTATCTTCAACACATTTTCAAAGTTTTCGTCAACATTTTGCCAAATTGGTTGTAATTCGCAAACAATTTGAAGATGAATTGAAGATGAGCTTTTTCAAGTCAAGTTGAATTTATGTTGAAAATTATATTTACCCTCAAGGCCGGTATGCACCTCTAGCGAAATTTTCGGTAGCAAAAATTTATTTAAGTCTACAAAAAAAAAACAGGGCTGTGTACATAAATTTTAAACCTGCTAATCGCTTTTAAAAATTGTTAATATATGTACCAAATATTCCTCAAATAAATTGTTTATTATTTACAGACCTTTTAAAACTTTTACGCACACAATGATTGTAATAAATTAAATGTTTGCTGCCAAAAAATGCTTTTGACAACCCTGTGATTTTCATTAGAGGTGCGTACCAGCTTACGAAATTGAACGCTACCGAAAATTTCGTTAGCATAAATAGCAATGCATTTCTTATGGGAATGAAATTTTTCGCTAGAGGTGCATACCGGCCTTCAAACTGAAAAGTTGTTGCATTTGAAAAACGCTCATCCTGTGTTTATTGGGTTGGGGTTCTTTTAGGTGTTGTTACCTTATTATTTCATCAAATGAGAGTTGCCACCACTTTCAAAGCAAATACTGGATATCAATTACAAGTGAATGGCAATTAAGAAGAAGCATACTTTTGCAATCTTATTTTGCGCTCACATTTATAGCAACATCGGTGAAGCTATTCTAGTTTTTAGGTCTATTGTGCGTTAATTTTCGTAAATTGTGTATTACATATGTTTGGCCAAGAACCATAAATCCAATTGTTTAGTCAAGTAAAATATTTTGAAACGCTAAAAGCCGAGATTAAAAATGGCACAAAATGCACCAACATCGATAGATGTACAGGTAAGCATAGTGAGGATATGTCGAACATTGCCGATTAAATTAATTTATGTATATTTGAAATAATAATTAATATCGTCCAGGACATACAATTTAAATTGCATGGAAAATTTGCGCTGTTTCCAGAATCTAATGAGGCAAAAAGTTTGGTTAGTTTATTGGCTGTGTCTTCGTCGAAGGGTCTGCTATTTGCCGGTAACCCCAATGCTAAAGAAATAAAAGGTTAGTAAATAAACAAATTGTATAAATATCTAGATTTGAATAAACATCTCCATTGCAGTTATAAAGTTAAAAGATGCAGTGGATTCGAGATCACCTAAAGACCTACCGGTACGTGTAATATCCTTACCAGGTGAACCCAAGGCTTTGGCCTGTAGTTGTGATGGTTCCATGTTGGCGATCAACTACTTGCTAAACAATACAGGATTTCTTCAAATATATCCAGTGGATTGTTTTTTGACAACAGTAAGAATGTCTTTTTTAATTGTGATGATCAATAGGTTAATTTGTTTCCATGGTCTCCATTAATTTTCCAGAACATCAACCCTTCTTATAATGTTCCCATTTCTCCCGAAAGCTATGTTTTCGCTTTACAATTATTATGGAACCCGGTTATAGCCAATAATATAGCTTTGATATTGAACGATGGCTCAGTTACCATGTTCACCCTGAACTCGGCAGGCCAATATGATAAGGTTACCTTGGGAAAAGAGAATCAAGTGAAATCTGGCTGTTGGTCACCAAAGGGAAAACAAATTGTTTTTGGTTTTGCCGAAGGAAAATTGCAACAATTTAAACCAAATTTACAACCTGCCCGTGCTATACCATGTCCACCAGGTATACATCCAGGACCATTCGATTGTATTGCTGTGCAATGGTTATCCACATATCAATTTGCTGTAATATTTCTCCAGAGAGGCAACGAAATGTGTCCTTCAATGTTTATTGTGAATGCACCAAAAACTGGCAACCCTTCATACATCAACTATTATGATGTTTGTTATAGTGCTTCAGGACCTCGAACACAACAGCTAACATTTAATCATATATCTCCATGGAATCTCCTTTTGGTTTCCTCGGCCAATGGGGTTGAAGTTGGTGTATTAGGTACAAAGGAGACTGGAGAAAATCCCACCTGGATTCAATATACTTTGTTGGATGAAGCACGTATCGAAATGCCTTTAACCGAATCTAAAGATGAAACTTTTCCCATGGGATTTGTTTTCGATACAGCCTCATCGCATCAAGTGAAAATGGGTGAACAACTATTACCGGTTATGCCTATGATTCATGTTTTATCAACGCAGGGTCATTTGGTATCATATAATTTTCTGAATTTGTCTCCTAATCGTGTTGATGTATGTTCGCCTCCTCCTCCCCTAAATGATGTTTCGGGCCAATTTAGGCCTTTACATGAAACTTTGTCATCATCGGGTGCTAATGATGGGACAAACCAACAAAAGAAACAAGAAAGTGCGGCTACAATTTTGCCACAGTCAACTGCAAGTGGATTTGGTGATGCAACATTTACTCTGGGATCAAATATGGTCACCTCAACACCGGCTATTGTAAGATTGGTTAATAACCAAAAGCCCCAATGTCTCATATCTAAATGAAAACTAATATTCTTTCAGAAGGACAAACCTGTACCAATGTTTGGGTCTCTTACTGCGGGTACAGCAAAACCAAATATTGGTGGCTTTGGAATGGGAACACAAGCTGTACCTACTACCACTAATAAGCCGGCAGCAGGGTTTGGTTTGGGCACTAATAATGCATCTAATCAAATGGGCCCACCTACTACCTCTTCCATAGGTTTTGGGGCCCCACAAACGTCGGCAGCATTTGGAGGATTTGGAGCAAACCAAAATTTCGGTGTAGGAGGTATGTAAAGACAAAGTTGAGACCATCTGTTTTGTGTAAATTTCTTTTGTTTTGTTCCAGCTAAAGCTCCGGAAAAATCAGTTGCCAGTAATAGTCCCACTCCAGCATCAGCGGCAATTGTTCAAAAACCCGCTGATACTAATAAGCCTCTATATACAGTACCACCAACCTTTAAACCTCCCCCAACCGTCCAACCCACAAAAACATCTTCAACGAATGTGCCAAAAATAAATATGAATACGGGAGAAATTGATGAATTGGTTAAACAAATGATAGCCATACAAATAGAAGCCTTTGAAACCGAAATGCGGCACATACAGGCACAATCCAAAAAGTTAATGGATAATGTAGGCTAAGTGACTCCAAAAAAATTGCTTTTGTTTACCAATTTTTAATGGTTTTCCAGATTGGTTCCCCCGAAGAAATTAAATCGTATACAAAACATCTCAATGATCTCCAAGAGATAATTGAACAGGCTGATGATCATGAATTCGAACAGGATGTACAAAGTCTAAGACATTCCATGAATGAGTCATATGCTATGCTAGCTGAATGTCGAACAAAATTGGAAATGTATAACAATCCTAAGTGCGTACAATATGCCAGCGAGGCCAATTAGAATCTTACATAAAATTGACAATTGTTTTCTTCCAACTTTTTCTCTAGCCTTTCACGGTTGACCACAGGCTGCACATCGGATCCCACAAGTCGTAGACAATTAGCCAAATTACAAGCTTATTTGGCCACAAATCAGGCACAAATGACTCAAGTTAATAATCTAATAGATGCCCAATGGTCCCAGTATCAGGATATTGTGCGACGCAATACAAAAAATCAAATGCATATTCCCTGCTTGGATGGTATCTATCAACGTATGTCTAAATTAAAGGATATGCTGTCAAGACAACGAACCAAAATGAATCACATCAAAAGTAAATTAAGGCAAAAGGGTTTGAACTACAATCCTGTTAATGACACGGACTCTGTAAAAACAGCAGCCATAGGAGCATTGACAAAAAATCAAAAGTAAGAAAGACTATTTTATGTTATTGTTAAACTTCATAGAATTGTTAAACTTGGTAGAATTCTTACAGTTTTAATATATTTTGCAAATTTATCTTCTGCAAATTGTCTAAAAAATTTTGACAAAATTTTCTATAGAAATAAAATTTTTAAAAAATTTTCTATAGAAATAAAATTTTGACAAAATTTTCTATAGAAATAAAATTTTGAAATTTTCTATAGAAATAAAATTTTGACATAATTTTCTACAAAAGTAAAATTTTAACAAAATATTCTATAGAAAAAAATTTTGACAAAATTTTCTATAGAAGTAAAATTTTGACAAAAAATTCCTATAGAAATAAAATTTTGACAAAATATTCTATAGAAATAAATTTTTGACATTTTCTATAGAAATAAAATTTTGAAAAAATTTCTATAGAAATAAAATTTTCTCAAAAGCAGGTGCAATGCCCATTTCATTTTCAGCTAAAGTCGTAGAAATAAAATTTTGACAAAATTTTCTATAGAAATGAAATTTTGACAAAATAGTCTATAGAAATAAAATTTTGACAAAATAGAAAATAGAAATAAAATTTTGACAAAATTTTCCATGGAAATAAATTTTTGACAAAATTTTCTATAGAAATAAAATTTTGACAAAATTTTCTATAGAAATAAAATTTTGACAAAATTTTATTTCTATAGAATATTTTGTCATTTTCTATGAAAATAAAATTTTTCCACAATTTGCTATAGAAATAAAATTTTGACAAAATTTTCTATAGAAATAAAATTTTGACAAAATTTTCTATAGATATAAAATTTTGACAAAATTTTCTATAGAAATAAAATTTTTAAAAAATTTTCTATAGAAATAAAATTTTGACAAAATTTTCTATAGAAATAAAATTTTGACAACATTTTCTATAGAAATAAAATTTTGACATAATTTTCTACAGAAGTAAAATTTTAACAAAATATTCTATAGAAAAAAAATTTTAACAAAATTTTCTATAGAAGTAAAATTTTGACAAAAATTTCCTATAGAAATAAAATTTTGACAAAATATTCTATAGAAATAAATTTTTGACATTTTCTATAGAAATAAAATTTTGAAAAAAATTTCTATAGAAATAAAATTTTCTATAGATTGAAATTTTGACAAAATTTTCTATAGATATGAAATTTTGACAACATTTTCTAGAATTTTGACAAAATTTTCTATAGAAATAAAATTTTGACAAAATTTTCTATAGAAATAAAAATTTCTATAGATTGAAATTATGACAAAATTTTCTCTAGAAATAAAATTTTGACAAAATTTTCTATAGATATGAAATTTTGACAAACTGTTCTATAGAAATAAAATTTTGACAAAATTTTCTATAGAAATAAAATTTTGACAAAATTTTCTATAGAAATAAAATTTTCACAGAATTTTCTAAAGAAATAAAATTTTGACAACATTTTCCATAGAAATAAAATTTTGAAAGAAATTTCTATAGAAATAAAATTTTGGAAAAAAATTCTATATAAATAAAATTTTCTATAGATTGAAATTTTGACAAAATTTTCTATAGATATGAAATTTTGACAAAATTTTCTATAGAAATAAAATTTTGACAAAATTTTCTATAGAAATAAAATTTTGACAAAATTTTCTATAGAAATAAAATTTTGACAAAATTTTCTATAGAAATAAAATTTAAAAAAAAAAATCTATAGAAATAAAATGTTGACAAAATTTTCTATAGAAATAAAATTTTGACAAAATTTTCTATAGAAATAAAATTTTGACAAAATTTGCGATAGAAATAAAATTTTGACAAAATTTGCGATAGAAATAAAATTTTTGACAAAATTTTCTATAGAAATAAAATTTTGACAAAATTTTCTATAGAAATACAATTTTGACAAAATATTCAATAGAAATACAATTTTGACAAAATTTTCTATAGATATGAAATTTTGACAGAATTTTCTATAGAAATAAAATTTTGACAACATTTTCTATGAAAATAAAATTTTTCCACAATTTGCTATAGAAATAAAATTTTGCTAAAATTTTCTATAGAAATAAAATTTTGACAAAATTTTCTATAGAAATAAAATTTTGACAAAATTTTCTATAGATATAAAATTTTGACAAAATTTTCTATAGAAATAAATTTTGACAAAATTTTCTATAGAAATAAAATTTTGACAAAATTTTCTATACACATGAAATTTTGACAAAATTTTCTATAGAAATAAAATTTTTAAAAAATTTTCTATCGAAATAAAATTTTTAAAAATTTTTCCATAGAAATAACATTTTGACAAAATTTTCTATAGAAATAAAATTTTGACAAAATTTTCTAAAGAAATAAAATTTTGACAAAATTTTCTATAGAAATAAAAAATAAAATGTGGACAGAATGAATCCAATGTCTAACTTTTGGACAGAATGAATCCAATGTCACAAATATCAATCCCAATATAGAGAGCAAGGAGAATCAAGCAGGTGCAATGCCCATTTCATTTTCAGCTAAAGTCGTAGAAATAAAATTTTGACAAAATTTTCTATAGAAATGAAATTTTGACAAAATATTCTATAGAAATAAAATTTTGACCAAATAGAAAATAGAAATAAAATTTTGTCTAAATTTTATTTTAATTTTGTCAAAATTTTATTTCTATTTTCTATTTGGTCAAAATTTTATTTCTATAGAATATTTAGTCAAAATTTCATTTCTATAGAAAATTTTGTCAAAAATTTATTTCCATAGAAAATTTTGTCAAAAGCAGGTGCAATGCCCATTTCATTTTCAGCTAAAGTCGTAGAAATAAAATTTTGACAAAATTTTCTATAGAAATGAAATTTTGACAAAATAGAAAATAGAAATAAAATTTTGACAAAATTTTCCATGGAAATAAATTTTTGACAAAATTTTCTATAGAAATAAAATTTTGACAAAATTTTCTATAGAAATAAAATTTTGACAAAATTTTATTTCTATAGAATATTTTGTCAAAATTTTATTTCTATAGAATATTTTGTCAAAATTTCATTTCTATAGAAAATTTTGTCAAAATTTTATTTCTACGACTTTAGCTGAAAATGAAATGGGCATTGCACCTGCTTTTGACAAAATTTTCTATGGAAATAAATTTTTGACAAAATTTTCTATAGAAATAAATTTTTGACAAAATTTTCTATAGAAATAAAATTTTGACAAAATTTTCTATAGAAATAAAATTTTGACAAAATTTTCTATTAAAATAAAATTTTGACAAAATTTTCTATAGAAATAAAATTTTGACAAAATTTTCTATAAAAATTAAATTTTGACAAAATTTTCTATAGAAAAAAAATTAAATTTTGAAAAAAATTTTGAAAAAATTTTCTGTAGTAATAACATTTTGAAAAAAAAAAAATCTATAGAAATAAAATTTTGAAAAAAGAAATCTATAGAAATAAAATTTTGACAAAATATTCTATAGAAATAAAATTTTGATATGTAAAGTTTGTAAGGTTTGAGGTCATGTTGTCATGTCAGGGAAATTAAATAATTTAATAAGACAAAGTGACTTGCTCGCCACTGCGTTTGAGTTTAAACTCAAGTTTTAAACTCAAGTTTAAACTCAAACGCAGTGGGGAGCAAGTCACTTTGACTTATTAAATTATTTAATTTCCCTGATATGACAACAACATGGCCTCAAGCTTTACAAACTTTACATATAAAAAATTTATTTCTATATATTTTTTTTCAAAATTTTATTTCTACAGAAAATTTTTTCAAAATTTTATTTTTCAAAATTTTATTTTTTATTTCTATAGATATGAAATTTTGACAAAATTTTCTATAGATATAAAATTTTCTATATCAATAAAATTTTCTATATTCTATATCAAAATAAGAATTTTGCTTTTAAAACTCCTAGATCAGATCATTGGCTAATTCTTCTTTATCCTTTTTAGTACCATGGAATCATTGGCAGACTCTATACTCTCCATGAGTTTATCGCAAGTAGTTGCTCAAACGCATGCCAAACTTTCGGAAAATAAATTGACTGCTATTCGAAATTTCACAAGACAACAACAGCAGATAACTATAATTAAACCAAAGAGACCGGATCGCATTGGTCTCAAATCCGAAGTGATTTTGGAAACGAAACTAAAAACGGAACGTAAACAGAAAGAATTGGCCAAGGAAAAACAGCAAATACAGAAGCAGCAGCAAGTAATACCGACGCAACAATCACAATTTGCCTCACAAAAACCTACAATTCCTTCACAGCAGCAAATACCCTCTATACAGCCAGCGCAACAACAACCAATGCAACAGCAAACATTTTTAGCCAAACCCACAGCTTCTAAACCTCCATTACTGCCTAGCACAAGTCAACCGGCCACTTTTATGACCCCATCCACGGTAGCTCCCAGTACATTATCATTTGGAAATCAGAGCTCTTTTGTAAAAACTTCGATGGCTAGTACTAAACATGATGAGGCCACAAAATTTGTACCACCCTCTTCATCCTCCTCCTCTTCAACATCTACACCTTTTCCATCATTTGGATCTACACCTGTGGGTGGTCTAACTTTTGGTCAGAATAAATCCAATGTCACAAATATCAATCCCAATATGGAGAGCAAGGAGAATCAAGCAGGTACAATGCCCATTTCATTTTCAGCTAAAGTCGTAGGAGGTAATGATGCCAAAACTCCCCTTGGAAATATTGGCAATAAAACAAATACAGCCTCATCTATGGCTTCAAAGCCTGAAGCCAATACAAATAATCAAGGTTTCGCTGCCTTGGGTGCTAGCAAACCAGCACCTGTGGTAAGTACGACCGAAAAGGATAATAAAAAATCTGAAGAGACTTCAAAAACCTTTGGCTTTGGTGGGTCGGAAACTCCTACATTTGGAGGTTTCGGTGCTCTTGCGAAACCTAAAGGAACATCTGCAGCTGCCCCAGTAGTGTCTTCATCATCTGGTGGTGGTATATTTTCTTCATCAATATTTGGGACTAGTGCGACTAGTACCAACGCCCCAACGAATACCTTTGCCACTTTGTCATCATCGTCGTCAACTCCTTTTGGAAGTGGATCGACACCTTTTAGTTTTAATAGTGCATTGGCCGCTTCCACGGCAGCAACAAGTGGAACGAGTACTACGACAACAAGCACGACAAAAGGAAATGAGCCAGCCTCTGGTGCAGAAGCCACTAAACTTAGCGATAACAAAACGACATCATCTGAAGTAAAGGCTGGAAGCAATTCCACTGGAAGGTATGAATATCCGGAAATCTAAAATCTTCTTTACTAAACCTAATTATCTTTCTCCCAATATGGAAATAGTGTTAGTTTTGGAGGCTTTGGTTTGGGAAGTGCAGCATCCAAGCCAATAACAACAACAACACAAAGCAGTAGTGCCGCTCCACCAAATGTAACCGTCACCTCATCGGGTATACCAAGTACGACAGCAGCTGTAACACCAAAACCTCCTCCTGCCACTACTTCATCATCTGTTACCACTGTTTCAGGAGATTCTCTGTTTGGTTCGTTGAGCATATGCAAACCAAACACCAAGGATTCAGGTGAAGCAGCAAAACCCTCAGCAAATATTTTCTCTGGATTTGGTGCCGCTACCGCCGTCTCTTCGGCAGCTTCTTCGCCATTTTCGTTTGCTACTGGTGGAGCTGGGGATAAGCCATCACCATTTTCGGGAGCAACAACAACATCAGCCCCAACTGCTGCATTTGGGTCCACACCAACAACCACAACAACGAATATATTTGCAAAAGCAACAGCAACAACAACAGAAAGTACTACAACTACAGCAACAACTGTATCTTCGACCACCATCTCAAATGCTGCAACAACGTCGACGTTTTCATTTGGCTCTGCTACAGCTCCCACGAATACATCGTCAATGTTTGGTTCAATGTCACTTGCAGCTACTACTACCTCTGCCTCTTCTATTACATCTACCAATACAACTTCCGCTGGAAATGTTTTTAGTGGAGCTGGTGCGGCAACTTCTATTTTTGCTCAAGCTGCTGCCACAGCCACTTCCACAACTACATCTGCAACTGGAACACCTAATGTCTTTGGAGGTTCTGCAGCCACATCGGGCCCATCATTGTTTGGTTCAACAGCTCCTGCCGTCCCCAATACGGGATCCATTTTCGGGGCAACAGCTGCAACAAGTCCAGCTCCACCGACTGGTGGTAGCATTTTTGGAGGTATACCCAAGCCCGATCAATCGGTATTTGGTAATTCCGGTAGTACCTCACCACCAGCTACTGGACTTTTTGCGGCAGCGGCTGCAGCTACGAAGCCACCAGGGACCAATTTATTTGGAGGTGGAGCGGCAACAAATACAGGTGGATTCGGTGCTGCTGCTGGCGGTGGTTCTATTTTTGGTGGTTCAGCTGCTGCTCCCACAAGTCCATTTGGTGCACCCGCATCAGCAAACACATCTGGCTCAATATTTGGCGGGGCTGCCGCTGCTAAGCCCGCCGAGGGAGGCAACATTTTCGGCTCTCCCACTCAACAATCCGCTTCAAGTGGGGGTTCCATTTTTGGCAAAAGTACATTTGGTCAAACATCAGCCGCACCGTCCACGGGCAGTATATTTGGTGGTGGTGGTCAAAGTTCAGCATCAAGTCCATTTGGAGCCCCAGCCCCATCAGGGGGGTCCATATTTGGTGGGGCAGCAGCAAATAACACATCAGGAGGTTCCATATTTGGTGGAGCATCGACAACTCCTGGCTTTGGTTCGGCGGCTGCTTCGCCCGGCTTTGGATCTTTTTCACAACCCTCAAATGCCCCATCGTTTGGATCTCCTGGAGGAGCTTTTGGGGCAGCACAACCTACAAATGCCTTTGGCTCTCCACAGCAACAGTCAGCTTTTGCCAAACCTGTTTTTGGAGGCCCAGCCACATTTGGTAGTCCCCCCGCATTTGGGGCTCAACCGACATTTGGCGGGGCTCCAACATTTGGTAGTCCTAAAGGTTTCGGATCATTTGCCGCCGCGGCCACATCACCCGCAGCCAGTGTTGGTTTTGGTAATGCTGCTGCAGCCTCACAAGCACCCAAGGGCAATATATTTGAAACTTTGGGTTCGACTGATTCTGGCTTGTCATTTGGCAATTTAGCTCAATCGACTCAACCTCCCAATCAACAAAAGCCTGCTTTTGGAGGGTATGTTGTTTCTAGGTTTTCATTCCGAAAAAAAATGTTTTACTATGTTTTTTCTTTTCTTATCAATTTCAGATCGTCCTTTATGAGTTACCGATAGACTAAGTGATAGATATTACGTATATGCCGTTAAAAACGAGTTGTTGATTCAAATCATGGAACATATTTTTTCTTATTTTCCAAAAAAATACACATAAAGATCCTAAAATCAACAAATTTTTTTTATTTGCGAACTTCAGTTCGTGTCATCCTTGAGCAAATTATCTGAGACCTTGAGATCCATACAGGGGTAAAGGTAATGTGATTGGGAAATACATCTCTGAAAAGTTTTGTACATTTCAGATTGCAAGACACTCGGAAATGTCGCGAAAGTAATAACTCACATAGAAAATGTATTTCCCCATCCCCGAACACGTTATCTATTGCACTTACACACAGCAGAAAACCCTGCAAAAACAGCAACAAATTTGCTGTCAAACTCACATAATAAAATTTTGATAAAATTTTCTATAGAAATAAAATTTTGACAAAATTTTCTATAGAAATAAAATTTTGACAAAATTTTCTATAGAAATAAAATTTTAACAAAAATTTTCTATAGATAAAAAATTTTGACAAAAATTTTTATAGAAATAAAATTTTGACAAATTTGTCTATAGAAATAAAATTTTGACAAAAATTTTCGATAGAAATAACATTTTGACAAATTTTTGTATAGAAATAAAATTTTGACAAAAAATTTCTATAGAAATAAAATTTTGACAAAATTTTCGATAGAAATAAAATTTTAACAAACATTTTCTATAGAATTAAAATTTTAGCAAAAATTTTCTATAGAAATACAATTTTGACAAAATTGTCTATAGAAATAAAATTTTAGCAAAATTTTCTATAGAAATAAAATTTTGACAAAAATTTTCTATAGAAATATTTTGACAAAATTTTCTATAGAAATAAAATCTTGACAAAATTTTCTATAGAAATACAATTTTGACAAATTTTTGTATAGAAATGAAATTTTGACAACAAATTTCTATAGAAATAAAATTTTTACAAAATTTTCTATAGAAATAAAATTTTAACAAAATTTTCTATATAAATAAAATTTTGACAAAAAATTTTCTATTGAAATAACATTTTGACAAAATTTTCTATAGAAAAAAAATGACAAAATTTTTCTATAGAAATAAAATTTGGACAAAAATTTTCTATAGAAATCAAATTTTGACAAAATTTTCTATAGAAATAACATTTTGACAAAATTTTCTATAGAAATAAAATTTTGACAAAATTTTCGATAGAAAAAAAATTTTAACAAAATTTTCTATAAAAATAAAATTTTGACAAAATTTTCTATAGAAAAAAAATTTTGACAAAATTTTCTATAGAAATAAAATGTTGACAAAATTTTCTATAGAAATAAAATTTTGACAAATTTTGTATAGAAATAAAATTTTGACAAAATTTTCTATAAAAATAAAATTTTGACAAAATTTTCTATAGAAATAAAATTTTGACAAATTGTTCTATAGAAATAAAATGTTGATACAATTTTCTATAGAAATAAAATTTTGACAAAATTTTCTATTGAAATAAAATACAAAATTTTCGATAGAAATAAAATTTTAACAAAATTTTCTATATAAATAAAATTTTGACAACAAATTTTCTATTGAAATAACATTTTGACAAAATTTTCTATAGAAAAAAAAATGACAAAATTTTTCTATAGAAATAAAATTTGGACAAAAATTTTCTATAGAAATCAAATTTTGACAAAATTTTCTATAGAAATAACATTTTGACAAAATTTTCTATAGAAATAAAATTTTGACAAAATTTTCGATAGAAAAAAAATTTTAACAAAATTTTCTATATAAATAAAATTTTGACAAAATTTTCTATAGAAATAAAATTTTGACAAAATTTTCTATAGAAATAAAATGTTGACAAAATTTTCTATAGAAATAAAATTTTGACAAAATTTTCTATAAAAATAAAATTTTGACAAAATTTTCTATAGAAATAAAATTTTGACAAATTGTTCTATAGAAATAAAATGTTGATACAATTTTCTATAGAAATAAAATTTTGACAAAATTTTTTATAGAAATAAAATTTTGACAAAATTTTCTATAGAAATAAAATTTTGACAAAATTTTCTATAGAAATAAAATTTTGACAAAAATTTTCTATAGAAATAAAATTTTGACAAAAATTTTCTATTGAAATAAAATTTTGACGAAATTTTCTATAGAAATAAAATTTTGACAAAATTTTCTATAGAAATAAAATTTTGACAAAATTTTCTATAGAAAAAAATTTTTCCACAATTTTCTATAGAAATAAAATGTTGACAAAATTTTCTATAGAAATAAAATGTTGACAAAATTTTGTATAGAAATAAAATGTTGACAAAATTTTCTATAGAAATAAAATGTTGACAAAATTTTCTGTAGAAATAAAATGTTAACATTTTCTATGGAAATAAAATTTTGAAAAAAAAATTCTATAGAAATAAAATGTTGACAAAAAATTTTCTATAGAAATAAAATTTTGACAAGATTTTCTATAGAAATAAAATTTCGACAAAAATTTCTATAGAAATAAAATGTTGACAAAATTTTGTATAGAAATAAAATGTTGACAAAATTTTCTATAGAAATAAAATGTTGACAAAATTTTCTGTAGAAATAAAATGTTAACATTTTCTATGGAAATAAAATTTTGAAAAAAAATCTATAGAAATAAAATTTTGACAAAATTTTCTGTAGAAATAAAATTTTAACAAAATTTTTTATAGAAATAAAATTTTGACAAAATTTTCTATAGAAATAAAATTTTGACAACATTTTCTATAGAAATAAAATTTTGACAAAAATTTTCTATTGAAATAAAATTTTGACGAAATTTTCTATAGAAATAAAATTTTGACAAAATTTTCTATAGAAATAAAATTTTGACAAAATTTTCTATAGAAATAAAATTTTGACAAAATTTTCTATAGAAAAAAATTTTTCCACATTTTTCTATAGAAATAAAATGTTGACAAAATTTTCTATAGAAATAAAATGTTGACAAAATTTTGTATAGAAATAAAATGTTGACAAAATTTTCTATAGAAATAAAATGTTGACAAAATTTTCTATAGAAATAAAATGTTGACAAAATTTTCTATAGAAATAAAATTTTGACAAGATTTTCTATAGAAATAAAATTTCGACAAAAATTTCTATAGAAATAAAATTTTTACAAAATTTTTTATAGAAATAAAATTTTAACAAAATGTTCTATAGAAATAAAATTTTGACAAAATTTTCTATAGAAATAAAATTTTGACGAAATTTTCTATAGAAATAAAATTTTGACGAAATTTTCTATAGAAATAACATTTTGACAAAATTTTCTATAGAAATAAAATTTTGACAAAATTTTCTATAGAAATTAAATTTTGACAAAATTTTCTATAGAAATAACATTTTGACAAAATTTTCTATAGAAATAAAATTTTGACAAAATTTTCTATAGAAATAACATTTTGACAAAATTTTCTATAGAAATTAAATTTTGACAAAATTTTCTATAGAAATAACATTTTGACAAAATTTTCTATAGAAATTAAATTTTGACAAAATTTTCTATAAAAATAAAATTTTGACAAAATTTTCTATAGAAATAAAATTTTGACAAAATTTTCTATAGAAATAAAATTTTGACAAAATTTTCTATAGAAATAAAATGTTGACAACATTTTCTATAGAAATAAAATTTTGACAAAAATTTTCTATAGAAATAAAATTTTGACAAAATTTTCTATAGAAATAAAATTTTGACAAAATTTTCTATAGAAATAAAATTTTGACAAAATTTTCTATAGAAATAAAATTTTGACAAAATTGTATATAGAAATAAAATTTTGACATAATTTTCTATAGGAAAAAAAAAATTGACAAAATATTCTACAGAATAATATTTTGTACGGAAATAAAATTCTTACAATTTATTTTACCTTACCAAATTAAGGTCCTAAAGATTTATTTATACCCTTTATATACTTTTCCAAAAATTTAGCTAAACTTAATGTTTATTAAATAATCCTTACATAATTTTTTTGCTTGTATTACAATTAGTTTATTTGACATATTCGCATAAATGTGTCTCACCCATAAATGTAGATTCCTTCAAGTACAAGGAACGTTTGTCACAATGCAATTCATTGTGACCCTTACCATTACACAGGAGGCAAATAATTGCTTTTTTACCTGCGGTATATTCGTTGGCGGTAGGAAATAAAATGGTTTTCTTTTTCCAAAATTCACAACGTGTTTCAATATGACCTATTCGACGACATATGAAACATTTTTGTTTCGATTGATATTCAATACAATTATGCCCTTCACTCTGGGTACAACGACGACAATTCTGACAATGGACGTAAGTGGGTTTTACACACAAACCACATTGCTCACAGTGTACATATGTGGATCCATTTTTCGAGGGACAACATTTACACTTATCACAATGACGATTTTCCAACGCAGTATACTTTTCACATTTCGAACAATATTTGTATAACTCTTGTACTGGCAGTTTTATCAGTTCCAATGGTACATTTGTAAATAAACGAACCGGTGACCCTTGTTTGCGTGCCATTTTTCCAATATCTGTGTAGGACTCATGATTGGTGTAATTGATTTTGTAATCACACATTTGAAGCGAGGGTAATACTTGTTGCAAGTAATGAACTGAAAAATAGGGAAATATCCAAAATATGGGCAAAGGTTGATAGGGCAATCCGTTTATCCTATTATGGAGTCTTGTTATTTTCTGCAATGTATTGGCTATTAGTTCTGTTCGACAACCGAACGGGGGATCGGTGAAAATCAGTAACCTTTCATTGCTGTAATGGAGAACAATTGTTAGTAAGGAAATGCTATATTTTTTTTTGTTACAAAGTCAACTCACTTTTTGCATTTTAAGAATTTCACAAACTCTTGTCTCTGTAAGTCATCGAAGAAATGATTATTACACATGTTATACCAACAAAACTGGGTATCAGGATAAAAGTAATAGAAGCGATGATCAAAATCCAAAAGAAAACTTTTAATATTATTTGGCCATTGATTCAGTAGATGGGCATGTAAACGGGGAGCGCCTATGCAAATAACTTTACTGAAAATTAACAAAAATTATGTCCATTCATTTAATATGGGTTAAAACATATTTAAAATTTTATTATTTCTTTTTAGAATTTAACAATAATCTCTAATAAAATACAGGTCGATGCATGACGTTACCGCGATTTTAAGGATCCCGATTCTCTATATTTCGACAAGCCGATTTAAGAAATATTGTGCTTGAACTTTATCATAATCGAGTGGTGGTAAAAACAGATCGGATACCTTGAAGAAAGGACTCAATTGACTTTTCGGAATAGTAAAAATAGAATAATAAACTTTTTATGGCTTTCAAATTCGATTTTTCCATTCTATGATTTCTAACTTACTGCTGACTTTGGCCAAACTGTACTAATCTATGTGTTAATAAATTGGAAATTTTAAATTGATCCATAGCGACCCCGATATTTTTGTGATTTTAGAAATGTCATCTTTTCAACTAGCCGATTTTTATACCCTCCACCATAGGATGGGAGATATATTAACTTTGTCATTCCGTTTGTAACACATTGAAATATTGCTCTAAGACCCCATAAAGTATATATATATTCTGGGTCGTGGTGAAATTTTGAGTCGATCTAAGCATGTCCGTCCGTCTGTTTAAATCACACTAACTTCCGTACGAAACAAGCTATCGACTTGAAGTTTGGCACAAGTAGTTGTTACTGATGTAGGTCGGATGATATTGCAAATGGGCTATATCGGTTCACTTTTACGTATAGCCCCATATAAACGGACCCCCAGATTTGCCTTGCGGAGCCTCTAAGAGAAACGTAGTTCATACGATCCGGCTGAAATTTGGTACATGGTCTCTAACAAACATACAAAAATTGGTCCATATCGTCCCATAATTATATATAGCCGCCATATAAACGGACCCTCAGATTTGGCTTGCGGAGCCTCTAAGAGAAGCATATTTCATCCGATCTGGCTGAAATTTGGTACATGATGTTGGTATATGGTCTCTAGGTTAGGTTAGGTGGCAGCCCGATGTATCAGGCTCACTTAGACTATTCAGTCCATTGTGATACCACAATCACTGAGTGCTGGCCGATTCCATGTTAAGCTCAATGACAAGTGACCTCCTTTTTATAGCCGAGTCCGAACGGCGTTCCACATTCCAGTGAAACCACTTAGAGACGTTTTGAAACCCTCAGAAATGTCACCAGCATTACTGAGGTGGGATAATCCACCGCTGAAAAACTGTTTGGTGTTCGGTCGAAGCAGGAATCGAACCCACGACCTTGTGTATGCAAGGAGGGCATGCTAACCATTGCACCACGGTAGCTCTCATAAATGGTCTCTAACAACCATGCAAAATTTGGTCCATATCGTCCCATAATTATATGTTATATAGCCCCATATAAACCGATCCCCAGATTTAGCTTGCGGAGCCTCAAAGAGAAGCAAATTTCATCCGATCTGGCTGAAATTTGGTACATGGTTTTAGTATATGGTCTCTAACCACCATGTAAAAATTGGTCTACATGGTTCTATAATTACATATAGCCCCCATATAAACCGATCCCCAGATTTAGCTTGCGGAGCCTCAAAGAGAAGCAAATTTCATCCGATCTGGCTGAAATTTGGTACATGATGTTGGTATATGGTCTCTAACAACCATGTAAAAATTGGTCCATATCGACCCAAAATTATATAAAGCTGCCATATAAACCGATCACCAGATTTGGCTTGCAAAGCCTCTAAGAGAAGCATATTTCATCGGATCTGGCTGAAATTCGGTACATGGTGTTGGTATATGGTCTCTAACCACCATGTAAAAATTGGTCTACATCGTTCTATAATTACATATAGCCCCCATATAAACCGATCCCCAGATTTAGCTTGCGGAGCCTCAAAGAGAAGCAAATTTCATCCGATCTGGCTGAAATTTGGTACATGGTGTTAGTATATGGTCTCAAACAAACATACAAAAATTGGTCCGTATCGATCTATAGTTACATATAGCCCCCAGATAAACCGATCCCCAATTACAGAAAAATCACGATTGCCACTCGAGCCATAAAATAATCTAACAAAATTTTATTGCCATAAGCACCGGATAGCACAGATCATTTGTGCATGTTGTATAGTTGAATTATTGGTTTAAATTTTACTTATGTAAATAATATGAACAATCTTTAATTGATAACGATATTAATACGGTTTTTGATTATAATATAAAAAGAAAACAAGTGTAGATGTTTGAGAATACTAAGGGATTCTCGTATTTTCGGGATCATTACTTTTAAAGAGCTGTCAAGGATGCTCTTATAGGTTTATTTATTCTGGATGATGGACACTCGGAAAGAATATGTTTCACAGAGAGGTAATCGTCACAAAAACTACATTTGGCGGGTTCAGTTTGATCATAATAGTGTTGTGTATTGAAAAGCGCTTTATTCACCCTAAGACGAGCAAGAAATATGCATTCCGATCTACTAAGGCGGGAGTTGTAGTTAGATCTAGTTACAGTAGGGTCTATCAATCTAAGAAAAACACTGGAATCGCACTAGTTCTGAGTGTTAATGAAGTCCTTTTTGGACAAAAAAAAGGTGTTGTTATATCCTTGTGGAAGCAAGGTGGAGTGACAATTTGATTCGAATTCAAGGATCTCTTTGCAATATCGTCCGCGTATTCATTACCGCTTATATCGACGTGGGAAGGTATCCACATTATTACAATGTCAGATCGAGAAGCGTGGAAAATTAAGTGCTCGAAAACTTGAGCCTTGTTGGATTGAATGGCTTTTAACACACTAAGGCACAGATTAGTGTTCTGCCGAGTTGCCCCTGAGTATATGCTACAGCAGATGCAATAGCAGCTAACTCAGCAGAGAATATGTCCACTTTGTCTGGTAGTCGACATTCCTTTATAATGCAGAAGTCTTGATCAGATATGCTTAAGACTGAAAACCCAGTACGAAGTCCATCAAAGGAACCGTTTGTATCCAGTAGCCGTTCGATAACACTTATTAATGGAAACATCAAGTTTGGAAATGTTGGACCGCAAAGTCCATCCATTATTGTTATACCATGTGAGAGAATTCCTAATACGAGTGACCTACATATATGGATCGCAACGTCCATATGAGGACCCTTGGTTCTAGAGCAGATAATTCTCAATAAGTTATTGACCTTTGTCAATTTACTTACTAAGTATGTTATCTCATCATTCCATAACAGATTCGTAGTAAAGATAATTCCTAGGATTTTCATACGTGTTCGGATAGAGATATTATCATTACCGTGGTTTTTATGGCCAAATTTGGGAAAATCGGGCGATACATATATATGGGAGCTATATCTAAATCTGAACCGATTTCGATGAAATTTTGCAGACTTAAATGGTGATGAAAAAGTTTACTATGTGCAAAATTTGATGACGATCGGTTTGAAAAAAAGCGCAACGTGACTCCTTTTGTCGAAATCGGGCGATACATATATATGGGAGCTATATCTAAATTTGATCCGATTTCTTCCAAGTTCAATAGCGTTCGTCCTTGTGCCCAAAAAACATCCTGTACCAAATTTCATCCAAATCGGTTAATAATTGCGACCGGAATCCTGTGAACAACAAATACATGGACAGACGGACGGACGGACACCAAGCGCTAGATCGACTCAGGAGGTGATTCTGAGTCGGTCGGTATATATTTTATGGGGTCTAAAATCAATATTTCTGGTAGGCACATTTTTTGGCCGATCAAACTTATTATATCCTGACCACTATGTGGTTTAGGGTATAAAAACAAAAACGGAAGAATTTTATTTCTGTAGAAAATTTTGTCAAAATGTTATTTCTATAGAAAATTTATGAAACACCTCCTGGTTGGAGATGAATATTTTGCAAAATCTTACAAAACATCAAGAATTCTACCAAATCTACCAAACAGTAAAAAATCTGCCATTTTTTGTAGACTCGTGTTCATAATTGTATATAGCTCCACTTGAAAATTTTCTCGGAAATCATGGTATCCGATTTGTTGATTATCATAAATGCTTGGGTGTTTTTATCGATAGTGATCTTTCTTTTCGCCATCATATTGATATAATATCCGGTAGAGTTTTGTCGAGTTTGCGACGTATATTTGCATCGAATTTGTATTTACATGTGAGAAGAATGCTGGCACATACTCTTCTCATGCCCCAAGTTTTGTTTGGTATTGAGGTTTTTTCCGGGACGGCAATGCAGAATCTTAATAGAGTGAAGCTCATTGTCAATATGATCACGCGATTTGTGTACCGCATTCGCCGTAGGCAATCTATATCTCCATCTGTTAAACGCTTTCTAGGTTGTTCCTTCAAGGAATTTGTTGTATGTCGAAACCTTTTAACATTCTACAAGGTTATTGTTAGATCTAGACCCTTGGTTTTGCGACATTTAATTACATTCTCACGTTCTACGAGAAATGTGCAAATATTCATTCCTCGAATTGGGAGGAGTATATATTCTAGATCATTTACTGTGAGAATTGCTAGAATGTGGAATGTGCTGCCTCATGAACTGAGGATTTTCTCACATTGTAGCAATGTTTTTCGTGTGAAGCTAATGTCACTTAACGTCGCTAGCAGTGGATAAACATGTGTTTCAAGTCTTTTTTTTTTTAGTATGCCTACCTTTCCATTCTCTTAATTGAACTGGTTACTATATTGGGCCATCTAATTATGGGACTTCACCCCTTTTTATCTTAATATCATAAACTTTTGTTGTATGGCTGGGGAGCCGCGTTAGTTTTAGTATTAGACTAAAAATAGTCATTAAATATTAGATTTATTACAGAATTATTTAATGCTCAGGTAATTGCTAAGAGTAATATATTTATTGGCCTGGAAGGCTTGGTATTACTTTACGATTGAATAAATAAATAAATAAAATAAATATAAAGCGACCCCCATTATTCAATTCTGGCTCTATAATTACCGCACAAAAGTTCATATCGGTTCGTAATTATTTCTTTCCTGTATATACCGGTCAAGAATTGAATATATACGTATTTAATAAACATTTCTTATATTCCACATTTACTACCTTACAATTTAGAAGATGATGTTAAGAAGCTTTAAGATGCCTTGCCATCGGCCGCAACCCAAGTAATCCATGGTGGAGGGTACATAAGAGTCGGTCTAGCCGAACTTACGGTCGTATATACTTGTTTCGTTTTTTTAATGTCTAAATAGTACACGATGCTCGAAAACTTAAATGGTATCCCATTGTAAAACTTACCTTATTCGCAAATCGTGTAGAGTATTTACAAAAAATTTTAAAGATTTTTCATCAAAGAAATATTGAGCTTGAACTTTATCATTATCGAGTGGTGGTAAAAAACTGGTTGGGTTCCTCATGTCTTTTGTGTTTAAATGTTTTTTCATCTTATGACCAAAATGGGATTCTACGTCATTATCATTTAATAGTACATTACAAGAGAGGCAAAAATGTTTATTTTGAGTCACTTCCTGAAACTAAATTATGATAGGCTTTAATATTCAACATTATTATCGAATAATGATTCCCCTCCAATACAAACCTTTTGTCTCAAATTGCGATAGATTGTTGAAGCATCATTGTATTTTCTTTGCAAATGTTTCATGGTCAAATCTTCAACGGCTACATGAAATGAACATTGCCTCTTGTCACGATGAGCGGAACAGGCATAGTAGCCATATTGAGGTCCTTTATTTTCATAGTAAAATAAAACCGTTGGTCCGTGCGAACAATGGGGATAAATGTCGCCTTCTTCTTCATCCTCACATTTCACCAATAGCCTTTTAGATTCATCTAAAAAAATCAATTAAGTTAAAAATAAAATATCGAATTGTACATGCTTTCCGCAAAGTAAGTAGAAGTTAATAACCAAGTTAATAATACAACGACTTTGCTGGGAATAGATGGAAACCGGTAGCAGGGAATTTTACATTTTTTCGCGCCTAGTTCTTAACGCAAGATATGCCAATTTATTTTAATATTTTACAAAGATCGGAGCAACGTCGGTTGAACTTACTTTTCTGTGGTGATAAATTCATCGTCTTATTTCGGATAATAGTTACCGGTGTTTGGTCACTGGACAAGTGTAAATTCAAAACAGCAACAGATGGAATGCTGTGGCAAATTTGCATGCACATTGGAATGATAACATACCGAATGGGAACGCCACACTTCAAAATTTAGTGCTAAATTAGGACTGTTCGCGTTCCAGTAAAAAAATATCCAGAGAGTAATGCGCCGACCAGGCTATAAGTTATTCCGGACGGAATGTCTGTGTTTGTAAAAAATCGTATGCGCCGCGCAGACTATAAGTTTATCCGGACGAAAGTGATCGTGTCGAACATATCCCATATATTGGCCATATTAACTCCGAAGGCATAATCGATACTGCTGCATGTTTATGGGATCGATAACACATTTACCGATTATTTAGTCATCAACGAATTGTGGTATCGATTCGATACACTGAAGGATTCTTCACAAACACATACATTCCGTCCGGAAAAACTTGTAGTCTGTACCCTGCCAACATTTTTTGAATTTGGGGGCGCTTCTGAGAATCCCCACTACGTCGAAAACAATCATATACGACATCAAAAACTCGTTGGAAAAGCGTCACTATTGAGAAGTTGTACCACGCCAAGTTACTACGAAAAAGTTTCTCATCAGTGCAATTATTAGGTGCCTATTTAGATCAATTTCGAAGGACGCCAATAAGAACCCCTGCAAACTATCAGAAAAAGTGCATTTTAAGGTAATTGTAGAAGAATCATTGTGGTCACGTAAAACACGATTGTGTAGATGTTTATTGATTTGATTAAACATTTATAATTTCTTATAAATATAAGATTTTTCGGTTTATCTCGTCACATTTAACATAATTTTTTGCATTAATAGAAGAAAGATGTTGAGTTTTAAGTAGAAAGTTACATATTGCAGCGTCTATCACCCAGTTTGTTTATTTTCGATGAAGACAGCGTGCTTGGAAAAATATTTGAAAAACGATCACTTTATTCTATTTGGAAAGTCGAAAATTGTTCACGATATACCTTTCACAATTTTAAGCGTAATATCTATGTTTTCAGAACTTTATTTTCGTTTTTATTTAAATAAAATATAACAAGCTGGTTGCGCTTGGCGTTTCACAAAAAATAAAATGGCTCTTCTAACAGTAGTGATGGCAAAATACTTTCATGTACATTTTGTACTTTTTGATATGCTTCCCCCATCACAGTTCGCGATGGTTGTGGTGACATTTACGAGTCTGTGGTAGCGATGAGGATGAAATGGAACTTTGAAATGCTGGCAGGGTTGGTGGAGGGTATAAAAAATATAAAATTATACTACAAAATAAGAGGAGTAGTATAAGTCGTCATCTACCGAAAAAAATAATCTGTTTTTAAAAGAATAAATTTTTAGACATTTAAATAAATCGGAATTGTTCATTTTTGGTGTATTTTTACCTACATTAACTTACAAAACTATCGATATTTTTGCAGCTCTAGTCGGGATAGTACCCACTTGTTACTGACCCCGGTCATTTGTTCGGAAATAACATAAAATTGTTGATGCTGGCAATATTATATGCTACCTTACATATCTAACTAATTAAACAATTATTCTGAAACTGGCATCCCTAAAGTCTATTACCCGGTATTCACTATCGTGAATGTAAATACCCAATATTTGTCGGAACTAATTTACAGCTGCCTGGTAAACAAAAAAAGGAAAATTTTACTACGGCATCGACAATAAATTAACAAATCCAGTGTTTTAAAAGACTTTATTCTACTTAAATGCATGAGTGATTAATTGAAACACAAATCGAGGAAATATAGCTTGCATTTAAATTTTAATTCCTCACCGTTGGGAACGAAAATCACCGTTTTTCACTTTTTTTCGCACTCGAATTTATATTTTCAGTGATTAACAATGAATATAAGTGAACAATCACCAGCATTTATAAGAAGTCTGTGTAGGACTTGTATGAATGCAAATGCTACCGTTGATGTAGCCAGGAACACATCAATTTTTAAACAATACCTGTATGAGAAACCTACTGCGGGAAAGGTATCCCAATTTTCATTGCTTGAACTCTTGCAGTCAGTTCGTCCCGATATTTATTCTCAGCATGAGGATAAATTGCCGCAAGTAATGTGCTTAAGGTGTATTGATCAATTACAAGCCGCACATGAGTATCTAAAAATGTGTCAGGAATCTGAGCGACAGTTTCGTAAACTTTTGTTACCGAAAACAACGGCAGCGACATCAACTCCAGTTCACAGGGCAGCACCACCGGAAAAAGAATACATAACGGATCATCATGTAATAAGTGCTAACGTAGACTATCCTCTTACAGTTGTTAAAGAGGAAACAATGGATTGTAATGCCTACAGTCAGTTTGAAATTAGTATGGATAAAGGAGAACATTCTCTAATGGATAAAGAATCGTTACCAAGTACTAGTGGTATGAATGATCATGAAAGATTTCCTTCATGTGGCCAAAGTGAGGAAAGCGAAGATGGTGGTGACGGGGGCGATGAAAGTTGGAGACCACCTGCAAAAAGGTATGTGTTTAGTCTTGTATTCAAAAATATTTGATCAAGAATGTGAATATTTGTGAACGAAGTTCTTCAAAGTTTTGCCAACCGTATATCCGAACTTTTACGTGGAACATAAATCTAAACTTATTTTGTTCAATCAGCTTTCAGTCCTAATAATAGAATAAAACAAATAAATTAATTAAAAGGAAATGTAATGTCGCGTACTAACAAATATATATTGTTTGCTATCACGGACTCGCAATGTCCTGAGAATCCTAAATTATAAATGTAAGACATGAAGTCAATATTAGGTAATTAGTACTGCAATTAGTTAGATTTATGGCATCCTAATTGTCTAAGAAGACTGGAATAAATGCAATATCAACAAGTAAGGACTTTTAGGGGCCATATAAGTGTATATCTGGCGAAAGATATATATGGAACCTATATCTAAATCTGAACCGATTTCAACCAAATTCGGCACACTTTACCACACTATAAGTTGCACTCCTTGTCCCTAATTTAAAGCAAATCAGGCATATGATCTGGTTTCTGGGGCCATATTGGTAGATATCGGACGAAATATATATATGGGAGCTATATCTAAAACAGAACTGATTTATACCAAAATCAATAGGGTTCTATTCTGACCCAAACACATATTTTTGCCAAATTTGAAGTCGATTGGACTAAAATTGTGACCTAGACTTTGATCACAAAAGTGTGTTCACAGACAGATGGACAGATTGACATGGCAGGATCAGGGGCCGACCCTGAGCAATAATGCCAAAGATACCATATGTCTATCTCGTCCCCTTCTGGGTGTTGCAAACATATGTACTAACTTATAATTCCCTGTTCCACAGTGTGGCGCAGGGTATAAAAATGTATATGAACATAAATCAGTATAGAAATTTTCGTCATCAACGCCACCTATGGTAGACTAGAAAAGTTACACACGAATACGAAGCAATATAGGTTGATTTTTCTTCGTATTTACTTAGCGTAAAGTAATGTATTTTGCACACGGTTGCCACTCGAGCCAAAAATAAACTACTCAAATTTGGAGAAAATTTTTCGAAAAAGCTAACAAACAAAATTCTTATTATGCAAAAATCTATTTCTATAGAAAATTTTGTCAAAATTTTACTTCTATAGAAAAATTTGTCAAAATTTCATTTTTATATTTTTTTTAATTTTATTTCTATAGAAAAATTTGTCAAAATTTTATTTCTGTAGAAAATTTTGTGAAACGTTTATTTCTACAGAAGATTTTGACAAAATTTTATTTCTATAGAAAATTTTGTCAAAATTTTATTTCTATAGAAAATTGTGTCAAAATTTTATTTCTATAGAAAATTTTGTCAAAATTTTATTTCTATAGAAAATTTTGTCAAAATTTTATTTCTATAGAAAATTTTGTCAAAATTTTATTTCTATAGAAAATTTTGTCAAAATTTTATTTCTATAGAAAATTTTGTCAAAATTTTATTTCTATAGAAAATTTTGTCAAAATTTTATTTCTATAGAAAATTTTGTCAACATTTTATTTCTATAGAAAAATTTGTCAAAATTTTATTTCTATAGAAAATTTTGTCAAAATTTTATTTCTATAGACAATTTTGTCAAAATATTATTTCTATAGAAAATTTTGTCAAAATTTTATTTCTATAGAAAATTTTGTCAAAATTTTATATCCATAGAAGATGTTGTCAAAATTTAATTTCTATAGATAATTTTGTCAAAATTTTATTTTTATAGAAATTTTGTCAAAATTTTATTTCAAAAATTTATTTGTCAAAATTTTATCTCTATAGAAAATTTTGTCAAAATTTTGTTTCTATAGGAAATTTTGTCAAAATTTTGTTTCTATAGAAAATTTTGTCAAAATTTTATTTCTATAGAAAATTTTGTCAAAATTTTATTTCTATAGAAAATTTTTATTTCTATAGAAAATTTTGTCAAAATTTTACTTCTATAGAAAAATTTGTCAAAATTTCATTTTTATATTTTTTTTTTAATTTTATTTCTATAGAAAAATTTGTCAAAATTTTATTTCTATAGAAAATTTGTCAAACGTTTATTTCTACAGAAGATTTTGACAAAATTTTATTTCTAGTTATGAATTTACCTCTTAGTTCGAGAGGAATATTTTGCAAAATCTACCAAAACGTTAAAAATTCTACCAATGGAAGAAAATTTTGTCAAAACTTTATTTCTATAGAAAATTTTGTCAAAATTTTATTTCTATAGAAAATTTTGTCAAAATTTTATTTCTTAGAAAATTATGTCAAAATTTTATTGCTACAGAAAATTTTATCAAAATTTTATTTCTATAGAAAATTTTATCAAAATTTTATTTCTATAGAAAATTTTGTAAAAATTTTATTTCTATAGAAAACTTTGTCAACATTTTATTTTTATAGAAGATTTTGTCAAAATTTTATTTCTATAGAAAATTTTGTCAAAATTTTATTTCTTAGAAAATTATGTCAAAATTTTATTGCTATAGAAAATTTTATCAAAATTTTATTTCTATAGAAAATTTTATCAAAATTTTATTTTTATAGAAAATTTTGTCAAAATTTTATTTCTATAGAAAATTTTGTCAAAATTTAATTTCTAAAGAAAATTTTGTAAAAATTTTATTTCTTGGGGAAATTTTGTCAAAATTTTATTTATATAGAAATTTTGGTTAACATTTTATTTCTATAGAAAATTTTGTCAAAATTTTATTTTCATAGAAAATTATGTCAATATTTTATTTCTATAGAAAATTTTGTCAAAATTTTATTTCTATAGAAAATTTTGTAAAAATTTTATTTCTATAGAAAACTTTGTCAACATTTTATTTTTATAAAAAATTTTGTCAAAATTTTAATTCTATTGAAAGTTTTGGAAAAATGTAATTCTACGGAAAATTTCGTCAAAATTTTTTTACTATAGAAAACATTGTCAAAATTTTATTTCTATAGAAAATTTTGTCAAAATTTTATTTCTATAGAAAATTTTGTCATAATTTTATTTCTATAGAAAACTTTGTCAAAATTTTATTTCTATAGAAAATTTTTTCAAAATTTTATTTCTATAGAAAAGTTTGTCAAAATTTTATTTCTGTAGAAAATTTGGTCAAAATTTTATTTCTATAGAAAACTTTGACAAAATTTTATTTCTATAGAAAATTTTTTCAAAATTTTATTTATATAGAAAATTTGGTTAAAATTTTATTTTATTTAAAGAACATTTTGTCAAAATTTTATTTCTATAGAAAATTTTGCAAACATTTTATTTATATAGAAAATGTTTTAAAAATTGTATGTCTATAGAAAACTTTGTAAACATTTTATTTCTTGGGGGAATTTTGTCAAAATTTTATTTCTATATAAAATTTTGTCAAAATTTTATTTATATAGAAAATTTTGTCAAAATTTTATTTATATAGAAAATTTTGTCAAAATTTTATTTATATAGAATATTTTGTCAAAATTTTATTTCTATAGAAAATTTTGTCAAAATTTTATTTATGTAGAAAATTTTGTCAAAATTTTATTTCTACCCGTGTAAAAATTGGTGGATCTGGCCAGATATTATTAGATCTTCTGCCATATCTGATTAGATATGATAGTATATGTAGGCAGATCTGGACAGATCCGAAAAATGGTAATATCTGATCAGATCTAATTCTAAAGGAATTAGATCTGACCAGATCTCAAATTTGGCCCACATCTAATTATATCTAATTTGATATAATTAGATGTTAATATATCTAATTATATATAATTTTATCTACAAATTTCCAAAATTAGTGAAATTACAGTAATTAATAAAAAAGATTTATTTAATGGTTTTATAATGAAAGAGTATTTAATATTATAAGTTGGATCAAACATATGTACATTATATGTAAGTCTAGGTAAAGGGTGATTCTTTTGAGGTTAGGATTTTCATGAATTAGTATTTGACAGATCACGTGGGATTTCAGACATGGTGTCAAAGAGAAAGATGCTCAGTATGCTTTGACATTTCATCATGAATAGACTTACTAACGAGCAACGCTTGCAAATCATTGAATTTTATTACCAAAATCAGTGGCAGAAAATCCGCTTTTTTATCGACAAATTTTGTTCACCGATGAGGCTCATTTCTGGTTGAATGGCTACGTAAATAAGCAAAATTGCCGCATTTGGAGTGAAGAGCAACCAGAAGCCGTTCAAGAACTGCCCATGCATCCCGAAAAATGCACTGTTTGGTGTGGTTTGTACGCTGGTGGAATCATTGGACCGTATTTTTTCAAAGATGCTGTTGGACGCAACGTTACGGTGAATGGCGATCGCTATCGTTCGATGCTAACAAACTTTTTGTTGCCAAAAATGGAAGAACTGAACTTGGTTGACATGTGGTTTCAACAAGATGGCGCTACATGCCACACAGCTCGCGATTCTATGGCCATTTTGAGGGAAAACTTCGGAGAACAATTCATCTCAAGAAATGGACCGGTAAGTTGGCCACCAAGATCATGCGATTTGACGCCTTTAGACTATTTTTTGTGGGGCTACGTCAAGTCTAAAGTCTACAGAAATAAGCCAGCAACTATTCCAGCTTTGGAAGACAACATTTCCGAAGAAATTCGGGCTATTCCGGCCGAAATGCTCGAAAAAGTTGCCCAAAATTGGACTTTCCGAATGGACCACCTAAGACGCAGCCGCGGTCAACATTTAAATGAAATTATCTTCAAAAAGTAAATGTCATGGACCAATCTAACGTTTCAAATGAAGAACCGATGAGATTTTGCAAATTTTATGCGTTTTTTTTAAAAAAAAAAGTTATCAAGCTCTTAACAAATCACCCTTTATAAAAGTCTACGAATTAAAAAAAAAAACAACAACAGCAAAAACAAAATATATATACATAGCCACCAAGGGTTCTGGCATTTAAATTTCCCAAGGCGTTAGTACATTGCTCTCTGCAAACATTTCTTTAAATGAGTCTCGCAATTCCTTTATTTGACTACTCGGTATGAAAACTCTGAAAAATATAAAATATACAGAAGAATTATCAGTCTAACATATTTAAAGATATATTTGCAAATAATACATATACTTACCAAAATATGCTTCTCGTACCCAATAATTTAAACCAGCGCTGTATTGAATGGTTTGTGCGAAGCTCCAAATACCATACTATGAATAATTGCACGGGAATGTATCCGGTTCACAATCGAAATCATCTCCAAATTTGTATTCTTTTGAAATTGGATAATACTTCCTTCTATCGCAACTTCGGATATGGCCTGGTCACAAATCTTTACATTGCTCCGCTGTCTTCTTTTAATCTTTTCCTGGACTACCACAAATTCATCCTCCTAAAACAGAGAAAATATTCAATATATAAAAATAGGAACAAAACAATAAACTTACCTTCTCATACTCCTTTATCTTCCTCGAAAAATGAGATTTTGATATGAAATAAAAATATGAAACTCGCATTATCAAATATTTGATATATTTTTTTTTTCCAAATTTAATAACAACAGGCGTTGCTAATGGTGATAGTTATGGGGTTACATTTTTGAAAACAAAAAGACAGTTGTGTCTGAAAGTTAAGCATTTTATGAAGACACTTCAAAATGATATTTAAAAGGGTTTCTTGAAACTGTCACAACATATAAAGATTGTTTGATTATGTTCACCACTTGTTTGATGTGCGAAACATACGTGCTTGTAACCAAGTATATCACGTTAGTATTCTCGTAACAAACACATTATTTTTACACACAAACATATTCAAATATTTTTTTATCCGTGTTACACAGCTGGTTCATGATTTAACGCGATATATATAATTAGATATGGAGCTATATATAGTATATATAATTAGATATGATGTCATATATGAAGATATATAATTAGATCTTACCAGATATGACTGATATAAATAGATATAACAACATATATAATGAGATCTTGAATCAGATCTAATCATATATAGCACTATACATAACATATCTCCGTAGATCTATTTATATCTACAACCATATCTGAGCAGATATAATTATATATAATTTGATATTATTAGACATGACTAGATCTCTCAATTTTTACACGGGTATAGAAAAAGTTGTCAAAATTTTATTTCTATAGAAAATGTTGTCAACATTTTATTTCTATAGAAAACTTTGTAAAAATTTTATTTCCATAGAAAATTTTGTCAAAATTTTATTTATATAGAAAATTTGGTTAAAATTTTATTTAATTTACGGCCATTTTCATGTATCTCCGTTAGAATTTAACTCTCAGTTAAAAGAAAGTAAAATCGAAATATCTTCTATCCGGTTAACTTTAACTGAGAAATTTTTAGCAGTTAAGTTCCTAACTGGCATATGGAATATATAGACAAGATGACAGACATGTCCATAGTACGGTTTAAAAGTTCGTTAGCTAACGTAGCACTAACGGAGCTACATGAAAATGGCCGTTAAAGAACATTTTGTCAAAATTTTATTTCTATAGAAAATTTTGCAAACATTTTATTTATATAGAAAATGTTTTAAAAATTGTATGTCTATAGAAAACTTTGTAAAAATTTTATTTCTTGGGGGAATTTTGTCAAAATTTTATTTATATAGAAAATTTTGTCAACATTTTATTTATATAGAAAATTTTGTCAAAATTTTATTTATATAGAAAATTTTGTCAAAATTTTATTTATATAGAATATTTTGTCAAAATTTTATTTATATAGAAAATTTTGTCAAAATTTTATTTCTATAGAAAATTTTGTCAAAATTTTATTTCTATAGAAAATGTTGTCAAAATTTTATTTCTATAGAAAACTTTGTAAAAATTTTATTTCCATAGAAAATTTTGTCAAAATTTTATTTCTATATATATTTTATTTCTATATATTTTATATATAGAAAATTTTGTCAAAATTTCATTTGCCAAAATTTTATATCTATAGAAAACTTTGTAATAATTTTATTTCTTGGGGGAATTTTGTCAAAATTTTATTTATATAGAAAATTTTGTCAAAATTTTATTTATATAGAAAATTTGGTTAAAATTTTATTTTATAGAAAATATTGTCAAAATTTTATTTATATAGAAATTTTTTAATAATTTTTCATATCCGAAGGATGAAGGTGTTGTCACATAATCGAGAGACACGTGGGATTATAGTTTCTTTAGAAAAGACTTATGAAAATGGAAATCAAAATTTTATTTAGGGCATACAATTTGAGTTACTCCCTGTCACACTGGTAAATATTTGATTGATATAAATCATTAAACATTTTCGGTGTCCATTTTTAAACCCAAAATAAATAAATACTCTGCTTATTATAACCAAAAACATATTCGATTGGTTTAATAATGGAAAAGACGTATTTTGTTTCGTTTCTCAAATATTTACTAAGAGTGAGACGTATATTTAGTTTATTTCACATTATGAGTAGAATGAAAAAATAATAAAACGTGTATTAAAACAAGTTAAGTAATAAATTTCAATAAATAACAGGAATCACCAGTGGCTGCTTCAAAATCAAATGCAACAAATGGCTAATACTGTTAATACAGGGGTAAGTTCATATTTTAATTGGTTCTGCGCAAAAATAACTCATAGACATCCAAGAAATTGAGAGTGATGGTAGAGAAAAACTTTTTTTCTGTTTTAGTAAAATATCTATAGAAAACTTCGCGTAAAGAAAACTGTCGTTTTTAGTTGAAATCTACAATACAAGCGTTTAGGAATTGGGTAATTATTGCGCAGAACGTGTTTGTGCTGTCAATGGACCTTTACAATCTGTAATAATATCACTATTAATTTTGCAGCAATGTCCTATAAAAAAGGAACCACCTGAACAACATTTAGTAAGAGGGCCCAATTTGGCCACAGAACCCCGAATACCATCCAGACGCGAAGAAAACTTAAATTCGACAGACGACCAATTGTATGGTCCAGATTATGAGGAAAATGTAAGAAAATATTTTTCACACTTTTAGATTAAGATGACTTTTCTTTGTCGGTCTGTTTACAGATGATTTGTATTGGAGGAGATGTGTATTGTCGTAAGATAATCTATGAAATGGCATTAAGTTCTACCCAGAAAGCATCTCGTATTGCAAGGAAACTATTGGAGGGTGTATTCAAAAAAGATTTTCTTCTGAAAGCCACACTTACCGGACAATCACCTAGGGCACAGGGTCTAGAGCGACAGCAAGAACCTGTTATTCCTTTGTGTTACAAAGCAAGGGCTGCTATTATAGGTAAATTTGACAAACTATGTTGTAAATAATTCTTCAATTATTTACTGACAATTTTAGATTTCTCTATAAGATTGGCACAACAAAGAGGATGGGAGCCACAAAATTTAAAAGAAATCGAACGTGCAATGTCTCAACGGTTGGGCGAGATTAAACGACAAAAGTAGTGAGATATTTGATATAAAATTTATATATTGAACTTATCAGTATTTTTTAATTTAGTTTACAAATTTCGCCATTAATTCGAAATAGTGATGAACAAATACAACTACCTCCCAATTTCGATCGATGGTAAATAATTAATTGGAAAGAACTAATGGCAAAGACTTGTTAAGCGATTCCTAACAATTGACTAATTTATAGGAATTGTATATGACATTTTTCGTAGTTTTAAGTTTTAGTACTCTATAACATTGCCATTTGACATTGAAATAAATGGTGAAATCTATTAGACAACAAAACAAAACAGAGTTTTTCGTAAAAAGAAAATTATTATTATATAGCGGAATATATTTAGTTATATCGAAGGTGAGTAAAGTAGACAGTCGTCTATATCATACCCTAAACCAGTCCTACTGAATTAGCTATTATTAAAATAAATCGTATACGATGTGGTGCTTCGCAATTCTATCTATGTCGGTATTTAAGAAAATTAAGCGTTAGATATTTATGGGAGTTTTTCTAAATCGGAAACGATATGTTTGATATTTTTCAAATCCATGTGGTATTGTAAAGTATTACCCTGTGCTAAATTTCAATAAGACCGGTTACTACATGACTGTTTCTTGATAATTTGGGGACACATACAGTGCTGCTTAAGACATTTGTAATTAACCCCACCATGAACTTAAGATTCGGCCCGGCCGAACTTACTGCTGTACACACAAAAAAAATTTTTTTGATTTCAATCACGAAAATCGCGGATTCAATCATTTTTATACCCTCCACCATAGGATGGGGGTATATTAACTTTGTCATTCCGTTTGTAACACATCGAAATATTGCTCTAAGACCCCATAAAGTATATATATTCTGGGTCGTGGTGAAATTCTGAGTCGATCTAAGCATGTCCGACTTGAAACTTGGCACAAGTAGTTGTTATTGATGTAGGTCGGATGGTATTGAAAATCGGCCATATCGGACCACGTTTACGTATAGCCCCCATATAAACCGATCCCCAAATTTGGCTTGGGGAGCCTCCCGGAGCAGCGAAATTCATCCGATCCGGTTGAAATTTGGTACCTGATGTTAGTATACGGCCTCTAACAACCATGCAAAAATTGGTCCATATCGGTCCATAAGTATATATAGCTCCCATATAAACCGATCCCCAGATTTGACCTCCGGAGCCTCTTGGAGGAGCAAAATTCATCCGATCCGGTTGAAATTTAGTACGTGGTCTTAGTATACGGTCTCTAACACTCATGCAAAAATTGGTCCATGTCGGTTCATAATTATATATAGCCCCCATATAAACCGATCCCCAGATTTGACCTCCGGAGCCTCTTGGAGGGGAAAAATTCATCCGATCCGGTTGAAATGTGGTACCCGATGTTAGTATACGGTCTCTAACATCCATGCAAAAATTGGTCCATATCGGTCCATAATTATATATAGCCCCCATATAAACCGATCCCCAGATTTGACCTCCGGAGCCTCTTGGAGGGGCAAAATTCATCCGATCCTGTTGAAATTTGGTACCTGATGTTAGTATACGGCCTCTAACAACCATGCAAAAATTGGTCCATATCGGTTCATAATTATATATAGCTCCCATATAAACCGATCCCCAGATTTGAACTCCGGAGCCTCTTGGAGGAGCAAAATTCATCCGATCCAATTGAAATTTAGTACGTGGTGTTAGTATATAGTCTCTAACAACCATGGAAAAATTGGTCCATATCGGTTCATAATTATATATAGCTCCCATATAAACCGATCCCCAGATTTGACCTCAGGAGCCTCTTGGAGGAGCGAAATTCATCCGATCCAGTTGAAATTTGGTACATGGTGTTTGGTATATGGTATCTAACAACCATGCAAAAATTGGTCCATATCGGTCCATAATTATATATAGCAAAAGTCATCCGATGCGGTTGAAATTTGGTACATTTTGTCAATATATGGCCTCTAACAGCCATGTAAAAATTGGTCAATATCGGTCTTTAGTTATATATAGCCGATGACTTATTACACAAAAATTGGTCCATATCGCCAAAAATAATCTACCAAAACTTTATTTCCATAGAAAATTTTGTCAAATTTTATTACTAAAGAAAGTTGTGTCAAAATTTCATTTCTATAGAAAGTTTTGTCAAACGTTTATTTCTATAGAAAATTTTGTCAAGTTTTTATTTCTATAGAAAATTTTGTCAATTTTTTTTTTTTTGTCAAACTATATTATATACGTATTTAATCGGCCTTTTTTTGTTTAATATATACCCCGTATGGGATAACTTACAATTTAGAAGACAGTGTTAAAAAGTTTTACGATAACTTGCCATCGGCAAGTGTTATTGCAACCCAAGTAATTCGATTGTGGATGACAGCCTTTAGTAGAAGTTCCTACGCAATCCATGGTGGAGGGTACATAAGATTCGGCCTGGCCGAACTTACGGCCGTATATACTTGTTTTAATGGAAATGTCTTCCATCACGAAAATGATAGTATCAATCACCCATTTTGATTGAAAACCAACACGATTTTTAATTAAAAATTTAATTGACTTTTGTCACGGAATCAATTAATTGTGTGATTGAATCAATTAAAAACGTGATTGATTTTTAACATAAAATTCAATCACAGTTTTAATTGAATCAATTAAAATTTTAATTAATTACGCGACAAAAATCAATCAACTATTTGATTCATTTAATTAAATAATTAATTGAAATTGGCTATAAATTTCGATCAACAAATTTATATATTGCGACCCCAAAATCGTATTTAGTTTTATTTGAAATAAAAGAAAATGTGTGTTTCTCATAAAACATATTTAATATTTTATTATTTTTTGAATTATGCAATAGACAAATAAATTTGGTTCTTGTCATTTGTGTTTTGTTCTAACATAACTTACAAATACAATTACTATCAATAACAACTATAGGGTGAAAAAAATAAATTATATAAATCACTATCTTCCTTATAATAATAACCATGTTAGCATGTTCCTTCTAATATGTAGATGCGCCTAGATTTCCAATAAATCAGCAGCCTTAGTTTTTCTGAAAGTAAACAAAATAATTCGAATTTAATTTTGTTCAATTAAAAGTTAATTTTGTTAAACATTACCTGCATAGAATATCAAGTTCAATTCTTAGTTCCAGGTTGCAGATTTATAATCTTCTTTTACAGTGGTAGTCTTTTAGCATAAAAAGGTGTATTAAGGAGCTCGGTAATTTAATTTTAGTAACAATTCCTTTCCAAAATTTCCACACATTGAAATCGTCTATTAAAATTTGAACCACTCAAAGACAAAAATAATGGGAAAGCAATGTAATATTTGGTATTATATTGATGATACTTTGCAAATTCTGGAAATAGGAAAAATATAAATGGAAAATACATATTTTTATTATTTTCGGATATTTTTCACTAAAAGAAATGAATAAAAAAATATATTATTTTAGTCCGTTTAATGTAAACAGGCTTCAATGGAAAACGGTATTCACATTTCACAATTTCTTACCAATAAACGTAGTTTGTTTTCCATTTTACAATACCACAAAACACGTGGACGTTTGTTGTTGCACACTTTATTTATTTCAACCCTTTGCTATGATTTGTTGTTGCGTTCAAAATATTTATGCACACATTTTGAATGCAGCAGACAGAATGTCGCCAATCATGTTTTTCAATTTACGCGAAAAACAAAAACCCACCCGTTCGTTACGAGTTACTTCCACAGACTGATCTCTCCATCATACATTGTTGAATAAATACCCATTCTCTTGTTCTCTTTTCGCTTTTTCCATTGCTCAAAATTATTCAATTTCAATCACAAAGGTGATTGGATCAATCACATGTGTAATTGGAAACGGGAAAATTTTCAATCACGTTTGTAATTCAAAATTATTTCCGAATTGATTAACAAATTGATTGAATCAATTAATATTTTAATTGGAAACGTAACAAATATCAATCATTTTTTTTAATTGGTTTTTATTCGGATTTGATTAAATAATTAATTGAATCAATTAACATATTAATTGAATCCGTTTCCAAATTTAGTTAAGTTTTTAATTGAAAAAATGTTGGTGATAATTTTTTGTGTGTATATATTAGTTTTGTTTGTTCTTGTGCCAAAAAACACCCTGTTCAAAATTTCACAAAATCTTTTAATAACTGCGTCTTGAATCCTGCGAACAACAGACACCATGGATTAGATATCGACTAATTCTGAGTCGATCGGTATATATTTTATGGGGTCTAAAATTAATATTTCTGGTAGATAATTTTTTTGCAGATCAAAGTTGGCTTAGAGTAAAAAATAATAATAATAGAAATATTAAAATACTCATTTGAATTGCAATAACTCGTTTTAATTGAAATAAATAATTAATAATTTACTTGTTAATAAACCATTTTTCCTTTTGTTTATGTAAAAACAGCGAAGAAATTTTAATTGGTTTACGAAGATTTTGTGAACGATTTGATATATACCATACAGAGAATTAATTAATAGCACTAGCTACAAAAGAAATTCTCGATCAAAGTATCAACGACCGAGGGAATAGTAACGGATTATAAAAAATTTTAATTTAATTCTATGATTTTATAAGCTATACTTTAATTAATTATTTATAAATATTAAGATGTAAGGAAAGTCTAAAGTCGGGCGGGGCCGACTATATTATACCCTGCACCATTTTGTAGATCTAAATTTTCGATACCATATCACATCCGTCAAATGTGTTGGGTGCTATTTATAAAGGTTTGTCCCAAATACATACATTGATAGACTTTTACAAAATCTATATACTCGAAATTTAGTTGCCTAATGCACTAGGGTGGAACACAATTTTAGTAGCAAAATATGGGAAACATTTAAATCTGAAGCAATTTTAAGGAAACTTCGCAAAAGTTTATTTATGATTTATCGCTCGATATATATGTATTATAAGTTTAGGAAAATTAGAGTAATTTTTACAACTTTTCGACTAAGCAGTGGCGATTTTACAATGAAAATGTTGGTATTTTGACCATTTTTGTCGAAATCAGAAAAACATATATATGGGAGCTATATCTAAATCTGAACCGATTTCAACCACATTTGGCACGCATAGCTACAATGCTAATTCTACTCCCTGTGCAAAATTTCAACTAAATCGGAGTTAAAAATTGGCCTCTGTGGTCATATGAATGTAAATCGCGCGAAAAATATATATGGGAGATATATCTAAATCTGAACCGATTTCAACCAAATTTGGCACGTATAGCTACAATGCTAATTCTACTCCCTGTGCAAAATTTCAACTAAATCGGAGTTAAAAATTGGCCTCTGTGGTCATATGAGTACAAATCGGGCGAAAGCTATATATGGGAGAAATATCCAAATCTGAATCGATTTCAACCAAATTTGGCAGGCATAGTTACAATGCTAATTCTACTCCCTATGCAAAATTTCAACTAAATCGGAGAAAAAATTGGCCTCTGTGGGCAAATGAGTGTAAATCGGGCGAAAGCTATATATGGGAGATATATCTAAATCTGAACCGATTTGGCTGTTATTTTGCAAGTTTTTCGAGACTCATAAAATATTCGGGTGTACGGAATTTGAGGAAGATCGGTTGATATAGACGCCAATTATGACCAGATCGGTGAAAAATATATATGGCAGCTTTATCTAAATCTGAACTGATTTTTTCCAAAATCAATAGGGATCGTCTTTGAGCCGAAACAGGACCCTATACCAAATTTTAGGACAATCGGACTAAAACTGCGAGCTGTACTTTGCACACAAAAATACACCAACAGACGGACAGACAGACGGACATCGCTAAATCGACTCAGAATTTAATTCTAAGACTATCGGTATACTAAACGATGGGTCTCAGACTTTTCCTTCTTGGCGTTACATACAAATGCACAAACTTATTGTACCCTGTACCACAGTAGTGCACACAAAAAAATTTTTTTCTGATTCAATCACGAAATTAATCGATCCAATTAATTTTTTAATTGAAATGTCTTCAATCACAGAAATGATAGTATCAATTAAAAAATTAATTGAAGGTCAATTAAAAAATTAATTGATCCAATTAAAAAATTAATTGATACTATTAATTTTTGTGATTGATTTTTGTTTCAATTAAAAAGTTTGTTGATTCAATTAAATTTTTAATTGAATATTTTTTAAAACTCAATTAAAATTTTAATTGGAAAATTTTTCGTGAAATTTTTTTCTGTGTGGTGAAGGGTATAAATATGGGAAACATTTAAATCTGAAGCAATTTTAAGGAAACTTCGCAAATGTTTATTTATGATTTATCGCTCGATATATATGTATTAGAAGTTTAGGAAAATTAGAGTAATTTTTACAACTTTTCGACTAAGCCGTGGCGATTTAACAAGGAAAATGTTGGTATTTTGACCATTTTTGTCGAAATCAGAAAAACATATATATGGGAGCAATATCTAAATCTGAACCGATTTCAATCAAATTTGGCACACATGACTATAATACTAATTGTACTCCTAGTGCAAAATTTCAACCAAATTGGGCCAAAACTCTGGCTTCTGGGGCCATATAAGTCCATATCGGGCTAAAAATATATATGGAAGCTATATCTAAATTTGAACCGATTTCAATTAAATTTGGCACACATGACTATACTACCAAGGGAGTACAATTGGTAGTATAGTTATGTGTGCCAAATTTAATTGAATTGTGCAAAATTTCAAGCTAATCGGGATAAAACTCTGGCTTCTGGGTCCATATAAGTGCATATCGGGAGAAAGATATATATAAGAGCTATATGTAAATCTGAATCGATTTCAACCAAATTTGGCACGCATAGCTACAATGCTAAATCTACTCCCTGTGCAAAATTTCAACCAAATTGGGCCAAAACTCTGGCTTTTAGGACCATATTAG
The DNA here is from genome assembly GCF_050003625.1 of Haematobia irritans. Taxonomy (NCBI): domain Eukaryota; kingdom Metazoa; phylum Arthropoda; class Insecta; order Diptera; family Muscidae; genus Haematobia; species Haematobia irritans. The sequence goes on from NC_134398.1 coordinate 41,773,948, forward strand.
TCCATATCGGGCGGAAGATATATATGGGAGCTATATCTAAATCTGAACCGATTTCAATCAAATTTTGCACACTTGACTATACTACTAATTGTACTCCTAGTGCAAAATTTCAACCAAAAATCTGGCTTCTGGGGTCATATTTGGATCCTGTATCCCTCCCAATATTATGAATTAACAATAACTTTGGAATGACACTATTATTTGAGCGAAAATACAATGAGGAAAAAAGTAGTGTAACACCAAGGAAACATATTTTTTGCAAAACGAAAACGCCCTTAGATTTCGGAAAAAGTCGTAATGTTATATACGAGGGCAGTTCGGAAACTTCTTAGCCTAGCACAAAAAGCGCGGTATAAACAGAAAAAAGTTAAGTGTTTTGGAAACTTCCATCTCTGTTATGAACATATGTTAAATTTTGTTTCGATCTGGCAACTGCTTCATATAGAAACAGGTGTCCAAAAAAGACGCATCCGCATTTTTTTTACAATGGAAAAATTAGAAATGCGTGCTGTCATTAAATATTTACATAAAAAAGGTTTATCGGGACAAGAAATTCATAATGATATGGTGAATGTGTTAGGTGAAAGTGCTCCTTCATATGCAACAGTAAAAAATTGGGTTGCTGAATTTAAACGTGATCGTACAAGCATTGAAGATGAACCAAAAACAGCAACAACAACAGAAATTTTAGTGCATGATATGGTATTAAATCGACGAAAAAAAGTGCGTGAAATTGCTAATATCAAGGGCATCTCAAATGATCGAGTCCATTTAATTTTAAGAACTACAGATGAAAAAGCTTTCTGCAAGATGGGTGACGCATTTGTTAACAGTCGATCAAAAACGCATAAGAATGAACATTTCTCAAGCTTGTTTGGATCATTTTAAGCGAGTAAAATGGATTTTAAGCATCGTTTCATAACTGTTGATGAGACATGGATCCACCACTATACTCCAGAGACAAAAGAACAATCCAAACAATGGACTGAAGTTGGAGGAAGTGCCCCAAAGAAGGCAAAAAGAATTTAATCGGCTGGTAAGGTTATGACAACGGTTTTTTGGCACTTAAAAGGTATTTTGTTGATTGACTATCTGCAAAAGGGTAAAACAATAAATTCAGAGTACTATTGCAACCTTTTGGATCAATTAAATGAACAAATTCGAGAAAAACGTCCTGGCTTACAAAACAAAAAAATAATTTTTCATCAAGACAACGCACCAGCGCACAAGAGTGTTTTAACAATGGCTAAAATCAACGAATTAAGGTACGAATTGCATGACCATCCACCTTATTCTCCCTCCCAGTGACTTTTACTTGTTCCCAAATCTAAAAAAAATCCTTGCTGGCAAGCGTTTTACCTCAAATGAATAATTGCCTTAAATTACAGATGTAAACCACTATTTTGAAGACCTTGAGGAAAACTATTTTAATCAAGGGATAGAATTGCTAGAAAAGCGTTGGACTAAGTGTATTGAAGTTTCAGGAGATTATATTGAAAAATAAAAATATTTTTGAAAAACTAAATATTCTCTTTCATTGATAGGCTAAGAAGTTTCCGAACCGCCCTCGTATGTATATGTATTTGCATTCAATAAAATAAAATTTCTATTATTCATTTATCTTTTATATATAACAATGGATTATACTCCAAGTACAGAAGTTTATATAAATCTAGATATAGACAAAGTGTCTCATTTAGTTTTTCTTTTTTTTTGTCGATAAAAAAAAATCCTTATTCGTGTTTTCTTTTCTTTGCAGAAAACGGAAAACTATCGATAAAAATAAATCCAATCAAAGAGGATCGATTGCTTTAGATGAACATCCGGCTAATACGAATGAAGATGGAAGTATTCCTTGTCAAGTCTGTGGAAAAACACTGGCAAATATTGATCTTTGGAATGAACATATATTAAATTGCGCATTAGGTAATGTACAAATATATCCTAATTTTCTTTAAAGAAAAAATGGTATAATTAGTTTATTTATAGTTATAATAAAATTCATTGTTTTAGTTAAAATATCTTTCGAAGATATGTTGACGACAAGACATAAGAGACCCGCACAGCGGATCGTTTAGGAAGGCTGGGATCTATCTTATATATTCCAAGGGGCAGAATTCGAATTTCATGGTATGGCTTTAGGTAGAGCGTGAGGAGGTTGTTTAAAAGCGAATGTACGAGCGATGAATTGCAAATGTGGCAAAGACTTCAAGCGAATGTCACCCATCTAAATTAAAAATAAAGTTAACTTATGGATGGTATATAAAAAGAGCAAGAGCAACACCAATTTAGCTTAGGTTTTACCTGATATACTTGGTTAAAAATAAAATCTCTGGGGGAAAAATATGTAAAAATTCTGTTAATACAGTTCGGCACCTCTATATCCCAGCACAAAAAATTTGGAAGTTGTTCTAAAGGCACAACATTAAAAGCACTTCCAAAAATGTCCTCCCAAAGTTATTTTTTATTTTAACTATAAATCTTTTATTTTGTTTCATATACGTTAAAAACAGAGTAGAATTAATAAAATGTCTGAAATTATTTAAAAGTTGTCGAAAAAATGCTAATTCCATTCCCGAACAATTGCCAATTTTTGAAAATATTTGAGGTCGAAGTTTCAGACAAGCTTTAGAATGTATTAAAAATTATAAACATTTTTATTTGGCAAAAACAAATATATATATAATGTTGTGAATTCAGTGCAACGACTAGTGAAATTATGGACATCCGTATTGTGACCACAGTTGGTAGAATTCTACCAAAAATGGTACATTTTTTACTGTGTGGTAGAACAGTAGAATTCTTGTTGTTTTGGTAGATTTTGAAAACTATTCCTCTTCAACTAAAAGGTACTTCATAATTTTCTATAGAAATAAAATTTTGACAAAATTTTCTATAAAAATAAAATGTTGACAAAATTTTCTATAAAACTAAAATTATGAAAAAATTTTCTATAAAAATAAAATTTTGAAAAAATTTTCTATAAAAATAAAATTTTGACGAAATTTTCTATATAAATAAAATTTTGACAAAATTTTCTATCAAAATAAAATTTTAACAAAATTTTCTATAAAACAAAAATTATGAAAAAATTTTCTATAAAAATAAAATTTTGAAAAAAATTTCTATAAAAATAAAATTTTTACGAAATTTTCTATATAAATAAAATTTTGACAAAATTTTTTATAAAAATAAAATTTTGATAAAATTTTCTATAAAAATAAAATTTTGACAAAATTTTCTGTAAAAATAAAATTTTGACAAAATTTTCTATAAAAATAAAATTTTGAAAAATTTTCTATAAAAATAAAATTTTAACAAAATTGTCTATAGAAATAAAATTTTGACAAAATTTTCTGTAAAAATAAAATTTTGACAAAATTTTCTATAAAAATAAAATTTTAACAAAATTGTCTATAGAAATAAAATTTTGACAAATTTTTCTATAGAAAAAAGTTTTGACAAAATTTTCTATAAAAATAAAGTTTTGAGAAAATTTCCTATATAAATGAAATGTTGACAAAATTTTCTATAAAAATAAAATTTTGACAACATTTTCTATAAAAATAAAATTTTGACAAAATTTTCAACATGAATAAAATTTTGACACAATTTTTTTATAAAAATAAAATTTTGACACAATTTTCTATAAAAATGAAATTTTAACAAAATTTTATAGAGTAATACATTTTTGACAAAATTTTCTAGAGAAATACATTTTTGACAAAATTTTCTATAAAAAAATTTTCTATAAAAATAAAATTTGGCATTTTCTATAAAAACAAAATTTTCTATAAAAATTAAATTTTGACAAAATTTTCTATAAAAATTAAATTTTGACAAAATTTTCTATAAAAATAAAATGTTGACAAAATTTTCTATATAAATCAAATTTTGACAAAAATTTCTATGAAAATAAAATTTTGACAAAATTTTCTGTAAAAATAAATTTTTGATAAAATTTTCTAAAAAAATGAAATTTTGACAAAATTTTCTATAAAAATAAAATTTTGACACAATTTTCTGTTAAAATAAAATTTTGACAAAATTTTCTATAAAAATGAAGGTTTGACAAAATTTTCTATATAAATAAAATTTTGGCAAATATTTCTAGAGAAATAAAATGTTGTATAGAAATAAAATTTTCTAGAGTAATACATTTTTGACAAAATTTTGTAGAGAAATAAATTTTTGACAACATTTTCTATAGAAATAAAATTTTGACAAAATTTTCTATAGAAATAAAATTTTGACAAAGTTTTCTATAGAAATAAAATTTTGAGAAATTTTCTATAGAAATAAAATTTTAAGAAAATTCTCTATAGAAATAAAATTTTCTATAGAAATAAAATTTTGAGAAAACTTTCTAGAGTAATACAATTTTGACAAAATTTTCTAGAGAAATAAAATTTTATCATAATTTTCTAGAGAAATAAGATTTTGGCAAAATTTTTGACAAAATTTTCTAGAGATATAACAATTCGACAACATTTTCTAATATTTTGTAATATTTTGGTGAAATTTTGATTAAAAACTTCAAAAATTTGTTTTTTTTTTACTTTTTTAATTTTTTTAATTTTTGGTAAAAAGTTCCAAAAAATTTTCGTAGATTATTTTTGTCTCGATTGGCAACCGTGGTTATGAACCAGACTCTGCCACGGTCATAGACACCAGCGGTATGATGCTATTACAATCATTTGCAAGATATTTCCCGAATACGTGGCCAAGATCTTGTTTAGTTGTGACTCAAAACTTGTGACCAAAAATTTAATAGACTCTATTATATAACTCACGAATATTTTTCGCCACGAACTATAAAAGTATTTTTTTCATTATTTTAGAAAAGAACGATTATGACATGAAGAGATATCACCCAAGGGCATCATCAGGTCTTTCCGAAATGTTTCAACAAAATCTTGTTGCATGGCCATACTCCTCAGGAAATGAAAACTTTTACACCAAAGAGGTAAGTAATTTGTGTTTTCTTCTTATCATTCAATCAGTTAATAAAAATGTTTGCCTAAATGTCGAATTCGTTTTTTTTTTCTTTTTTATAGGAGTTACAAGAATTTTTGGAAAATAATCATCAAGTGATTATTGGAAGCTTTAAAGCAAAAAAGAAGCTGACAAATATCGAAAGAGTTAAACTAAGTAAAGCTATAGTACAGTATTTGTTGACTAACCCAACCAGAATGTAAGTAAAGAAAGAAAAATTAAAAATAAGCCAGTCAGACAATTTTAACACAGAAATAGTTGATTTTCCAAAATTTTAAAAAGGCGCGAAGTCGACTTTTCATTTCATATTCATTTATTTGCTCAATTTTGTAATTTGAAGCCGTAAGGCCGATGCAAGATAAATTACAATCCAAATTTTCCAAATTTTAATATAATTGAATCTTAACATTTGACGAATCTTGAAAAAGTTGACCTTTACAAAATTCGAAAGGCCACTTTTCCAAGATTTCATTTTAGATATAAGTTCCATATAACATTTTTTTCTAATGATTTTTTTTTTGCGAAGTGTGGCCATCAGAGAACTGCAACTGATGGTTTTTTTCATATTGCAATCACGGTTGCCACTTGTGCCAAAAATAATCTACCAATATTTGAAGAAAATTTTACCACAAATTTCCCAAACTAAAAAATCTTATTAGGAAGATGTTGATCAAAACGTTTTATATTGAATTTTTTAAAATTTATTTCTTCAGAAAATTTTCTCAAAAGTTTATTTCTATTGAAAATTTTCTTAAAATTTTATTTCTATTGAAAATTTTCTTAAAATTTTATTTCTATAGAAAATTTTCTTAAAATTTTACTTCTATAGAAAATTTTCTTAAAATTTTATTTGTATAGAAATGTTCTCAAAATTTTATTTCTATAGAAAATTTTCTCAAAATTTTATTTCTATAGAAAATTTTCTCAAAATTTTATTTCTATAAAAAATTTGTCAAAATTTTATTTCTATAGAAAATTTTGTCAAAAATTTATTTCTATAGAAAATTTTGTCAAAATTTTATTTCTATAGAAAATTTTGCCAAAAATTTCTTTCTATAGAAATTTGTGTCAAATTTTTATTTCTATAGAAAATTTTGTCAAATTTTTATTTATAGAAAATTTTGTCAATATTTTATTTCTATAGAAAATTTTGTAAAAATTTTATTTCTATAGAAAATTTTGTCAAAATTTTATTTCTATAGAAAATTTTGTCAAAATTTTATTTCTATAGAAAATTTTCTCAAAATTTTATTTCTATAGAAAATTTTCTCAAAATTTTATTTCTATAGAAAATTTTGTCAAAATTTTATTTCTATAGAAAATTTTGTCAAAATTTTATTTCTATAGAAAATTTTGTCAAAATTTTATTTCTATAGAAAATTTTGTCAAAATTTTATTTCTATAGAAAATTTTGTCACAAGTTTATTTCTATAGAAAATTTTGCCAAAAATTTATTTCTATAGAAAATTTTGTCAAATTTTTATTTCTATAGAAAATTTTGTCAAAATTTTATTTCTATAGAAAATTTTGTCAAAATTTTATTTCTATAGAAAATTTTGTCAAAATTTTATTTCTATAGAAAATTGTTTCAAAATTTTATTTCTATAGAAAATTTTGTCAAAATTTTATTTCTATAGAAAATTTTGTCAAAATTTTATTTCTATAGAAAATTTTGTCAATTTATTTTTCTGTAGAAAATTTTCTCATAATTTTATTTCTATAGAATATTTTCTCAAAATTTTATGTCTATAGAAAATTTAATATTTGTGGTTGAAATTCACTTTAACAATTGGTATTTTAAGATTACAAATATTGGTTCTTACTAAATACACTGGTCGGATATGGTAGATCGCAACCGTTCTCTGATGGCCATCATAATCTCTCTGTAATATAATGGGTTACTCGCGAGAACTTTCTATTCACTATTCTCAATAAGATGTTTTGTATATTTTAGTTTAAGAACCAAAGAACTGGAGCATATTAGCCAATTGATTTGTGAGGTATTTGAAGGAGAAATACCCTCAACGTACTATAGAAAATTCTCACAAGGACGTCACGCAAGTGGAAAAATACATGATGCTTATAACAACTATAGATCACATTTGGCACGATCGGGAATTATTCAAAGACGTTCAAAAACCATGACTGTAAAAGCTAGTTCCGAAAGTGAAGCAGATTCGGATCGTGGTAATTATTAAAATTAAGATATACTACTGTAAAAGATTAAATTACTTCAAGAGTGAAACTGTGTGGTTATAGCCTTTTCGCTTCAAATGAAACCTCTTTAAAATCAAATATAACCTTTTTCATATCAAATGAATTTTTTTTTTCAAATCAAATGAAGCATCTTTCATTTCAAATGAAACTTTTTCAATTCAAAAGAAACTTTTTCACTTCAAATGAAATCGAATTTGTTTTGTTTAATTTTTAGGCTACCCTGTTACAATGATATGTGTTTAAAAATTGTTTTAATTGTTCATTAATGAGTTTTGTGATTCTGACACACACAAAAAATTCTGATTCAATCTGATTCAATCAATTGATTTTTTAATTGAAATGTTTTCAAGAACGGAAATGATAGTATCAAAATTAATTGAAGTTCAATTAAAAAATTAATTGATCCAATTAAAAAATTAATTGATACTATTAACTTTGTGATTGATTTTTGTCTCAATTAAAAAAATTGTTGAATCAATTAAATTTTTAATTGAATATGTTTTAAAACTCAATTAAAATTTTAATTGGAAAAATGTTCTTGAAATTTACAAATTTACGTTACAAGTGAACCCAATTTTGTGTAAAACATTCACTCTTGAAGTAAGTGAAGTATAGGGTCCACTGTTGCCAAAAATAATTTGCCAAAATATGGAGAAAATTTTACCAAAGAAAAAAACTTATTTTGCAAAATTTTATTTCTATAGAAAATTTCGTCAATATTTCATCCATGGAAAATTTTGTCAAAAATTTTATTTCCATAGAAAATTGTATCAAAATTGCATCCATGCAAAATTTTATTTCTATAGATAATTTTATCAAAATTTCATTTCTATAGATAATTTTGTTAAAATTTTATTTCTATAGTTTAGTCAACGCAATGGTTTTTAAGCTGAAATCAAAACTACAGATATTTCATTTCATAGAAAAATTTATTTTTATTTCTATAGAAAATTTTATAAAAATTGCATTTCCATGGAAAAAAATTCATCCATGCAAAATTTTATTTCTATAGAAAATTTTGTCAAAATTTCATTTCTTAGAAAATTTGGTAAAAATTTCATTTCTAGAGAAATTTTGTCAAAATTTTATTTCGTATTGTTTTTTTTATTGTTGGTTTATACCTCAATCACATTTGTTGTTTTGATCTCAGCTTAAAAATAAAAAAAAAAATAAAAATCAATTTGACAAACATTATTTCTATAGAAAATTTTATCAAAATTTCATTTCCATGGAGATTTTTTTCAAATTTTCATTTCTATTGAAATTTTTATCTCAGTTTCATTTCCATGGAAAATTTTGTCAAATTTTCATTTCTATTGAAATTTTTATCTAAGTTTCATTTCCATGGAAAATTTGGCAAAATTTCATTTCTATAGTAAATTTCATAAATATCGAAAATTTTGTCAAAATTTCATTTCTATAGAAAATTTTGTCAAAATTTCATGTCTATCGAAAATTTTGTCAAATTTTCATTTCCAGGGAAATTTTTGTCAAAATTTAATTTCTATAGAAAATTTTGTCAAAATTTCATGTCTATCGAAAATTTTGTCAAATTTTCATTTCTATAGTAAATTTCATTAATATCGAAAAATTTCATTTCTATGGAAAATTTTGTCAAAATTTCATTCTATAGAAAATTTTGTCAAAATTTCATTCTATAGAAAATTTTGTCAAAATTTCATTTCTATACAAAAATTTTGTAAAAATTTCATTTCTATAGAAACTTTTGTCAAAATTTAATTTCTATAGAAAATTTTATCAAAATTTCATTTCTATAGAAACTTTTGTCAAAATTTAATTTCGTTTTGTTTGTTATTGTTGGCTTCTCTCCAATCGTTATTGTTGTTTTTTTTTTTTTTTTTTGATCTCAGCTTAAAGCCATGCATTGACTAAACTACAAGTGTAGCTTAATCAACAGAGGAAAAGTATGCTTGTCAAATTTATTTGGGCAAAGCCCTATAGACTGCAAGATGTTTGGATGTACTGTTTCAGAATTACCACATTCCTCATCAGCATCCTCTACTTGCAGCAAAACTATCAACCAATTATCAGAATAAATTCGGGTAATTCACTCAACCCAAAGTGAACTACACTTGAACCTCCCGAATAAATTTGACAAGCATACTTTTCCTCTGTTGGTTAAGCTACACTTGTAGTTTAGTCAATGCATGGCTTTAAGCTGAGATCAAAAAAAAAAAAAAAAAAAAAAAAAACAATAACGATTGAAGAGAAGCCAACAATAACAAACAAAACGAATGAAGATAGAGGAAGCACGCTCAAAAACAAACCCAGCCAAATATATTCAAATCGATGATTTGAGTTTGGCAAAGGAAAAGAGATATGCTGGCAAATTTGTTTAGGCAGTAGCCGACTATCAAACCCTTTTTCGGGAGGTTCAAGTGTAGTTCACTTTGGGTTGAGTGAATTACCCGAATTTATTCTGATAATTGGTTGATAGTTTTGCTGCAAGTAGAGGATGCTGATGAGGAATTTGGTAATTCCGAAACAGCTGTACATCCAACCATCTTGCAGTCTATAGGGCTTTGCCCAAATAAATTTGACAAGCATACTTTTCCTCTGTTGGTTAAGCTACACTTGTAGTTTAGTCAATGCTTGGCTTTAAGCTGAGATAAAAAAAAAAACAACAATAAAAATTTAATTTCTATAGAAAATTTTATCAAAATTTCATTTCCATGGAAAATTTTGTCAAATTTTCATTTCTATCGTAAATTTCATAAATATCGAAAATTTTGTCAAAATTTCATTTCTATAGAAAATTTTGTCAAAATTTCATGTCCATCGAAAATGTTGTCAAATTTTCATTTCTATAGTAAATTTCATTAATATCGAAAATTTTGTCAAAATTTCATTTCTATAGAAAATTGTGTCACAATTTCATTTCTATAGAAAATTTTGTAAAAATTTCATTTCTATAGAAACTTTTGTCAAAATTTCATTTCTATAGAAAATTTTGTAAAAATTTCATTTCTATAGAAACTTTTGTCAAAATTTCATTTCTATAGAAAATTTTGTCAAAATTTTATTTCTACAGAAAATTTTATAAAAATTTAAAAATTTTGTCAAAATTTCATTTCTATTGAAAATTCTGTAAAAATTTAATTTTTTCAAATTTTCATTTCTATAGAAAATTTTGCCAAAATTTCATTTCTATAGTAAATTTTGTCAAAATTTCATCCATGAAAATTTTTGTCAAAATTTTATTTCTTCATTTCTATACAAAAATTTTTTAAAAATTTCATTTCAAAAATTTCATTTCCATGGAAAATTTTGTCAAATTTTCATTTCTATAGTAAATTTCATAAATATCGAAAATTTTGTCAAAATTTCATTTCTATAAAAAATTTTTTCAAAATTTCATGTCCAACGAAAATTTTGTCAAATTTTCATTTCTATAGTAAATTTCATTAATATCGAAAATTTTATAAAAATTTCATTTCTATGGAAAATTTTGTCAAAATTTCATTTCTATAGAAAATTTTGTAAAAATTTCATTTCTATGGAAAATTTTGTCAAAATTCCATTTCTATAGAAAATTTTGTAAAAATTCATTTCTATAGAAACTTTTGTCAAAATTTTGTTTCTATAGAAAATTTTGTCAAAATTTTATTTCTATAGAAAATTTTATAAAAATTTAAAAATTTTGTCAAAATTTCATTTCTATTGAAAATTTTGTAAAAATTTAATTTTTTCAAATTTTCATTTCTATAGAAAATTTTGCCAAAATTTAATTTCTATAGTAAATTTTGTCAAAATTTCATCCATGAAAATTTTTGTCAACATTTTATTTCTATTTATTTTCTCATAATTTTATTTCTATAGAAAATTTATAAAGTACCTCTTTGTTGGAGAGGAATATTTTGCAAAATCTATCAAAACATCAAAAATTCTACCAATATACGGAACAGTAAAAAAATCTACTTTGGTAGAATTGTACCATCTGTGGCAACCGTGATAGGGGTCCCAAATGTATTTAAATTTGACAAAAATTCAAATAGTAAACAAATTAATTTTGTTACAGTTTCTGAAAAAGCACATTGCAAAGAGAAGACCGGGGAAGTTAGCAGGGCGGAACAATTATTATCTACCGAACTAAATGTCGATCATTGTAAGGAATCATGGAGAGAAACCTATTCACAAAGACGCCAGCAGCTAAAAGACCTAAAATCGCCAGAACTATATATTAAGAAATATCCAGTGCTAGCACAACCAAATGGCTATGAGTTGGTAATTTAATTTTTTCTTTTCACTTCTTAGTATAATTTATTGTTTTTTTTTTCTTTTTCACTTTTTAGTATATGTTAGATGTACAACTTTCCATTAATAAACCACTTATATTGGATTTACCTCCTACATTTGTATCCACCATGATTAGTTTGGTAAAGACACGAAGAGAGTCTTTCAGTGCCATATTGAAAGCTATCGCCGATGATGATAACGGTATGTTACAAATGGGAATTGAAAATTCCGACGATTACTATATACCATATGCCTTTTTTCGCTTTCAGAATATAGAAAATCTTTGGTATCTATTGCGCTATTACCATTCCTATTCCCACCGCCAATTGTAAAATGTCAAAATGGTCCATTAAAATTGACTAAAACGGAGTGCATGGATTCGTTTATAAATCATTTTGAGGTATGTATTGTATTTCTAACAATAGTAATCCATATTCCAGTTCAATAAGAACATATCGTTTAAAATTATTATTTGTTGCTTTATGTTCTATACACACAAAAAATAATATCACCAAAATTTTTTCATTTAAAATCTTAATTGAATTTGAAAAACTAGTTAATAAAAAAATTTAATGTATTTCATATGTTTTACTTTTTTACAGGACGTTGAATCGGCAGAAATTGGAGTTACAAATATTTTATCCAAGCAAACCGAAGGTTTAAGACCTTTCATCGTTTTTATAGGCTCACCAGTGACAATTTCTTGGCTTGTCGTCGGTTCCACTAAGTATTCATTTAATGACATTGGTTCCTGTTTGAAAGGAGCTCTAGCCGCATACATAGCCCTAAAACTAGAATATCCCTATGCATCGCAAAAACCATGGTTCTTGTTACAGAAATACATATTTAATATATCTTTACCAGCGGATCATTTAATGGATCATAAGGTGAAAACAATTGCCAATGATTTAAATTTAATGGAAAGATAAGTGCAATGCTATTTATAAATTAGGTTATAATATCGATATTTTTCTTTTAATAAAAATATTGATACACAAAATTTATATAGTCTAGGTTTTATTTAGTACAACGTACAACGTTAAGACGTTTGTGAAATTGAAAAGTTCTATTTATCAATATGAGATTCGATCTCATATTAATATGATTCAGAGTCTTTCACACCCAAAACATAAGGAGAACACCCTCCCTTTCTCCGATGGCGGATATCCGAACGGCCAATGTCTTCTGCAGACAATTTGTCAAGCATTATCAGATTGCAGGTCGAGCAGAAGGCGAATGTTCCGTGTACTTCAGTTCAGACAAGATAGCCTTCATATGGTCATTAGGAGAATGAATTCCTGGCGATAAAGACCGCAGAGAGCAATTGATTCAGATGTTTGCTTTATAAATAAAAAAAATGTTATTTTTACGCCAAACATATTATGTTTACTGCAAAAATATTTTTGTTACACCAAACATGTTGTTTTTACTACAAACATGTTTGCAACAAACATGCTATTTTTATTACAAAAAATTTCTTTTTAAAGCAAGTATATCATTTTTACTGCAAAAAGATTTTAGTTACACCAAACATGTTATTTTGTACTGCAAACGTATTATTTTTCAGCAAACCTGTTTTTGTTGCACCAAACATGTTATTTTTACTACAAACATGTTATGTTTGCAGCAAATATGTTATTTTGTTTTGCAAAAATATTATTATTATTATTATTGCTGCCAAACCTCAATGTGGACAGCTTCTGATTGCGCTAATGTCACACTTCGATTTTAGAAAGGATACAAATGAATGTCCATCGCCTGACCAGGAACACAGGTGATGAGAGAATAAGAGCGCCATTTTATTGTTAAAGCAAGTATATTATTTTTACTGCAAAAATGTTTTCGTTACACCAAACATGTTATTTTTACTGCAAACGTATTATTTTTCAGCAAACCTGTTTTTTTTGCATCAAACATGTTATTTTTACTACAAACATATTATATTTGCAGCAAAGATTTTATTTTTTTTTGCAAAAATTTTAATATTACTGCCAAACCTCAAAGTGGACAGCTTCTGATTGCGCTAATGTCACACTTCGATTTTAGAAAGGATACCAAATGAATGTCCATCGCCTGATCAGGAACACCAGTGATGACAGAATAAGAGCGCCATTGGAGGCGACGCATACGTTTCGGTGTATCAGAAAGCAATAAATAACAGTGCAGTGTTGTAGTGGAAGGAAAATCACCATGGGTAGGTTAGGTATAGTGGCAGCCCGATATATTCAGTCCATTGTGATAATCTGGTATCACTGAGAGGGGATAAACTACAACTATAAAACTTTTTGGTGTTCGATCGGAAATGGGATTGAACCCATGACCGTTTTCATACAAGGCTGGCATAACCAGGGATCCAACTTTAGGTACCTTGTCATTGAGCTCAACACAGAAACGGGCAGCACTCAGTGATAGGAGAAAAGTTCACCACTGTGGACTGAATAGTCTAAGTGAGCCTGATACATCGGGCTGCCACTATATCTAACCTAACATAATTATGGTGAAATATAAATTTACTATGGTGAGAAAAAATTGCTAGTTTGCTGTACTCATTTCTTTCACAATAAAACTAAACCATGTGATTTCGTAAATATCAAAAATTTTCAACAAATGTCAAATTTCTTACTAGCCTCTTGGGATAGTCTTACTAGCCCCTTGGGATAGTCAATCAGCTCGATTTACGTCTAATCGAGGTGACCTTGATTTGGTTTCATGAGCTTTGCCAGTTTGAATTCTTGAATTCATCTAGACCATGGTTGCCATGCGAACCAAAAGTAACCTACCAACATTTTGAGAAAATTTTATCAAAAAATTACTAAAAGAAAATTTTGTCAAAATTTTATTTCTAGAGAAATATTACTCAAAATTTTATTTCCATAGAAAATTTTGTAAATTTTATTTCTAGAGAAAATTTTGTCAAAATTTTATTTCTAGAGAAAATTTTGTCAAAATTTTATTTCTAGAGAAAATTTTGTCAAAATTTTATTTCTAGAGAAAATTTTGTCAAATTTTTTTTCTATAGAAAAAATTTTCAAAATTTTATTTCTATAGAAAGTTTTGTAAATATATTATTTCCTCTTAGTTGAAAAATCTACCAAAACATCAAGAATTCTACCAATAAAAAATCTACCATTTTTGGTAGAATTCTATACCGTGGATGTATACCAAAATATGGCTGATCTCTTTACGGACAGAAAATACTAGATTTCCAATGTCACGAACATGGAATAAAAGTAGCGGCAACTTAACCCTCTAATGCCCAAGCCCGCCTTTAGGCGGTCTTCATTTAATAAGGAAGCTTTTAGTAAAATACACCTTAAGACAACAAAAATGGACAAAATAAAAAGAAAATTTATTTGAAACTATTCAAGAGGCTTTGCAGCATATGCTGAATTTTACGGTATAATTTTTTTTTGCTTAGTTCTCTTGCTTTTGTGTCGTTAACATTGAACATTTAATCAGCTGGGAAAAAATTGGGGCATTAGAGGGTTAATGCTCAAGAAGTCAAAAGGGGATAGGAAGGTGACCTGCCGGCAGACAAAAACATTTCAGCCAAAATTTTATTTCTATAGAAAATTTTGCCAAAATCTTAGTTCTATAGAGCCACCGTGGTGCCCGCCTTGCATACACAAGGTCATGGGTTCGATTCCTGCTTCGACCGAACACCAAAAAGTTTTTCAGCGGTGGATTATCCCACCTCAGTAATGCTGGTGACATTTCTGAGGGTTTCAAAGCTCTAAGTGGTTTCACTGCAATGTGGAACGCCGTTCGGACTCGGCTATAAAAAGGAGGTCTCTTGTCATTGAGCTTAACATGGAATCGGGCAGCAATCAGTGATAAGAGAGAAGTTCAATGTGGTATCACAATGCAATAGTCTAAGTGAGCCTGATACATCGGGCTGCCACCTAACCTAACCTAATCTAGTTCTATAGAAAACTTTGTCAAAGTTTTATTTCTATATAGACATTTTTTTGTAAAAAAAAGGTTTCAAATTTTTTTCTATAAAAAAAATATTGTCAAATTTTTTCTATAGAAAACTTTGTCAAAATTTTATTTCTTAAGAAAATAAAATTCTATAAAAAATTTTATCAAAATTTTTGTTTCAATAGAAAATTTTGTCAACATTTTTGTTTCAATACAAAATTTTGTCAACATTTTTGTTTCAATAGAAAATTTTGTCAAAATTTTATTTCTATAGAAAATTCTGTCAAAATTTTATTTCTAGATAAAAAGTTTTGTCAACATTTTTGTTTCAATAGAAAATTTTGTCAACATTTTTGTTTCAATAGAAAATTTTGTCAAAATTGTTGCTTCTATAGAAAATTTTATTTCTATAGAAAATTTTGTCAAAATTTTATTTCTATAGAAAATTTTGTCAAAATTTTATTTCTATAGAAAATTTTATCAACATTTTATTTCAATAGAAAATTTTATCAAAATTTTATTTCTATAGAAAATTTTGTCAAAATTTTATTTCTATAGAAAATTTTGTCAAAATTTTACTTCTATAGAAGATTTTGTCAAAATTTTATTTCTAGATAAAAAATTTTGTCAACATTTTTGTTTCAATAGAAAATTTTGTCAAAATTTTTGTTTCAATAGAAAATTTTGTCAAAATTTTTGCTTCTATAGAAAATTTTATTTCCATAGAAAATTTAGTCAAAATTTTATTTCTATAGAAAATTTTATCAAAATTTTATTTCTATAGAAAATTTTATCAAAATTTTATTTCTATACAAAATTTTGTCAAAATTTTATTTCTATAGAAAATTTTGTCAAAATTTTACTTCTATAGAAGATTTTGTCAAAATTTTATTTCTACAGAAAATTTTGTCAAAATTTTATTTCTTAAGAAAATAAAATTCTATAAAAAATTTTATCAAAATTTTTGTTTCAATAGTAAATTTTGTCAACATTTTTGTTTCAATAGAAAATTTTGTCAAAATTTTTGTTTCAATAGAAAATTTTGTCAAAATTTTATTTCTATAGAAAATTGCGTCACAATTTTATTTCTATAGAAAATTTTGTGAAAATTTTATTTCTGTAGAAAATTTTGTCAAAATTTTATTTTTATAGAATCAGGTGATTTATTTCTTTAGAAAATTTTGTCAAAATTTTATTTCTACAGAAAATTTTGTCAAAATTTTACTTCTATAGAAAATTTTGTCAAAATTTAATTTCTATAGAAAATTTTGTCAAAATTTTATTTCTTAAGAAAATAAAATTCTATAAAAAATTTTATCAAAATTTTTGTTTCAATAGAAAATTTTGTCAACATTTTTGTTTCAATAGAAAATTTTGTCAAAATTTTATTTCTATAGAAAATTTTGTCAAAATTTTTGTTTCTATAGAAAATTTTGTCAAAATTTTATTTTTGTAGAAAATTTTGTCAAAGTTTTATCTCTATAGAAAATATTGTCAAAATTTAATTTCTATAGCAAATATTGTCAAAATTATATTTCTATAGAAAATTTTGTCAAAACTTTATTTCTATAGAAAATTTTGTCAAAATTTTATTTCTAGAGAAAATTTTGTCAAAATTTTATTTTTATAAAAAATTTATTTCTTGTGTCAAAATTTTATTTCTATATGGAATATTTTGTCAAAATTTTATTTCTATAGAAAATTTTGTCAAAGTTTTATATCTGTAGAAAATATTGTCAAAATTTAATTTCTATAGAAAATTTTGTCAAAACTTTATTTCTATAGACAATTGTGTCACAATTTTATTTCTATAGAACATTTTGTGAAAATTTTATTTCTGTAGAAAATTTTGTCACAATTTTATTTTTATAGAAAACTTAGTCAAAATTTTATTTCGATAGAAAATTTTGTCAAAATGTTATTTCTATAGAAAATTTTGTCAAAATTTTATTTCTATAGAAAATTTTGTCAAAATTTTATTTCTATAGAATATTTTGTCAAAATTTTATTTCGATAGAAAATTTTGTCAAAATTTTATTTCTATAGAAAATTTTGTCAAAATTTTATTTCTATAGAAAATTTTTTCAAAATTTTATTTCTATAGAAAATTTTGTCAAAATTTTATTTCTATAGAAAATTTTTTCAAAATTTTATTTTTATAAAAAATTTTATTTCTTGTGTCAAAATTTTATTTCTATATGGAATATTTTGTCAAAATTTTATTTCTATAGAAAATTTTGTCAAAATTTTATTTCTATAGAAAATTTTGTCAAAATTTTATTTCTATAGAAAATTTTGTCAAAGTTTTATCTCTGTAGAAAATATTGTCAAAATTTAATTTCTATAGAAAATTTTGTCAAAACTTTATTTCTATAGAAAATTGCGTCACAATTTTATTTCTATAGAAAATTATGTGAAAATGTTATTTCTGTAGAAAATTTTGTCAAAATTTTATTTTTATAGAATCAGGTGATTTATTTCTATAGAAAATTTTGTCAAAATTTTATTTCTATAGAAAATTTTGTCAAAATTTTACTTCTATAGAAAATTTTGTCAAAATGTTATTTCTATAGAAAATTTTGTCAACATTTTATTTCTTAAGAAAATAAAATTCTATAAAAAATTTTATCAAAATTTTTGTTTCAATTTTGTCAACATTTTTGTTTCAATAGAAAATTTTGTCAAAATTTTATTTCTATAGAAAATTTTGTCAAAATTTTTGTTTCTATAGAAAATTTTGTCAACATTTTATTTTTGTAGAAAATTTTGTCAAAGTTTTATCTCTATAGAAAATATTGTCAAAATTTAATTTCTATAGCAAATATTGTCAAAATTATATTTCTATAGAAAATTTTGTCAAAACTTTATTTCTATAGAAAATTTTGTCAAAATTTTATTTCTAGAGAAAATTTTGTCAAAATTTTATTCTTATAAAAAGTTTTATTTCTTGTGTCAAAATTTTATTTCTATATCGAATATTTTATTTCGATAGAAAATTTTGTCAAAATTTTATTTCTATAAAAAAATTTGTCAACATTTTATTTCTATAGAAAATTTTGTCAAAATTTTATTTCTATAGAATATTTTGTCAAAATTTTATTTCTATAGAAAATTTTGTCAAAATGTTATTTCTATAGAAAATTTTGTCAAAATTTTATTTCTATAGAAAATTTTGTCAACATTTTATTTCTGTAGAAAATTTTGTCAAAATTTTATTTCTGTAGAAAATGTTGTCAAAATTTTATTTATGTAGAAAATTTTGTAAAAATTTTATTTCTATAGAAAATTTTGTGAAAATTTTTTTTCTATAAAATATTTATAAAGTACCTCTTTGCAAAATCTACATAAAAGTTCCCGGTTTTTTGTTCTCGAACTCATTCGAGTAATGCAAATAAAAATCCTTAGAATTTAGTAATTTCCTAAATTCTTAAAAACAAACAATTCCCAGAGATTAATACAACAAAAATTACCAATCTAACTGTTTGGATTAAAAACCTTTTATATATTCCAAGAATTATTTTCAATAATTTTCGTCCGAAATGTATACTTAATTCGTTTAAATTTCTTTGGAATTGATCGATTAAAATCGTCGTAAATTCTGAAAAGAAATCTTTTGGTATTCCCTTCTTAATGATTGATTCTGATGACCATTGGTGGGGGTACATGCTTATGGTGATAAGAAGAATGCATTTTTGTTTGTTTTCAATTTTGATATTCGAATGAAAATGAAATTTTAAGGTGATACAGTTCACAAAAAGAGAGATTAATTTGTGTACAGAGAGAAAGATGATAAGAAAAATCATCGAAATTTCTTCTCACTATAAATAAAACGAGCAAATCAGAAATTTCAAACACATCGTTGGCAAATCTTAAACACTAAACAGCAATACAATCGGAAAATTTTAAAAATTAAAATCATGAATAAATCATTCATTATTTTAGTGCTTGCCTTGGCCGTACAGGTAATTCATTCGATTAAATTATATAACTTGAAATCCCGATTCACATATATTTTTTTTTTTAACACAGGTGACTTTGGGAGCCCCTCGTACCGCTGTGCATACATCAAATGTCATTTCCCCCGAATCAGGAGATGTGAATAGTAACCAACGTTTTGACTTTGTCGAAGATGTCTATGAAAATCTACAAAATACTGTATGGTCTAAGGCCATCTATGAACAAGCTTCTGAATATCTACAAGGAGTGAAATCTTGGTCTCAATCAAATGAAAAACTAAAGGAATCTTCGATTTATGGTGATCTACAAAAACACTTGGATAACTGTTTGAATCTTCTAAAAGAGCTTTCGGCCAATCCAGAGGATTGCAAGAAACAATGGTCTTTGAAAAAGGAACATGATGAGATCCGGCAATTATTTGATTCGGTCGATGATGCAAAACTTCGTCGTGGATGGGTGGAAAAATACATGAATTTTGTTACACCTTTACGTGTGGAGGTCACATCCGCCTATGAGAAATTCTATTCACATTTGACCAGTGAAGTGGAAAGCTATTTATCTTCGGCAAATGTTTCCTCAAAGGATGAGCTACGCGAATGGCTTGGAAAATTCAAAAGGCAAACTGATCATGTCAAGAAACAAAAGCTGGTTATGGAATTATTGGCTCTATTTCCCAATGAGAGACAAGTTTTGGATGCCAAATGTGAAGTTCAATATTCAAATGGATTGTAAATTAAAACGAAATACATCCGTGTAATGTGGTAGCAAAAAACAAAAAAGAAAATTGTTACATGCGAAAGAAAATAAAAATACATTCTTAAAAACTCTGATTTGATCTATTGAATTATTCTCTTCTGGTGACGCTGTAATTGTTCAGTGGGGGCGTAAATTCCCACTAAGTTTATATGGGGTTTTGTGGGGTTGGAATTTAGGTCGGTATAGACCTTTCAATTTTTCACTATATATATATATATGAGGTCGACTTTGACCTCTGTAAATGTCACTGATGTCCGTCCGATTTTTTACCACACTTTGCCTTTTTTGATCTTTGATTTAAAACACCTTTGTTTATTTGATTTTGATTTTTATACCCTCCACCTTAGGATGGGGGTATATTAACTTTGTCATTCCGTTTGCAACACATCGAAATATTGCTCTAAGACCCCATAAAGTACACGCAAAGAAAAAAAAAAACAAGTAAGGAAAGTCTAAAGTCGGGCGGGGCCGACTATATTATACCCTGCACCACTTTGTAGATCTAAATTTTCGATACCATATCACATATGTCAAATGTGTTGGGTTTGTCCCAAATACATACATTTAAATATCACTCGATTTGGACAGAATTTGATAGACTTTTACAAAATCTATAGACTCAAAATTTAAGTTGGCTAATGCACTAGGGTGGAACACAATTTTAGTAAAAACAAGTAAGGAAAGTCTAAAGTCGGGCGGGCCGACTATATTATACCCTGCACCACTTAGTAGATCTAAATTTTCGATACCATATCACATCCGTCAAACGTGTTGGGGGCTATATATAAAGGTTTGTCCCAAATAAATACATTTAAATATCACTCGCTCTGGACAGGATTTGATAGACTTGTACAAAATCTATAGACTCAAAATTTAAGTCGGCTAATGCACTAGGGTGGAACACAATGTTAGTACAAAAATATGGAAAACATTTAAATCTGAAGCAATTTTAAGGAAACTTCGCAAAAGTTTATTTATGATTTATCACTCGATATATATTTATTAGAAGTTTAGGAAAATTAGAGTCATTTTTACAACTTTTCGACTCAGCAGTGGCGATTTTACAAGGAAAATTTTGGTATTTTGACCATTTTTGTCGAAATCAGAAAAAATATATATGTGAGTTATATCTAAATCTGAAACGACTTCAACCAAATTTGGCACACATGACTATATTACCAATTGTACTCCTAGTGCAAAATTTCAACCAAATTGGGCCAAAACTCTGGCTTCTGGGGCCATATAAGCCCATATCGGGCGAAAAATATATATGGAAGCTATATCAAAATCTAAACCGATTTCAATCAAATTTGGTACACATGACTACACTACTAATTGTACTTCTAGTGCAAAATTTCAACCAAATTGGGCCAAAACTCTGGCTTCTAGGACCATATTAGTCAATATCGGGCGAAAGATATATATGGGAGCTATATTTAAATCTGAACCGATTTCAATAATATTTAGCGCACTTGACTACACTACTAATTGTACTCCTCGTGCAAAATTTCAAGCAAATCGGGATTAAACTCTGGCTTCTGGATCCATATAAGTGCATATCGGGCGAAAGATATATATGGGAGCTATATCTAAATATGAACCGATTTCTTCCAAAATCAATAGGGTTCTATTCTGACCCAAAGTAGGAACATGTGCCAAATTTGAAGGCGATTGGACTTAAATTGCGACCTAGACTTTGATCACAAAAATGTGTTCACGGACGGACCGACGGACGGACGGACGGACAGACTGACAGACGGACAGACGGACATGGTTATATCGACTCAGGGAACCACCCCGAGCATTATTGCCAAAGACACCATGTGTCTATCTCGTCTCCTTCTGGGTGTTACAAACATATGCACTAACTTATAATACCCTGTTCCACAGTGTGGCGCAGGGTATAAAAATATGGGAAACATTTAAATCTCAAGCAATTTTAAGGAAACTTCGCAAAGTTTATTTATGATATATATGTATATATATGTATTAGAAGTTTAGGAAAATTAGAGTCATTTTTACAACTTTTCGACTAAGCAGTGGATATTTAACAAGGAAAATGTTGGTATTTTGACAATTTTTGTCGAAATCAGAAAAACATATATATGGGAGCTATATCTAAATCTGAACCGATTTCACTCAAATTTGGCACACATGACTATATTACTAATTTACTCCTACTGCAAAATTTCAACCCAATTGGGCCAAAACTCTTGCTTCTGGGGCCATATAAGTCCATATCGGGCGAAAAATATATATGGAAGCTATATCTAAATCTGAACCGATTTCAATCAAATTTGTCGCACATGACTATACTACCAATTGTACTCCTTGTGCAAAATTGCAAGCTAATCGGGATAAAACTCTGGCTTCTGGGTCCATATAAGTGCATATCGGGCGACAGATATATATGGGAGCTATATCTAAATCTGAACTGATTTCTTCCAAAATCAATAGGGTTCTATTCTGACCCAAAGTAGCAACATGTGCCAAATTTGAAGGCGATTGGACTTAAATTGCGACCTAGACTTTGATCACAAAAATGTGTTCACGGACGGACCGACGGACGGACGGACGGACAGACTGACAGACGGACAGACTGACAGACGGACAGACGGACATGGTTATATCGACTCAGGGAACCACCCCGAGCATTATTGCCAAAGACACCATGTGTCTATCTCGTCTCCTTCTGGGTGTTACAAACATATGCACTAACTTATAATACCCTGTTCCACAGTGTGGCGCAGGGTATAAAAATATGGGAAACATTTAACTCTCAAGCAATTTTAAGGAAACTTCACAAAGTTTATTTATGATATATATGTATATATATATGTATTAGAAGTTTAGGAAAATTAGAGTCATTTTTACAACTTTTCGACTAAGCAGTGGATATTTAACAAGGAAAATGTTGGTATTTTGACAATTTTTGTCGAAATCAGAAAAACATATATATGGGAGCTATATCTAAATCTGAACCGATTTCTTCCAAAATCAATAGAGTTCTATTCTGACCCAAAGTAGGAACATGTGCCAAATTTGAAGGCGATTGGACTTAAATTGCGACCTAGACTTTGATCACAAAAATGTGTTCACGGACGGACGGACGGACAGACGGACATGGTTATATCGACTCAGGGACCCACCCTGAGCATTATTGCCAAAGACACCATGTGTCTATCTCGTCTCCTTCTGGGTGTTACAAACATATGCACTAACTTATAATACCCTGTTCC
Organism: Haematobia irritans; assembly: GCF_050003625.1. NCBI lineage: Eukaryota > Metazoa > Arthropoda > Insecta > Diptera > Muscidae > Haematobia > Haematobia irritans. The sequence continues at coordinate 41,797,290 of NC_134398.1, forward strand.
ACAGTGTGGCGCAGGGTATAAAAACGTTTGGAAAACGTGTACCGAAAACGTTTTTCATTTGTTAGAGTTTTTTGAATTGCTTCGAAAATTTTAAACTTTTATGATCAAAAAAATTCGTTTGTTACAAAATTTTTATTTTTTCAATAAAAAAAAATATTTTTGAAACAACAACACAGTCCATTTCGTTTATATCAAACACTGTTCTTTTCTGAATTTAGGTCTTTAATAAGACACATTTTACAGTTCAAAATTTAATATACTACAATAAAATGTTGAACATTTTTTCGAAAACTTCCGAACATATCTGGAATATATGTTAAAAAAAAAATAAAAAAACTCTGGTCGAAGCAGGGATCGAACCCACGACCCTTGGCTGCAAGTCGGACGTAGCAACCACTGCTCCACGGTGCCCAACTAAATGTTTGTTTCTGTTAAATAAACTTTGTTTATTCGGTTCGAGGGCGCCGCAAGCTATGCTATATAAATATAACTTATATGGATATTTATCTATTGATGACCATAGCAGGTACATAGCTCAGTGGTTAGTGTGTTGGCTTACAAAGTGCATGGTCCGCGGTTCGATTCTCCGTCCAGGCGAAAGGTAAAAAAAATTTTAAAATTTATTAAATCGTATAATTTCTTCTACATTGTTGGTATTACAGGAAAAGGTGTTAAGAACTAAAAAACCTCGTGGATGTGAGGGAAAATGCAATTAGCAAGAAAACTATTTTTTTTTTAGTTTGTCTTTATGAAATTATTTTTACATCCTGGAAAAGAATAAACGTTTATCACAAAAAGTATATACTTTTCTTCCAAATACACTTCCTTACAGCGAAAAGCAAATGAGAAAAGAACTTTGTTTATCTAAAATTTCGTTTGGGAGGAAGGAATTATTTTTTGGGGTGTATATATATTTATATATATATATATATATATATATATATATATATATATATATATATATATATATATATATATATATATATATATATATATATATATATATATATATATATATATATATATATATATATATATATATATATATATATATATATATATATATATATATATATATATATATATATATATATATATATATATATATATTCTGGGTCGTGGTGAAATTCTGAGTCGATCTGAACATGTCCGTCTGTCTGTCCGTCTGTTGAAATTACGCTAACTTCCGAACGAAACAAGTTATCGACTTGAAACTTGGCACAAGTAGTTGTTATTGATGTAGGTCGGATGGTATTGCAAATGGGCCATATCGGTCCACTTTTACGTATAGCCCCCATATAAACGGACCCCAAATTTGGCTTGCGGATCTTCTAAGGGAAGCAAATTTTATCCGATACGGCTGAAATTTAGTACATGGTGTTCGTATATGGTCTCTAACAACCATGCAAAAATTGGTCCACATCGGTCCATAATTACATATTGCCCCCATATAAATCGATCCTCCGATTTGGTTTGCGGAGCTTCTAAGAGAAGCAAATTTCATCCGATCCGGCTGAAATTTGGTACATGGTGTTAGTATATGGTCTCTAACAACCATTCAAGAATTGGTCCACATCGACCCATAATTATATATAGCCCCCATATAAGCCGATCCCCAGATTTGTGCTCCGGAGCCTCTTAGAGGAGCAAAATTCATCCGATCCGGTTGAAATTTGGTACGTGGTGTTAGTATATGGTCTCTAACAACCATGCAAGAATTGGTCCATATCGGTCCATAATTATATATAGCCCCCATATAAACCGTTCCCCAGATTTGATCTCCGGAGTCTCTTGGAGGAGCAAAATTCATCCGATACGGTTGAAATTTGCAACGTGGTGTTAGTATAAGGCCGCTAATAACCATACCAAAATTGGTCCATATCGGTCTATAGTTATATATAGCCGATCCCCAATCACACAAAAATTGGTCCATATCGGTCTATAGCTATATATAGCCCTCAGATAAATCGATCACCAATCACACAAAAATTGGTCCATATCAAGTTCATAATATAAGCGACCCCCATATTTCAATTCTGGCTCTCTACGTGCCGTGCAAAAGTCCATATCGATTCGTAATTATTTGTAGACTTACCTATACATACCTTTTTGTCTAATATATACCACGTATGGACTAACTCACAATTTAGAAAACGATGTTAAGAAGTTTTTAGAAGTTTCTACGCAATCCAAGGTGAAGGGTACATAAGCTTCGGCCTGGCCGAACTTACGGCCGTATATACTTGTTAGTTTTTAAAATGTTTTCATCCAAATGAACTTCCAAGGCACAACTTCTAAAGCAATGCAAAGGATACAAAAATGGAGTACTTCCATCCTATGACAAGCCCATGTAAAATTCATTGGAGATGATCAAATTTTGCACTACTTCCGTATCACAAATTGGGGATCCAAACTACTTTTTTGGAAGCTCTTTTTTTGCTGGGATCAGGGCTGTGGAGCCGGAGTCGGAGTCTTGGAGTCGGAGTCTGAGGATTTTACTGGAGTCGGAGTCGTAAAAATTTTGCTCGACTCCGGCTGAACCAAATTTTTTAAAACACTTCACATTTTTGTAACTAAGCAAGTTTTTACGCAAATTAGTTTCCATTGCGTTATTCATTCGATCAATGTACGGCATGATTGTAAATGAAAATCAACTTCCAATTACGGCTATCTTTTTATATTTCCTAGAATGTTAGACTGGCAGATGGGCTGAATCGATCCATTTTAATGCCCATATCAATTTATTTGAAATATTTCGAACAATCGATATTATTTTTATTTTAATTTTATTTTAAGGCCATATACATATGTGGAATATTGACAGAAATTTTTTCCAAAGTTGTTTTTTATAGAAAATTTTGTCAAAATGTTATTTCTATAAAAAGTTTTGTCAAAATTTTATTTCTATAGCAAATTTTATCAAATTTTTATTTCTATAAAAAATTTACTCAAAATTGTATTACTATAGAAATATTTTTTTCTATAGAAAATTTAGTCAAAAATTTATTTCTATAGAAAATTGAGTCAAAATTTTGTTTCTATTGAATATTTTGCAAAATTTTATTTCTATATAAAATTTTGCAAAATTTTGTTTGTTACATAAAAATTTTTTTAAAATTTTATTTCTCTTGATAATTTTATTTCTATAAAAATTTAAGTCAAAATTTTATTTCTATAGAAAATTTTGCCAAAATTGTATAGTAATAGATTTTTTTATTAGAAAATTTGGTCAAAATCTTATTTCTATAGAAAATTTTGTCAAAATTTTATTTCTATAGAAAATTTAGTCAAAATTTTGTTTCTGTAGAATATTTTGCAAAATTTTATTTACTACACAAACATTTTTCTAAAATTGTATTTTTATTGATAATTTTTTTCAAAATTTTATTTCTATAAGAAAAAATTGTCAAATTTTATTTCTATAGCAAATTTTCTCAAATTTTTTTTCTTACTGATGCTCACTGATACTCACTGCTATAAAAAATGTATTCAAAATTTTATTACTATAGAAATATTTTTTCTATATAACATTTAGTCAAAATTTTATTTCTATAGAAAATTTAATCAAAATTTTGTTTCTATATAATATTTTGCAAAATTTTATTTCTATAAAAATTTTATTCAAAATTTTATATAGGTCAAAATTTGATTTCTATAGAAAATTTTTCCAAAATTTTATTTCTATAGAAAATTTTGTCAAAATTTTGTTTCTGTAGAAAATTTCTTCAATTTTGCTCGACTCCATAGCCCTGGCTGGGATATTATATAATTTTTTCGAAAGAATCGATGATTTTGTGCATTTAAAGGTTAATGCATTCTAGCGCTTGTCTGACACGTTTGAATGGACTTAGCATTTTTTTGACAAAAATTTAAATAATTTATAGCATTGTATTAATTCTTTCTCTGTTTTGAAATAAAAAAAGTTTAATTTGCCCATTAAAAATATGAAAAAAGCTATTTCTAAAAAATTATATTAAAAGAACTTCCTGTGTAGTTAAAATAAAGAAGATCTTTGGTAGGAGATTTTTGGAAGTGCTTTTAAAGTTGTGCCTTTAGAACAACTTCCAAATTGTTTACCGGGTAACGGTGACTGGTACTTCCCACACACCAGATAAGCCATAATAAAAAAAAAAACAACAACAGCAGTACTTTCGATCCACTCGTAATCATCAGTTATGGGAATCACAGACCATCTTTCAGTAGAGCAAATATGTAAACACTGAAAAAAAGCTTTTTGTTGTTTTAAAGTCTATGTCCTTGATTAAATAACCAATTTGTTTTTAATTATTGTATTATTATATTTTTTTATTAAATTACAAATTTTTCCATGGAAAAGTTTATGATACCCACGTTAGTCCTCAATGAGGGAGCCACCGTGGTGCAATGGTTAGCATGCCCGCCTTGCATACACAAGGTCGTGGGTTCGATTCCTGCTTCGACCGAACACCAAAAAGTTTTTCAGCGGTGGATTATCCCACCTCAGTAATGCTGGTGACATTTCTGAGGATTTCAAAGCTTCTCTAAGTGGTTTCACTGCAAAGTGGAACGCCGTTCGGACTCGGCTATAAAAAGGAGGTCCCTTGTCATTGAGCTTAACATGGAATCGGGCAGCACTCAGTGATAAGAGAGAAGTTCACCAATGTGGTATCACAATGGACTGAATAGTCTAAGTGAGCCTGATACATCGGGCTGCCACCTAACCTAACCTAACCTAGTCCTCAATGAGTTTTCTTTGGCCTTTCGACACTAAAGAAATTTCCTTTCCATGAAATGCAATATATAATATAAAAAATTAATATTGTATGGTTATTAAAGCCATATTTTTTTAACTGTATTATTGACGGGGATGAACCTGAAAAATCTCATTACAAAAATCGGGTTGAGGGCCAGGTTTGGAGCGCATTTATTATTTATTAATATAAGATCATCACTGATAAGAAGAAAATTCAAAAATTTATTGTGCTATAAATATGTTCCTTACTCTCAGTTGAAAATTAGTGTGGTTACAAACATCAAGAGAAACGGTTTACTGAGCGCAATGAGGAAATTTTCTGCAGTCATAGTACTGGCCTTAGCTGTTCAGGTAAATTATAAGGATATTCTAAAAAAAGAATATTTATTTCTAATTAAAATTATTATTACAGCTAGCCTTAAATGCTCCTCTAAACAGTGAGAGTCATGAAATGTCCTTGGAACTTGTGCAAAAAGTTTACGAAAATTTACAAAAAACTCTTTGGTCCCATGAGGTTGTGGATAATATTAAGGACTATTTAAATGAAATCAAAACTTGGTCGTCCACAGATGAAAAACTTCAAGAATCGAAGATTTATGAAAGCCTTACAGAGCACATTGACAATTGTCTAAGTTATTTACAGCGACTCATTGCAGATCCTGGAAATTGTGAAAATCAATGGGCTTTAAGAAATGAACATTCTGCGATTAGATCTTTGCTCAATTCTCCTGAAAATCAAGAAGTTGGTAATATTTGGCTCGAGAAATATTCTAAGTTTGCTGGGGCTACACAAAAACTTTTGAAAAAATCCTTTGATGATTATTTTTCGATGGTTTCAACTGAAATCGATACATTCATCAATGATGCCCAATTGAATTCAGAAATTGTAGCTATGCGAGAATGGAATAAGAAATTTACCGAGGAAACTTCTTATATGAAAAAACGTTGGATGATGGTTGATTTTATGGATATATTGCCCAAGGAAAGGGATGCCTTAAAGGATCATGTTAAATGTGAACTCCAATATTGTATTGGAATTTAAAATGATGGAACAATTAGAGGTAGTGTTTCACAAGCAGCTGTCCACAACACCATGTCCAAATATATAGAATTGTCAGCAATATTCCGGCTAGAGATGCCCAACAAAAATGTTGTTAATATATTTTACCAAAAAACTACCAAATAAAAAAATCTTATTTTGCAGTGTTTGAAAAATGCTTTTTAGGCTTTATTATTTAATATTGACTTTAATGAAAATTTTGTCAAAATTTTATTTTGTTTAATTTTTACTTCTAAAGAAAATGTTCTTTTCTACTGAAACATTTTCATAATTTTCTTTTCAATAAAAAATTTTGTCAAAATTTTATTTCTATAGAAAATTTTGTCAAAATTTTAATTCTATAGAAAATTGTCTCAAAATTTTCATTTTCATAAAAAATTTTGTCAAAATTTTATTTCTATAGAAAATTTTCTCAAAATTTAATTTCTATAGAAAACTTTATCAAGATTTTATTTCTATAGAAAATTTTGTCAAAATTTTATTTCTATAGAAAATTTTGTCAAAATTTTATTTCTATAGAAAATTTTCTCAAAATTTTATTTCTATAGAAAATTTTGTCAAAATTTATATCTATAGAAAATTTTGTCGAAATTTTATTTCTAAAGAAAATTTTGTCAAAATTTTATTTCTATAGACAACTTTCTATAGAAAATTTTCTCAAAATATTATTTTTATAGAAAATTTTGCAAAATTTTATTTCTATAGAACATTTTGTAAAAATTTTATTTCTATAGAGCAGTTGGCAAAATTTTATTTCTATAGAAGATTTTGTCAAAACTTTATTTCTATAGAAAATTTTGTCAAAAATTTCTTTCTATATAAAATTTTATTTCAATAAAAAATTTGGTCAAAATTTTATTTCTATAGACAAATTTCTATAGAAATTTTTCTCTAAACTTTATTTCTATAGAAAATTTTTGTCAAAATTTTATTTCTATAGAAAATTTGGCCAAAATTTTATTTCTATAGAAAATTTGGCCAAAATTTTATTTCTACAGAAAATTTTGTCAAAATTTTATTTCTATAAAAAATTTTGTCAACATTTTATTTCTATAACAAATGTTGTCAAAATTTTATTTCTATAGAAAATTTTGTTAAAATTTTATTTCTATAGAAATTTTTGTCAAAATTTTATTTATAAAGAAAATTTTGTCAAAATTTTATTTCAATAGAAACTTTTATCAAAATTTATATCTATAGAAAATTTTGTCAAAATTTTATTTCAATAGAAAATTTTATCAAAATTTAAATCTATAGATAATTTTGTCAAAATTTTATTTCAGTAGAAAATTTTGTCAAAATTTTATTTCTATAGACAAATTTCTATAGACATTTTTCTCTAAAGTTTATTTCTATAGAAAATTTTCTCAAAATTTTATTTTTATAGAAAATTTTGCTAAATTTTATTTCTATCGGAAATTGTGTAAAAATTTTATTTCTATAAAAATTGTGTCAAAATTTAATTTCTATTCTATCTATCGAAATTTTAGTTCTATAGAAAATTTTGTCAAAATTTTATTTCTATAGACAAATTTCTATAGACATTTTTCTCTAAAGTTTATTTCTATAGAAAATTTTCTCAAAATGTTATTTCTATCGAAAATTGTGCCAAAATTTTATTTCTATCGGAAATTGTGTAAAAATTTTATTTCTATAAAAATTGTGTCAAAATTTAATTTCTATCGAAAATTGTGTCAAAATTTTATTTCTATAGAAAATTTTGTCAAAATTTCTATAGAAAATTTTGTCAAAATTTTAGTTCTATAGAAATTTTTGTCAAAACTTTATTTCTATAGGAAATTTTGTTAAAATTTTATTTCTATAGAAAATTTAGTCAAAATTTTATTTCAATAGAAAATTTTGTAAAAATTTCATTTCTATAGACATTTTTCTCTAAAGTTTATTTCTATAGAAAATTGTCTCAAAATTTAATTTCTATAGAAAATTTTATCAAAATTTTATTTTTATAGAAAACTTTATCAAAATTTTATTTCTATAGAAAAAGTTGTCTAATTTTTTTTATTCCTATATTTTATTTTATTTCTATAGAAAATTTTGTTAAAATTTTATTTCTATAGAAAATTTGATCAAAATTTATATCTATAAAAAAATGTTGTCAAAATTTTATTTCTATAGACAACTTTCTATAGAAATTTTTCTCTAAAGTTTATTTCTATAGAAAATTTTCTCAAAATTTTATATTTTTAGAAAATTTTGCCAAATTTTATTTCTATAGAACATTTTGCCAAAATTTTATTTCTATCGAAGATTTTGTCAAAATTTTATTTCTATAAAAAATTTCGTCAAAATTTTCTTTCTATAGAAAATTTTATTTCTATAAAAAATTTCGTCAAATTTTTATTTCTATAGACAAATTTCTATAGAAATTTTTCTCTAAAGTTTATTTCTATAGAAAATTTTCTCAAAATTCTATTTCTATAGAAAAATTTTTTTCTATAGCAAATTTTGTAAAAATTTTATTTTTACAGAAAATTTTGTCAAAATGTTATTTCTATAAAAAATTTTGTCAACATTTTATTTCTATAACAAATGTTGTCAAAAATTTATTTCTATAGAAAATTTTGTTAAAATTTTATTTCTATAGAAAATTTTGTCAAAATTTTATTTATATAGAGGATTTTATCAAAATTTATATCTATAGAAAATTTTGTCAAAATTTTATTTCAATAGAAAATTTTGTCAAAATTTTATTTCTATAGACATTTTTCTCCAAAGTTTATTTCTATAGAAAATTTTCTCAAAATTTTATTTCTATAGAAAATTTTTCAAATTTTTTTTTTCTATAGCAAATTTTGTCAAAATTTTATTTTTACAGAAAATTTTGTCAAAATGTTATTTCTATAAAAAATTTTGTCAACATTTTATTTCTATAGAAAATTTTGTCAACATTTTATTTCTATCGAAAATTGTGTCAAAATTTTATTTCTATAGAAAGTTTTGTCAAAATTTAATTTCTATCGAAATTTTGTCAAAATGTTATTTCTTTAGAAAGTTTTGTCAAAATTTTTTGGTTTAAAAATCCAAAGTCTAACGGCCACTTCAAAGTAAAAAATCTTTTCTTAATTCCAAAAGACTGTAAATGCTAAATCCTCAAAATAAATCTAAGACTATATTGGAAGCATTTTTATCTTAAATCTAAAGACTCAATTTTTCAGTTAATTTAAGGACGATTTCTTTAAATGAAAAATATGCTTCTTTACGTTAAGGAAAAAAGAAAACTGAAATCAATTGGATGAAATTCGAGACACTTAAATATAATGTTAAATCTATTCTCTGTGTAAAATATCAAGACAATTGGAGTAGAATCCCGTTGAAAATGGGTATAAAATATGAAATATTCTACACTCAAAAAAAGCTTACTCGGATTCAAAGATTTTGACCTTCTCTTAAGGATTTTGGTATTGATTCCCAGCCAAAGATGCGGCTTCTTTAAAATAAAGACATTTTTTTAGAGACCTATCTGGCTTTAAATCTAGGACCAATAAAATTAAAATTAGGATACAGATGTCATTTATCAAATTTTAATTCTCTTTTCGTGTTTTATTAATAAAGGTACTCATATGCAAACAAATGCATTTTTTAAAGTAAAAAATGTTTTCTTATGTTGCATGTTGACCACTTAGAAGTATGTCCAATTGCTACAAAATGTATTACATGTATACTTTAATTTCTGCTCTGAAAAAAAATATTGTCGTGAGGTAAAAGATTTCATGTCTTTAAAATACGAATGCAAATTTTTCTTTGCATAGTTGACGCATTTCTCTAATATAAAGTTTTTTTCCTTGTCCCAAAGTCGATAAAATTTTCAATGAAGTCGTTTTGTCCTTATAATTAAATGATCATAACATGAAAGAAAACATTTTTGAGCTAAGGTCAACTTGACTTTAATAATTCAGAAAAATTCTTTAAATTTAATGAAATTGTCTTAAAATTTGTTGTCTTTTTGCATCTTGACTACAAAGCAAAAAATCGTTCAAATATAGGACATGTTTTTCAACACTTTATTTTAAAGACGTTTTTTACTTGAAACATAGCATAATTACTACTGAAAGTCGAGTCTTAATTTGGAAAATAAAGTTGTCGTTAACTCGTCTTTAAAGGACTTTGATAGCATATGAAGAAAAAAAGTTGAGAAAGCGAAAAATTAAAATTTGCTTCCTAGAAGCAAGTACACAAAACCTAAATTTAAAAGAGAATTGTGTCTTAAAAGTATCCTTACTTGTATTCTCCGCTTCTTTGGCTCGGAATCAATACCAAATTTTTTAAAGTAAAGACAAAATCTTTGGAACCGAGTATGCTTTTTTTTCAGTGTAGTCGAAAAGTTGTAAAAATGACTCTAATTTTCCTAAACTTCTAATACATATATATATATATATATATATATATATATATATATATATATATATATATATATATATATATATATATATATATATATATATATATATATATATATATATATATATATATATATATATATATATATATATATATATATATATATATATATATATATATATATATATATACATATATATCATAAATAAACTTTGCGAAGTTTCCTTAAAATTGCTTGAGATTTTAAGTTTCCCATATTTTTTTACTAAAATTGTGTTCCACCCTAGTGCATTAGCCAACTTAAATTTTGAGTTTATAGATTTTGTAAAAGTCTATCAAATTCTGTCCAAATCGAGTGATATTTAAATGTATGTAATTGGGACAAACCTTTATATATAGTACCCAACACATTTGACAGATGTGATATGGTATCGAAAATTTAGATCTACAAAGTGGTGCAGGGTATAATATAGTCGGCCCCGCCCGACTTTAGACTTTCCTTACTTGTTTTTTTTTTTTTTTTTTTTTTTGAATATCCGACTAATTGTGGTGAACTTGGCTCTAGATCTCATCGCTATTTTTTGATGCTCTCAAACACATTTTAACCAGAGACCATAAATTCGCAATGGGATTGAAATCGGGGCTTTGTGGTAGAGAATTTGAGAATGTGGTTGCGAATTTGAGAACTGTGCTCCGACAAACTATGCCATCTTTTTGAAAAGCAACTTGATCCTCAAGGTAGGCGCAAACCTCTACAAACTCAGGCAAATTGCATTGATTGCACATCGTTAAGGTAGTCTCCTTTTTTCATGATTCCTTTTCACTTACCAACGACCAAGTGTGTCACCATCCTCATGTCATGAATCTTCCCCCTCTATGTTTTACGGTTTGTGTGATGAGGTGTTTTTGGAGACTTTGTTATTACCAGGACATTACCAGTAATATTCGGAGGTCGTTACCAGTAATGTTCTATTGTATCGGATTAAAAACTGTTTATTTTTATGTTAGCCTCATATCAATGCAGACCGGTTCAATGTCCAAATCATTTAAACTAGAAATTATAACAATATTTATTCGAGCTTATTGGACAGGAAGATTAAGGGAATTGGTATTATTAAGTTACTGAAAAGAAAATGCCAGATACCCATCTCGCAAGCCTGACTATACATATATGTTTCAGTGTTGGCCACTACACATTTCCATAGTCTTTAGCGAGATCTGTCCGGGTGAGATGATTTAATCTGGTTCTTTTACGTTAATTTCTTATGAAATTTACATACGAGAATTATTATACCCTCCACCATAGGATGGGGGGTATTTTAACTTTGTCATTCCGTTTGTAACACATCGAAATATTGCTCTAAGACTCCATAAAGTACATATATTCTGGGTAGTGGTGAAATTCTGAGTCGATCTAAGCCTGTCCGTCCGTCCGTCTGTTGAAATCACGCTAACTTCCGAACGAAACAAACTATCGACTTGAAATTTGCCACAAGTAGTTCTTATTGATGTAGGTCGGATGGTATTGCAAATGTACCACATCGGACCACTTTTACGTATAGCCCCCATATAAACCATGGGGGCTATACGATTTGGCTTGGGGAGCCTCTTGGAGGAGCCAAATTCATCCGATCCAGTTGAAATTTGGTACATGGTGTTAGTATATGGTCTCTAACAACCATGCAAAAATTGGTTCACATCGGTTCATAATTATATATAGCCCCCATATAAACCGATCCCCAGATTTGGCCTGCGGAGCCTCTAAGAGAGGCAAATTTCATCCGATCCGGCTGAAATTTGGTACATGGTGTTAGTATATGGTCTTTAACAATCATGCGAAAATTGGTCTACATCGGTCCATAATTATATATAGCCCCCATATAAACCGATCCCCAGATTTGGCTTGCGGAGCCTCATGGATGATTCGGTTGAAATTTGGTACGTGGTGTTAGTATATGGTCTCTAACAACCATGCAGGAATTGGTCCATATCGTTCCATAATTATATGTAGCCCCCATATAAACCGATCCCCAGATTTGACCTCCGGAGCCTCATGGATGAGCAAAATTCATCCGATTCGGTTGAAATTTGGTACGTGGTGTTAGTATATGGTCTCTAACAACCATGCAGGAATTGGTCCATATCGTTCCATAATTATATGTAGCCCCCATATAAACCGATCCCCAGATTTGACCTTCGGAGCCCCTTGGAAGAGGAAAATTCACCCGATTGAAATTTGGTACGTGGTGAAATTTGGTACATTGCGCTAGTATATGGCCGCTAACAACCATGCCAAAATTGGTCCAAATCGGTCTATAGTTACATATAGCCGATTCCCAAAAATAATCTACATAATTTTATTTCCATAAAAATTTTGTCAATATTTTGACAAAATTTTTTATAGTAATAAAATTTTGACAAAACTTCCTATAGAAATAAAATTTTGACAAAATTTTCTATAGTAATAAAATTTTGACAAAATTTTTATAGAAATAAAATTGTGACAAAATTTTTATGGAAATAAAATTATGTAGATTATTATATATATATATATATATATATCAAATAAATTTGGCATACTTGCGATACTATTAGTTTTACTCCTTGTGTATGTATGAAAATCCCGGCCTCTAGGGTCTCATAAATGCATATGCATACCGATTTAGCTTTTATTTTGCAAGTCCTGTAGACTTGCAAAATATTCTGATGTACGAAATTTGAAGAAGATCGCTTCAGAAACACGTTAGTTATGATCAAATCGGTGATAAATATATGTATATTACAGCTATATCTAAATCTAAACCGATCTTTTCCCAAATCAATAGCGACTTTCTTTGACCCGAAGATAGACTCCATGCCAAATTTGACGATCAACGGACTTAAATTGCGCACAAAATCGTTTCAAAATTTAATTCTAAGCCGATCGGTATACTAAACGATGGGTCCCAGACAGCTCCTTCTTGGTGTTACATATAAACGCACAAACTTGTACCAAAGTAGTGGTGAAGGGTAGAATAAAAATGTTGAAGTATATTTTTGGTGATAAAAATTTGAACTTTCAATATCAAAAGAACAGCGGTTGTGATAATCGTTTCCCAAATATTTATTTTCTATACGTGTATGGATTGAATTGTAGTTCCGCTCTCTATGTGTAAGGCCGGAGAGTCTTCAATTTGCCTGTTAATTGAATGTCCTATACTTACCTCATTTTTAATCTCATCCCTTGTGCCACATTACCTTCCAATAGAAATAAGCATTTGCATCTATACACTCTCTACTCACCAGGTCATTGTTGCACGACCACATCTACATTATCGTAGTTATCATCCATGTTTTATTGTTTTCTCAATTCAAATCTATACCAATGAAAAGATTATTACCACCTCTCATTGTCTGAAATCATTAGGTGCTACTTCATGTATATGCGGTTTGAAGAAAATTGAAATTCAAACAAGCCATAACGAAACCAGTTTAAAACAAAGCTCTCCATCTTTGTTTTTGAGTGTTGTGGTGGAATGAAACACAAGTGCCGCTTAAACTTAACGTGATTTGCATACAGCCGCATATAAGGTGCGCTGTTACCATGAAATTAACCAGCAGGTAGGTGCTGTAGAAATCTTTAAAAACCCAACATACAAATAGAGATGGAAAATGTTTGCTGTAGCGAAGAAAACCAAAAGAGGGAGACAGAGAGCAAGATGAATGTTAGTCAGTATTTGTGTACATGATTTGGTACAGAGAAGTGAGAGCATGAAAATAGACTAGGCTTCGAATAGAAAGAGAGAGAGAGAGAGAGTGAGAAATGGTAATGTAGCACTAGCTCCACCCTTTCTTGAAAAGGTGTTAAGCTGTGTTTGTTGTTGTTTAATTATAACAAAGATAACTATACTTAAATAAAAAAACTTTCTATAACAGATGTATATATACATAATTAAATTTATAGTGGTTATAACGAAAAACTGAACAAGTATACACGGTAAATTATTCGACCTACAATAGCTTATGATCCCATAATTTTGCATGTAGACTCACTGAGTTGGGCATGACGTTACTTAAAGCACATTTTTTATAGCCTCAAACATTTGGGATTAATAGAAAAGTCCCCCGATTGACCTTCTTGTTTTTATACCCTGCGCCACACTGTGGAACGTGGTATTATAAGTTAGTGCACATGTTTGCAATACCGAAAAGGAGACGAGATAGACACATGGTGTCTTTGGCAATAATGCTCAGGGTCGGCCCCTGAGCACGGTTGCCACCTTTGGTAGATTTCTACCAAAAATGGTAGATTTTTTACTGTTTGGTAGATAGGTAGAATTCTTGCAAAATATTCCTCTCCCACTAATATGCACGCAAAGAAAAAACAAGTATTTACAAATTTTACTTTCAGTTTCAAGCAATTTTCATGATCATTGTCTAAAATTTCATTCCGGAGAAAAATATTTTTTCTTTGAGATCGGTCTATATCGATGCCTTAACAAACGGATCGGTAAAAGTAAATGCGATACAGAGGTTTGAGGGTCTGAAATTCCAGTATATTTACATTTTTGTGCAAATCGAATAAAAACTACGGTTTCTAGAAGCCCAAGGAGTTAAATCTGGAGATCGGTCTATGTGGAGGCTATATTAAAACATGGGTCGACACACACCATATTCGGCTGACCTATTTGTGGTCAGCCGGTTTCCAGAAGTCCTAGAAATAAACTCGGGAGATCAGTCTATATGGTGGCTATACCAAAACATGGACCGATACGGACCATTTTCGACACACCACTTTATGGTCCAAAAATACTTCCAGATTTTCAATTTCAGGCAAATCGGATAGAAAATACAATTTCTAGACGCCCAAGAAGCAAAATCGGGAGATCGGTCTATATGGGGGCTACACCAAAACATGGACCGATACGGACGGACAATTTTCGACACATCTCTTTATGGTTCAAAAATACTTCCAGATTTTAAATTTCAGGCAAATCGGATAGAAAAGACAGTTTATAGAAGCCCAAGAATAAAAATCGGATGATCGGTCTATATGGCGGCTATACCATAACATGGACCGATACGGACCATTTTCGACATACCTCTTTATGGTCCTAAAACACCTCTAGATTTTCAATTTCAGGCAAATTGGATAAAAACTACGGTTTTTATAAGCCCAAGACCCCGAATCGGGAAGTCGGTTTATATGGGGACTATATGGAAACTTGGACCGATATATCCCATCTTCGAACTTGACCTTCCTGAACCTAACCTAACCTATCTATAGAAAAACAATTTTGAAATTTTTTATAGAATTTAAATTTTGACAAAATTTTCTAGAGAAATAAAATTTTGACAAAATTTTCTAGAGAAAAATAAGTAAGGAAAGTCTAAAGTCGGGAGGGGCCGACTATATTATACCCTGCACCACTTTGTAAATCCACATTTTCGATACTATATCAAATCCGTCAAATGTGTTGGGTGCTATATATAAAAGTTTTTGTCCCAAATACATACAGTTAAATCTGACTCCATCTGAACAAAATTTATAATCTATAGACTTAAAATTTAAGTCGGCTAACGCCCTGGGATGGTACACTATGTTAGTAAAAACAAGTATATACAGCACTAAGTTCGGCCGGGCCGAATCTTAAATACCCACCACCATGAACCAAATATTAGGGTTTCCTTTGAAATTTCAGGAGGGCTTGAGGACACTTCCCGAAGATAAATTTAAAGATTTCAGCTATGAGGATTCTAGATTTATAAGAACCATTTTTGTTTTAGAGGAATCATTAACATCTCTTGTAAATGTGCAAGAATATTATAAAATAACGTCTTGATTTGAAATCTTAAATCTGTAGAAGCAAAATCTGGAAATTTTACATTGAGTTTCAAGCAATTTTCATGATCAGTGCGCCTTCTACACCCTCAAGAAGTGAAGTCGGTCTCTATGAAGGCATTACCAAATGGACCGATAAAAACTTAATCCGATACACGTTTTTGTGAGCCTAAAATACCACAATATTTACAATTTCAGGCAAATCAGATAAAAACTACGGTTTCTAGAAACCCAAGGAGTTAAATCGGGAGATCGTTTTTATGGGGGCTATACTAAAATATGGACCCATACTCACCGTTTTCGGCACACCTCTTTATGACCCGAAAATACCTCTAGATTTCCAATTTCAGGCAAATAGGATAAAAACTTCGGATTCTAGAAGCCCAAGAAGTAAAATCGGGAAATCGGTCTTTATGGGGGCTATACCAAAACATGGACCGATACTCACCATTTTTGGCACACCTCTTTATGGTCATAAAATACCTCTAGATTTCAAATTTCAGGCAAATTGGATAAAAACTACGATTTCTATAAGCCCAAGACCCCAAATCGGGAGGTCGGTTTATATGGGGACTATATCAAAACCTGGACCGATATAGCCCATCTTCGAACTTGACCTGCCTGCAGACAAAAGACGAGTTTGTGCAAAACTTCAGCACGATTGCTTCATTATTGAAGACTGTAGCGTGATTACAACAGACAGACAGACAGACGGACATCGTTATATCGTCTTAGAATTTCTCCCTGATCAAGAATATATATACTTTATATAGTCGGAAATCGATATTTCGATGTGTTACAAACGGAATGACAAACTTATTATACCCCATCACCATTCTATGGTGGTGGGTATAAAAATGGGAAATATTTTAATCTGAACCAATTTTGAAGCAACTTCGCAAAAGTGTATTTATGATTTATCGGTCGATAGATATGTATTAGAAATAAAGGAAAATTTGAGTATTTTTTACAAGTTTTCGACTACGCAGTGCGATTTTATAAGGAAAATCATATATATGGAAGCTATATAGAAATCTGAACCGATTTCAACAAAATTTGACATGCATATTTAGTATTTTAATTCTACTCCTTGTGCAAAATTTCACATAAATCGGACTACAACTTTAACCTCTGTGGTCATGACGGAAAATCGGGCGATATCTTTCGCTATATGAGAGCTATATCTAAATCTGAACCAATTTCAATAAAATTTAGCACACTTGACTACACTACTAATTGTACTCCTAGTGCAAAATTTCAACCAAGTTGGGCAAAAACTCTGGCTTCTGGCGCCATATAAGTCCATATCGGGCGAAAGATATATATGAAAGCTATATCTCAATCTGAACCGATTTCAATCAAATTTTGCACACTTGACTATACGACCAAGTGTTATGTTTGTGCAAAATTTCAAGCAAATCAGGGTAAAACTCTGACTTCTGGGTCCATATAAGTCCACATCGGGCGAAAGATATATATGGGAGCTATATCTAAATCTGAACCGATTTCTTCCAAAATCAATAGGGTTCTATTTTGATCACAAAAATGTGTTCACAGACAGACGGACGGACGGACAGACGGACGTGGCTAGATCTACTCAGGGACCCATCCTGAGCATTATTGGCAAAGACCCAATGTGTCTATCTCGTCTCCTTCTGGGTGTTGCAAACATATGCACTAACTTATAATACCCTGTTCCACAGTGTGGCGCAGGGTATAACAAAATTTGACAAAATCTTCTATAGAAATAAAATGTTGACAAAATTTTCTATAGAAATAAAATTTTGACAAAATTTTCTATAGAAATAAAATTTTTAACAATTATTTTTCATAGTTTCGGCTATAGGTCGATTAAAAAACATAGATATGATGTTTTTCTTTTATTTTTATTTACAATATTTCGGTTGACTTCGTCAAAACCGTTTTCAAGGATTTGTTCTGGTGTACACAGCTTCACACTCTGTTTTACACTGTAAAAAAAACATCATATCTATGTTTTTTAATCGACCTATAGCCGAAACTATGAAAAATAATTCTTAAACATAAACAAAAAGGTCAACGATAATCATCCAGAAAGAGAAATAAAATTTTGACAAAATTTTTAATAGAAATAAAATTTTCTATGGTAATAACATTTTGAAATAAATTTCTATAGGAAAAAAATTGCAAAAGTTTTTATAGAAATAAAATGTTGAAAAAATGTTCTATAGAAATAAAATTTTGACAAAATTTTCTATAGAAATAAAATTTTGACAAAAATTTCTATAGAAATAATATTTTGACAAAATTTTCTATAGAAATAAAATTTTGACAAAATCTTCTATAGATAGAAAATTTGGCAAATTTTCTAAAGAAATAAAATTTTGACAAAATTTTTAATAGAAATAAAATTTTCTATGGTAATAACATTTTGAAATAAATTTCTATAGGAATAAAATTGCAAAAATTTTCTTAGAAATAAAATTTTGACAAAATTTTCTATAGAAATAAAATTTTGACAAAATTTTCGATAGATATAAAATTTTGACAAAAATTTCTATAGAAATAATATTTTGACAAAAATTTCGATAGAAATAAAATGTTGACAAAATCTTCTATAGAAAGAAAATTTGGTAAATTTTCTAAAGAAATAAAATTTTGACAAAATTTTTAATAGAAATAAAATTTTCTATGGTAATAACATTTTGAAATAAATTTCTATAGGAATAAAATTGCAAAAATTTTCTATAGAAATAAAATTTTGACAAAATTTTCTATAGAAATAAAATTTTGACAAAATTTTCGATAGATATAAAATTTTGACAAAAATTTCTATAGAAATAATATTTTGACAAAATTTTCGATAGAAATAAAATGTTGACATAATCTTCTATAGAAAGAAAATTTGGCAAATTTTCTATAGAAATAAAATTTTGACAAAATTTTTAATAGAAATAAAATTTTCTATGGTAATAACATTTTGAAATAAATTTCTATAGGAATAAAATTGCAAAAATTTTCTATAGAAATAAAATTTTGACAAAAATTTCTGTAGAAATAATATTTTGACAAAATTTTCGATAGAAATAAAATTTTGACAAAATCTTCTATAGAAAGAATACTTGGCAAATTTTCTATAGAAATAAAATTTTGACAACATTTTTTATAGAAATAAAATTTTGACAAAATTTTCATTAGAAGTTAAATTTTGACAAAATTTTCTATAAAAATAAAATTTTGACAAAATTTTCTATGGAAATAATATCTTGACAAAATTTCTATAGAAATAAAATTTTAACAAACTTTTCTTTAAATTCAATATAAAACATTTCTTTCGAATAAAACAAAATTTTTTATACTAACTACAAAAACACCATTATTTAATTTGATAGATTGTTGGTAAAATTTTGGTAGATTATTTTTGGCACGAGTGGTAACCGTGGTAAGGTTGGCACTAATACCAGAGTGTAAATCATTTCAAGACGCTAAATCATCTTCGCTGAACGTGTAGTGTCTTTGTCGATTGTTTGAAAGCCATATGAAAGCCAGTTCTCAGGTTAGCCAATTCTAACAAATCTAAACTGATTGTACCAGTTGAGGTTATTTCTGACATTTTTAGCTTTAGAACAATACACACGTATTTTAGGTTCATAAAGAACTGTGGTACAGTTGGTTGTAATCGGTCAATATTCTGGTATAGCCCCCTAGTAGACCTAATTTGACTTCTTGAAATTTCGCCTTCTCAAGGAAGGTGAAATTTTGATCCGATTTGCGGATCTCTCGATTCTTCGGTTCATAGAGAGCGGACATGACTGAAATTTTAGTTGGGCCCATAAACCAATCAGGTCGAAGATGTTCAAATTTAGTTATTTCAGTTTTTAATATTTAGATTATGTTTTTCAAGTCAGCAAATTCATGGCGTTCATATGAGCTTGGATTTGTATTGAAGTGCTACAGATCTCATGTGGAATAGGATTTTGAATTTTATCGGAATCACTTTTATTTTAATGTTGCCTCTCTTTCTCTATTTATGTTGCAAGTATGTTTCAAGTATACTGAAATTAGTTTTTATGTTTGTTAAATTGTTTTATAGGAGCAATTATTATGATTGACATAAAAATTCTGAAACATTACCTTAAAATACATATAATTGCCCATAGCGTCTGATGCCGACAGTTCGCTCACTTATCACTGAACATTTTTTACAACAAACTATTATAAATATTTTTTCAGCTACATTTTCTGAGCAAATTATGTGGAAAAAAGGGAGAAAAAGCAGCATAACAAATACACTTGTGGGTTGAGTTATGGGAAGGTAAGCCAAGTTAAAGTGATGACGATGAGGGTCTGGTCACATAACTTTTGTTTACCTTGTGTTGTTTTAGGATTATAAATCCCAAACAATCGAAGAAATTATAAATTGACTATATAGTGGCGTAGACCATGTCATGTCAATATTTTATTTCTATAGAAAATTTTGTCAAAATTTTATTTCTATAGAAAATTTTGTCAAAATTTTATTTCTATAGAACATTTTGTCAAAATTTTATTTCTATAGAACATTTTGTCAAAATTTTATTTCTATAGAAAATTTTGTCAAAATTTTATTTCAATAGAAAATCTTGTTAAATTTGATTTCTATAGAAAATTATGTCAATGTTTTATTTCTATAAGTGATTTTATCAAAATTTTATTTCTATATAAAATTTTGTCAATATTTTATTTCTATAGAAAATTTTGTCAAAATTGTATTTCGATAGAAATTTTTGTCAAAATTTTATTTCTATAGAAAATTTTGTCAAAATTATATTTCTATAGAATATATAGTCAAAATTTTATTTTTATAGAATTTTTTTTCAAAATATTTTTTCTTTAGAAAATTTTGTCAAAGTTTGATTTCTACAGAAAATTTTGTCATAATTTTATTTCTAGAGAAAATTTTAACAAAATTTTATTTCTATAGAAAATTTCATTTTTATAGAAAATTTTGTCAAAATTTTATTTCTATAGAAAATGTTGTTAAAATTTTATTTACACAAAAATTTTGTCAAAATTTTATTTCAATAGAAAATTTTGTCAAAATTATATTTCTATAGAATATATAGTCAAAATTTTATTTCTATAGAAAATTTTTTCTAAATATTTTTTTTTTAGAAAATCTTGTCAAAATTTGATTTCTACAGAAAAATTCATCATAATTTTATTTCTATAGAAAATTGTAACAAAATTTTATTTCTATAGAAAATTTTGTCACAATTTTATTTCTATAGAAAATTTTGTTAACATTTTATTTCTATAGAAAATTTTGTCAAAATTTTATTTCTAATTTTACAATTATTAATCGAGCTTTATGGACAGATTTAGATTAAGGAACATGAATAATAGAGACATTGAAATGAAAACGCCAGATACAAATCTATATACGTCTGGACTGTACATGTTTCGTATCGGGCGAATGAATCTTTCCACAGTCTTTAGCAGAGGCGTGTATAGATTTGTATCTGGCGTTTTCTTTTCAATGACTCTATTTTTCATGTTCCTTAATCTATATCTGTCCATAAAGCTCGATTAATAATAGTAAAATTAGATATAATGCATTTGGACGTTAATTGCCTGTTTCGGTATCAGGCTAACATGAAAATTTTATTTCTATAAAAAATTTTGTCAAAATTTTATTTCTATAGAAAATGTTGTCAATATATTATTTCTATAGAAAAATTTGAAAATATTTTATTTCTATAGAATTTTTTTTCAAAATATTTTTTTTTTAGAAAATTTTGTCAAAACTTTATTTCTATAGAAAATTTTGTCAAAATTTTATTTTTACAAGAAATTTTGTCAAAATTTTATTTCTATAGAAAATTTTGTCAATATATTATTTCTATAGAAAAATTTGTAAATATGTTATTTCTATAGAATTTTTTTTTTCAAAATATTTTTTCTTTAGAAAATTTTGTCAGAATTTTATTTCTATAGAAAATTTTGTCGTTATTTTACTTCTATAGAAAATTTTGTCAAAATTTTATTTATATAAAAAATTTTGTCAAAACTTTATTTCTATAGAAAACTTTGTCAAAATTTTATTTCAAAAGAAAATTTTGTCAAAATTTTAATTTTTATAGAAAATTTTGTTTTTATTGTATTTGTAAGAAAATTTTGTCCAAATTTTATTTCTATGGAAAATGTTGTCAATATATTATTTCTATAGAAAATTTTGTAAAAATTTTATTTCTATAGATTTTTTTTCAAAATATTTTTTCTTTAGAAAATTTTGTCAAAATTTTATTTCTACAAAAAATTTTGTCAAAATTTTATTTCTATAGAAAATTTTGTCAATATATTATTTCTATAGAAAGTTTTGTAAATATGTTATTTCTATATAAATTTTTTTCAAAATTTTTTTCTTTAGAAAATTTTGTCAAAATTTGATTTCTACAGAAAATTTTGTCATAATTTTATTTCTATACAAAATTTTAACAAAATTTTATTTCCATAGAAAATTTTGTCGTTATTTTACTTCTATAGAAAATTTTGTCAACATTTCTATAGAAAACTTTGTCAAAATTTTATTTCAATAGAAATTTTGTCAACATTTTATTTCTATAGAGAATTTTGTCAAAATTTTATTTCCAAAAAGAATTTTGTCAAAATTTTATTTCTATAGAGAATTTGGTCAAAATTTTTCTTTGAAAACTGATGTACCACTTATTTGGAGATATATATTTTGCAAATCTAAACATCAACAACTTTGGCTAGAATTCTAACAACTGTGGCAACCGTTATACAAAAGCGAAAATCGACTGTTTGTTTAAAAAAGTCAAAAATCAACTGATTGAATTCGAAGTTGACTTTTTGTAATTTTCATAATAAAGAATCGAGTTTTGATTTATTTTAAATTGAGTTAGATCGACTAGTCGATAGACTTTTGTACTGAACTGAATCGACTAGTTCGATTAGTCAGTTAAAGAAAAAGGCGAAATATTTTAAAGAGCAATTGGATTTAGTTCATTGCAGCTTAAAATTCAATGAAAAAAACATAAGGTTAGTCGCCAAAAGTCGACATTTCAATAATTGAAAAAGTTCGACTTTTGCAAAAGTTAACTTTTGCAAAAGTCGAACGTCAGCTTTTGTGAAATTTTGAAAAAATAATAAAAGTCAACAATTTTAAAAAGTCGGAAGTCAATCTTTTGATTCTCATTACAACCATAATGGGGAAAACTTTCATTTGCCTATAAATAAATTAAAAAAAAAAATCATTTTTTTAACTATAGCTAGTGAATTCACCCCGTCAGTAAAATTTGCTGTACAGGGTCGATAACCAAGATTTTGATGTGTTACAACCGTATTGCAAAACTTTGTTTTACTCCCATTTACTAGTAGACTGTACAAAAACAAAAGACTTAAGGAAACAACTTTTCTCTTCACATCAGGTCCAATTGTTCCTCATTAGGATACTGTCTTCATTTACTACTTGTTTGTCGTTTGAACCTAATTACACTTAGGTAAAGCAATTTTTCGAATTGCGATCTAGCGTTTTACGACTGCAATCGTATAGGCACCAAAGAGTACTAGCACCATTCATACATTGGTTTTCTGCCTGCAAGATGTCCATTCATATGATATCAATTCTATTAGAGTGTAATAACTCAAAATTAAACAGTTTCCAATACATACTAGTTGGTAGGTAAATTCGTATATAAGTATGTATGCATAATTTATTACTTGTTGATGTATTAATAGAAAGCGTCAATTTGTTTTATGTCTCTCTTGTATTGAAGGGCCATATGATGTTGATTTTTATTTAAACAATTTTTTCAATTAAATTCATCAACGCCTGGTCACTTGTTTAACTCATCTAGATGTGATATCACTTGAAATAATGTACCCTATATGTTATGATGACCAGTATTTTATGCATCAACAAGTTCAGGAGATCAGGATTAGGATCAGGAGATACATAAATTTTCTATAAAAATAAAATTTTGACAAAATTTTCTACAGAAATAACATTTTGACGAAACTTTCTACAGAAATAAAATTTTGAGAAATCTATAGATATAAAATGTTGACAAACTTTTTGATAGAAATAACATTTTAACAAAATTTTCTATAGAATTAAAATTTTGACGAAGTTTTCTACAGAAATATAATTTTGACAAAAATTTATATAGAAATAAAATTTTGATAAAATTTTTTATAAAAATAAAATTTTAAAAAAAAATTTATAAAAATAAAATCTTGACATTTTCTATAAAATGAAATTTTGACAAAATTTTCTATAGATCTGAAATTTTGACACAATTTTCTATAGAAATGAAATTTTGAGAAAATTTTCTATAGAAATAACATTTTGAGAAAATAAAATTTTCACAAAATTTTCTATAAAAATAGAATTTTCAGAAAAATTTTTATAGAAATGAAATTTTGACAAAATTTTTTATAGAACTGAAATATTGACAAAATTTTCTATTGAAATAAAATTTTTACAAAATTTTCTGTAGAAATAAAATCTTGACAAAATTTTGTATAAAACAAGTAAGGAAAGTCTAAAGTCGGGCGGGGCCGACTATATTATACCCTGCACCACTTTGTAGATCTAAATTTTCGATACCATATCACATCCGTCAAATGTGTTGGATGCTATATATGAAGGTTTGTCCCACAAACAAATTTCATCCGATCCGGCTGACATACATGTAAATATCACTCGATTTGGACAGAATTTGATAGACTTTTACAAAATCTATAGGCTCAAAATTTAAGTCGGCTAATGCACTAGGCTGGAACACCATTTTAGTAAAAAGTATGGGAAACATTTAAATCTGAAGCAATTTTAAGGAAACTTCGCAAAAGTTCATTTATTTATCGCTCGATATATATGTATTAGAAGTTTAGGAAAATTAGAGTCATTTTTACAACTTTTCGACTAAGCAGTGGCGATTTAACAAGGACAATGTTGGTATTTTGACCTTTTTGTCGAAATCAGAAAAACATATATATGGGAGCTATATCTAAATCTGAACCGATTCCAATCAAATTTGGCACACATGACTATATTACTAGTTGTACACCTAGTGCAAAATTTCAACCAAATTGGGCCAAAAATCTGGCTTCTGGGGCCATATAAATCCATATCGGGCGAAAAATATATATGGAAGCTATATCTAAATCTGAACCGATTTCAATCGAATTGGGCACACATGACTATGTTACTTATTGTACGCCTAGTGCAAAATTTCAACCAAATTCAGCCAAAAATCTGGCTTCTGGGGCCATATATATATATCGGGCGAAAGATATATAAGGGAGCTATATCTAAATCTGAACCGATTTCAATCAAATTTTGCACACTACACTATACGACTAAATGTTATGTGTGTACAAAATTTCAAGCAAATCGGTATAAAATTCTGGCTACCTGGTCCATATTAGTGCATATCGGGCGAAAGATATATATGGGAGCTATATCTAAATCTGAACCGATTTCTTCCAAAAGCAATAGGGTTCTATTCTGACCCAAATTAGGAACATGTGCCAAATTTGAAGGCGATTGGACTTAAATTGCGACCTAGACTTTGATCACAAAAATGTGTTCACAGACAGACGGACGGACGGACAGACAGACGGACATGGTTATATCGACTCAGGGACCCACCCTGAGCATTTTTGCCAAAGACAACATGTGTCTATCTCGTCTCCTTCTGGGTGTTACAAACATATGCACTAACTTATAATACCCTGTTCCACAGAGTGGCGCAGGGTATAAATAGAATTTTCAGAAAAATTTTTATAGAAATGAAATCTTGACAAAATTTTTATAGAAATACAATTTTGACAAAATTTTCTATAGAAATAAAATTTTGACAAAATTTTCTATAGAAATAAAATTTTGACAAAATTTTCTATAGAAATAAAACGTTGACAAAATTTGCTATAGAAAAAAAATTTTGATAAAATCTTCTATAGAAATTTAATTTTGACAAACTTTTCTTTAAAAATAAGATTGTGACAAAATGTTCTATAGAAAAAAATTTTAAAATAGAAATAACATTTTGAAATAATTTTCTATAGAAATAACATTTTAACAAAATTTTGACAAAATTTTCTATAGAACTGACATTTTGACAAAATTTTTTTATAGAAATGAAATTTTCACAAAATTTTGTATTGAAATAAAATTTTGATGAAATTTTCTACAGAAATAAAATTTTGACAACATTTTCTATACAAATGAAATGTCGACAAAATTTTTTATAGAAATAACGTTTTGATAAAATTTTCTATAGAAATAGAATTTTGACAAACTTTTCTTTAAAAATAAGATTGTGACAAAATTTTCTATAGAAATAAATTTTGAGAACATCTTCTATAGAAATAAAATTTTTACAAAATGGTCTATAGAAGAAATGTAGAAATGAAATTTTTAGAAAATCTATATATATAAAATTCAATCTATGTTTGTTTATTTGTTTGTTTGTATGTTCCGAGTTGGCTCCGAAACGGCTGAGCCGATTTACTTGAAACTTTCAGAGATCGTAGGGGGCGTTCATGTGGTGAACAAGGGTACCTCATTTTTTGACAACTGGTCGCGGAGGGGGACCTCCCCTTTGTCGGACTTTTTGAAAATTGGACCAAAGTTGACCGATTTGCTTGAAATTTTCATTGAAGGTTGGGTTTGATATCTTGACAAAGATCCGCTACTTTATATTTCGATATTTGGTGGTGGAGGGGGACCTCCCCTTTGTTCGACTTTTTTTAAAGTACAGTGAAAAAACTAAAATTCTCTAAATTATCTGAGATTTACAGAGAACATTCGGTGAGGTTATGGAATTAATATGGGGTACCTGATGGTTTCATATGTGGACGGGGAGGGAGACCTCCCCCTTGCCCTACTTTTGTAAACTTACAACAAAATTATGCGATTTGCTTGAAATTTTCATTGAATGTTGGGGTTGGCATCTAGACAAAAATCCGCTACATTTTTTTCGATATTTGGTCGGGGAGGGGGACCACCCCTTTGCCCGACTTTTTTTTTAAAGTACAGTGAAAACAAAACTAAACTCCCCCGACTGAAATTTTATGGAAAAATGAGTGAGGTTATGATATTTATGTCAGGTTCCTGATTTTTTAATAAAAATAAAAGGACATAGGGAGACATCCGCTTCTTTTAAGTAACTACATACAGAGAAACAATTAAACTTTACCGAGTTACTTGAAATTTACAGAGGACTGGGGAGAGGTTACGATATTAATAGTGGAAGAGAGGCCGCCCCTTTAGGCTTATAATTTGCTTGACATTTTCTGGGACGTTTACAAAAGATACGCTACATCACTTTTCGATATTTGGTCGGGGAGTAGGTCCTCCTCTAAAACTGCAAAAAAAAAAACAAAAATTCTTAAGTTTTCTTGAAATTTACAAAGGCAGTGGAGGAAGGTTATGAACGAAGGAAAGTTTCAAGAATTTTCAGGGAAGGTTAGGGGTGCTACTCACTACGGTGTTTGTCGATATTGTATCGGGGAAAGTGACGTCCCTTTAAAACAATAAGCAAAATTTAAACATCTCCGATCTACTTGAAATTTACAGGGAACGTGGGAGGAGGTGATTAAATTTATACATGATTTTTAAATTAGTATATGATTTTTCGATATCTGGTTGGGGAAGGGGAAAATTGAAATAAACTTTGTCGATTTACTTCGATTGAATTTATAGCGACCATTGAGTAGTTATGAAATTATGTTAATATATTGTACGTGATAGTCCGATATCAGGTCAGAGTGGAGCGAAGGTGGGGAGAAGGTTCCCTTTTATCCGTTTTTTTTTTTCTTAAATCGAAAGTAGAGGGGTGTCCGTAAGTGGGAATTTTATGATTTTTGCACAGGCTTCTGCCAGACTTCTTTTTAGTAAAGAACTTAAATTTACATGAAATTGGCAGAGGATGCATCATTTTCCAACATTTTAGCAAATGTTAATGTGGTAAAATTGTTTACTACTTTTGCTTTTTCCGATTTATTAGATGGGAAACAGTAATTCTTTGTATGTTATTATAATATAGTGCTTAATTTTCAGATATGTTGAAGAGAAGGATACCTTTCCTTGACAAACCACACTTAAAATTCACAAGAAATGTAGAAGTTTGTCCAACTACTTCAATACAGAACATTTTTTAAGACGAACCGTCTTACATATGCATATCCGCCGTATTTGTACCTATATACGAAAGAGCAAGTAGTCCGATTTGTTTGAAAGAATTCAAATCTTTTCGAATTTGTTTTCAGCACGAAGGATATGGTTGACTAAGTTAACGCAAAATGTTCCTACAAATACGCTTCGGAAGGCGCAACGAAGCGGGCCGGGTTACGCTAGTATTTTATAAAAATAAAATTTTGACAAAATTTTCTATAGAAATAAAATTGTGACAACATTTTCTGTAGAAATAAAATGTTGACAGCATTTTCTATAGAAATAAAATTTTGATAAACTTTTCTATAGAAATAGTTTTTTTACAAACTTTTCTTTAAAATTTTTCTATAGAAATAACATTTTGAGAATAAATTCTATAGAAATAAAATTTTTACAAAATTTTTTATAGGAAAAATATAGAAATGAAATTTTGAGAAAATATTCTATAAAAATAAAATTTTGACAAAATTTTCGATAGAAATAAAATTAGTACGAAAATTTCGAAAGAAATAAAATTTTGACTAAATTGTCTATAGAAATAAAAATTCGACAAAATTTTCTATAGAAAACAAATTTTGACAAAATTTTTTATAGAAATCTAATTTTGACAAACTTTTCTATAGAAATAGAATTGTGACAACATTTTCTATATAAATGAAATGTTGGCAAAATTTGCTATAGAAATAAAATTTTGGTAAACTTTTCTATAGAAATAGAATTTTGACAAACTTTTCTTTAAAAATAAGATTGTGACAACATTTTCTATAGAAATAAAATTTTGAGAACATCTTCTATAGAAATCAAATTTTTACAAAATTTTCTGTCGGAAAAATGTAGAAATGAAATTTTAAAAAAATGTTCTATAGAAATATAATTATGACAACATATTCTATAGAAATAAAACTTTGACAAAATTTTCTAAAATTTGGACCAAAATTTCTATAGAAATAAAATTTTGAGAAATTTTTCTATAGAAAGAAAATTTTTAGAAAATTTTCTATAGAAATAAAATTTGCAAAACTTTCTATAGAAATAAAATTTTGACAACATTTTCTATAGAAATAAAATATTGACATACTTTTCGATAGAAATAAAATTTTGACAAAATTATCTATAGAAATGAAATTTTCTATAGAAGTGAAATTTTACAAAATAAGATTTTTTTATTTGGTAGTTTTTTGGTAAAACTTTCTCGAAATTTTGGTAGATTATTTTTATCTCGCGTGCCAACGGTGGTCACAATGATTGAATGACAAAATTGGGCATTTTATTGAAATTTAGCACAAAGATTTTGTGCTGAATTTCAGCTGGATAACTATGCTCGTAGAGTACAGTATGAGTGTAATAAGTAGGTGGACCGATATGAAAATTTTCAGCTTTCCTATTCGATGAAGACGTTGGGACTAGTAGTTGATAACATGATAAGAAAAAAGAAATGGAAAAGGCCACTTCATTATCAGATCATCTAAAATATAGGGTATCTATAAAATTCTACCTTGATCTACATATTTGTTTTCTACTTTTGTTATTTGGCTTATGGTTCCTTTTAAAACAACTCTCAACTAAATTACCCGCAAGTTTTTTTTTTATATTGCGAAATTTTTGTTTTTTCTTTATTTAACTATAATTTTAATTCATTTCATTCATTTCTGTGTAACTCTATTGTTTTTTTAATCGTTCACCTGTTGCCACATTTTTTTAAGAAACCTTCAGAAGAAACAAACATTTAAAACCCCACATCTCAGAGCAAAACTTTTAAATCTCGGCGACAATTTAGCTGCTTTGTTAACATTCCTTCTTCTTGTTTTTCATAGCTAGACAAAGTACTCAGGGATTAAATAGGTTTACATTTAACGCTTTTTGATAGAGTTTACTATGGGTGTGTGTAATTACGAAATTATTACTACGAAACGAAACTGGAATGGATATTTTAAGAAGAAAATGTAAAAGGCTTATGACAATTACATGTATGAAGAATTTAGGCGAAGCAAAAAAAAATGAGATCAACATCTAAAAAGGTGGACGCACATTTTTTCAGGATCAAAGAGACGTATGTTTAAAGGCAAATGCAGTAGTTTGATTTAAAAGGCGGGGTAATTATTTTTATTACGAAATGTAGTTTTTATGTGTGTGAAGGGAAACTAAAGACTGAAGACACAAACTTGAGTATAGCATATGTGACTAAAAATTTGCAGAAAATCTATAGACTTAAGACACAAACTTGAATATATCTAATGAGAGTAAACCTTTGGAGGAATACTAAAGACTTAAGACATATACTTGAGATTATCCAATGTGAGTTGAGATGTTTGGTATAAAATGAAAGACTTAAGAAACAAACTTTAATGCTCACAATATTAGTAAGGCTATGGTCACACCAGGCAAATATTTGACCAAAATTAGTGTCAAACATTTTTCCAGAGCCATTTTCCAAATATCTGAATACCATTTTTGGAAAATAATCCTACCATGTTGTAATATATCCAATATGAAGTTAAAATGTTAGCTTGGCTTGGCTGTGGCGACGGATTCTTTTTTGATTTCAGTCAAATATTCGCCCAGTGTGACCATAGCATAAGTGTTTGAAGGAAAACAAACAACTTAGGACACAAACTTGAATATACCCAATGTGAGTAAATTACACATCAAGTATCTACACTTAAAAAAAGTTAACTCTCTATTTCACTAAACCAATGTAATTATTAGCTTTGGAGAAAGTGTTATTTACTTTAATAATTTTTTTGCGTACGTTAGTTAAATAAACTAAAAAACGGGGGAAAATTATACACAAATGAAGCATTTTCTAAATTCGTACTTCTCACAGAATAGTTCATTATTTTTTTCAATTTCTACATTTTACTACAAATCCGCCTATCTTGAACTTCTTGCAATTTTGAACTCCAAATTTTTCCTTCAAACTACAAAATTTTGTTTAACAAGTGAAAAAAAAAAATAATTATGTCTAATAAATTTTCTTGTATTTTTCATATATCACGAAAAATATTTGTGATATATGTTAGGCGTTTGTATTACTGTTTAGCTAATTTTTTCTAATATAAAATCAAATAATCGAAATTTTCTAAAATTAACTAAAAATTATCCTCCTGGTGGGTTCACTGTTTTTATACCCACCACCATATTTTTCAGTTTGGCTCTTTTTCCCTTTTTTGTCTCTTTCGTTGGCTTTTTATACCCTAAACCACATAGTGGTCAGGGTATAATATGTTAAGTTTGATCCGCCAAAAAATGTGCCTACCAGATATATTGATTGTAGACCCCATAAAATATATACCGATCGACTCAGAATCACCTCCTGAGTCGATCTAGCGCTTGGTGTCCGTCCGCCTGTCCATGTATTTGTTGTTCACAGGATTCCGGTAGCAATTATTAACCGATTTTGATGAAATTTGGTACAGGGAGGTTTTTGGGGACAAGGACGAACACTATTGAATTTGGATGTATCGCCCGATTTCGACAAATGTGGCCAAGAAACCCTTATTTATCAACCGATCTTACTCAAATTTGGCTAAATGTAATATTCTATAGCACTAACTATATGTGCAATGAATCATCGAAATCGGTTCAGATTTAGCTATAGCTCCCATATATATGTATCGCCCGATTTTTCTAAATTTGGCAATAAAACCCTTATTTATCAACCGATCTTACTCAAAGTTGGCTAAATGTAATCTCCTATAGCACTAACTATATGTTCAAAAAATTATAGAAATCGGTTCAGAATTAGCTATAGCTCCCATATATATGTACCGCCCGATTTTTGTAAATTTGGCTATAAAACCCTTATTTATCAACCGATAGTACTCAAAGTTAGCCAAATACAATCTTCTATAGCACTAACGGTGTGCGCAAAATTTCATCGAAATCGATTCAGATTGAGATATAGCTCCCATATATGTATCGCCCGATTTTGAAAAAGTTCCCCTAATAACCTTATGTTTGACCATAGATGCCTCATTTATTAACTGATCTTACTCAAACTTTGCACAAGGTAACCTTTTGTGGTATTAATCAAATCCGAAAAATATTGTGCAAATTGGTTCAGATTTACATATAGCTTCCATATATATGCATTGCTCGATTTTTCCAAATTTGGTCATAATACTCTTATTTATTAACCAATGTTACTCAAATTTCAAATTTTGTTGTACTAGCCGATTGTATTTATACGTACTTGTAGCTACTATATAAGAATATTGCTCGACTTTTACAAATTTGGATTTATTACCAACACTCAACACAATTTGTAATAATTTTTACATTTTGGTGGCTCTAGAGGAGAAAACTAGAAGCCGGCAAGGCTTGTTCTTTAACAATGTGTGGTAATAACAGCTACCACTCGTGCCAAAAAAATCAAACAAAATTTGCAGATTACCACAAATCTACCAAGCAAATATTTCTATAGAAAGTTTTGTCAAAACTTTATTCCTGCAGAAAATTTTATCAACATTTTTATAGCCTCCATCATAGGATGGGGGTATGTTAACTTTGTCATTCCGTTTGTAACACATCGAAATATTGCTCTAAGACCCCATAAAGTATATATATTCTGGGTCGTGGTGAAATTCTGAGTCGATCTAAGCATGTCCGTCCGTCTGTTGAAATCACGCTAACTTCCGAACGAAACAAGCTATCGACTTGAAACTTGGCACAAGTAGTTGTTATCGATGTAGGTCGGATGGTATTGAAAATGGGCCATATCGGTCCACTTTTACGTATAGCCCCCATATAAAGGGACCCTCAGATTTGGCTTGTGGAGCCCCTAACAGAAGCATATTTCATCCGATCCGGCTGAAATTTGGTATATGGTGTTGGTATATGGTATCTAACAGCCATGCAAAAATTAGTCCACATCGGTCCATAATTATATATAGCCCCCATATAAACCGATCCCCAGATTTGGCTAGTGGAGCCTCTAAGAGAAGCATATTTCATCCGATCCGGCTGAAATTTGGTACATGGTGTTGGTATATGGTCTCTAACAATCATGCAAAAATTGGTCCACATCGGTCCATAAGTATATATAGCCCCCATATAAACCGATCCCCAGATTTGGCTTGCGGAGCCTCAAAGAGAAGCAAATTTCATCCGATTCGGCTGAAATTTGGTACATGATGTTGGTATATGGTCTCTAACAACCATGCAAAAATTGGTCCATATCGGTCCTTAATTATATATAGCCCCCATATAAACCGATCCCCAGATTTGGCTAGTGGAGCCTCTAAGAGAAGCATATTTCATCCGATCCGGCTGAAATTTGGTACATGGTGTTGGTATATGGTCTCTAACAATCATGCAAAAATTGGTCCACATCGGTCCATAATTATATATAGCCCCCATATAAACCGATCCCCAGATTTGGCTTGCGGAGCCTCAAAGAGAAGCAAAGTTCATCCGATCCGGCTGAAATTTGGTACATGGTCTCTAACAACCATGCAATAATTGGTCCACATCGGTCCATAATTATATATAGACCCCATATAAACCAATCTCCAGATTTGGCTTGCGAAGCCTCAAAGAGAGGCAAATTTCATCCGATCCGGCTGAAATTTGGTACATGATGTTGGTATATGGTCTCTAACAACCATGCAAAAATTGGTCCACATCGGTCAATAATTATATATAGACCCCATATAAACCGATCTCCAGATTTGGGTTGCGGAGCCTCAAAGAGGAGCAAATTTCATCCGATCCGCCTGAAATTTGGTACATGATATTGGTATATGGTCTCTAATAACCATGCAAAAACTGGTCCACATCGGTTCATAATTATATATAGCCCCATATAAACCGATCCCCAGATTTGGCTTGCGAAGTCTCCAAGAGAAGCAAATTTCATCCAATCCGGTTGTAATTTGGAACATGGTGTTAGTATATGATCTTTAACAACCGTGCCAGAATTGGTTCATATCGGTCCATAATTATATATAGCCCCCATATAAAACATTCTCCAGATTTGACCTCCGGAGCCTCTTGGAGGAGCAAAATTCGTCCGATCCGGTTCAAATTAGGAACGTGGTGTTAGTATATGGTCGCTAACAACCATACCAAAATTGGTCCAATCACACAAAAATTGGTCCATATCGGTTCATAATCATGGTTGCCACTAGAGCCAAAAATAATCTACCAAAATTTTATTTCTATAGAAAATTTTTTCAAAATTTTATTTCTATAGAAAATTTTGTCAAAATTGTATTTCTAGAGAAAATGTTTTTAAAATTTTATTCGGTTCATAATAAAATGTTCATCATTGTCAAAATTTTATTTCTATAGAAAATTTTTTCAAAATTTTATTTCTATAGAATATTTTGTTCAAATTTTATTCGGTTCATAATCATGGTTGTCACTCGAGGCAAAAATAATCTACCAAGATTTTATTTCTATAGAAAATTTTGTCAAAAGTTTATTTCTATAGAAAATTTTGTTAAAATTTTATTTCTGTAGAAATTTTTGTCAAAATTTTATGTCTACTTTGTCAAACTGAATTATATACGTATTGGATCGATCTTTTTTGATTTAATATATACCACGTATGGACTTACATACAATTTAGAAGATGGTGTTAGGAAGTTTTAAGATACCTTGCCATCGGCAAGCGTTACCGCAACTTAAGTAATTCGATTGTGGATGGCAGTGTTTAGATGAAGTTTCTACACAATCCATGATGGAGGGTACATAAGCTTCGGCCTGGCCGAACTTACGGCCGTATATACTTGTTTTTCTATAGAAAGTTTTATCAAAATTGTATTTCTATAGAAATTTTTTTCAAAATATT
Source organism: Haematobia irritans (assembly GCF_050003625.1). Lineage (NCBI taxonomy): Eukaryota > Metazoa > Arthropoda > Insecta > Diptera > Muscidae > Haematobia > Haematobia irritans. Next base: position 41,832,215 of record NC_134398.1, read on the forward strand.
ATTTCTATTAAACATTTTCTCAAAATTTTATTTTTATGGATTTTTTTCTCAAAATTTTATTTCTATAGAATTTATTACCAACTTTTTGTTTCTATAGAAAAATTTCTGAAAAAAAATTTTCCAAAATTTTATTTCTGTAGAGATTTAACAACAACAAAAATACTATTTTTTGGTAGAATTCTACCAACTGTGGCAACCGTGGTGGTAATACAAATTTACCATTTTTGTTTTGTAAAATTTGTTTAAATTTAACGAAAAATATTATAGGAAAAATTGTTTGGGAATGTATGGGAAAGTAGGGAACTTTTTTTTTCCTTGTACGGTAAACCGAACATTTTCCCCGGCAACACTGACTATGAGCTATAGTCAGATTGAGACAATGCACCCATAAACATGTACCCCTTAATTTTCTTATATATGCAATATGTTACCCCACAAATGCTAAAGATTACTAATTCAGTAAGGATACTTGTTTTTAATAAATTTGTCTCTTTTTCAAAAAAGTCTGCGGCAACGCTGCATAGATATAATCTCTTCCCCCTGGATTGCTTAACGGTCTCATTTATACCTAATTTTCCTTAGCTCTGTTGTCACTTTACCTTAGATTTTCTGCATAATTCTCCACCATATCTTAGACTTTCACATAGCAATGGGCATTTCTCTTTCGAACAATTCTCCTTACATTCAAAAGAAACAACAGATAGTTTTTTTCTCTTAAACATTCCATGCAGTGGGAATATTTCAAGTATGTGCCAAGTTTAAATATGCGCCAACTCACACCTTCACTTTTGTGCTAAAGTTCCAACGCCACTAACACCATTCATGGCATGGTCAGTCAAGTCATTTCACCAAGTGGCTATGTGCAGTACCATGCGTTCTCCTCCTCCATAATCATCAACAATCATTCATACATTTTCAGATACCACAAATAATTGAGCCAATTAAGAAAAATATTCTCTCACCATTTAGATGCTGTGACGGCTACTAATAATCATCGATTGCAATAAAAAGTCATCATCCACTAGCTAACTTAACAATCAGCCAGTCAGACATCCATTCGTCAACGGCTATCGGCGTGAAGAGTTTAGTGAGCTGCATTGACAAAAAAAAAAGCAAAGCAAAAACACTCTTGGGAAGCTTAAAACCCGCAAATCAAATACCCAAAGGAGCAATCGATTAAATTTACTAACTTCACACACAATTATTGTGTGTATCAGTAGGTTGAGAGAAGACCAAATGGTCAGTTTCCTTACATCTCTGGTTATGGATGTTGAGCTGGCGCAATTTTAACCATACAGCCAACTTGGCTTGGTATTTGGCCAGTTGGCTGCACACTGTTGGCTAACAAGATTAAACTTGTTTAAAGAGAACTTGCTATTTTGTTGCAGCGATTCTGCTCCGCTTTTTTTTGTAAGGATTTGGTTATTAAGGCTACGAAAAAAGGGACAAAAAATTCCAATCAATCTGGTTTACTTTAAAAAAAGAGGGGGAAACGAAGACGTTAAAGGAGCTATTCTACTATACACTGACAAAAACTGTTAAAAAAGGGTTGCACCTTGTATGCAGAGTGTTGCCACTGTTGGGGAACATTTTACATTTTTTCTTTGATTAGAAAATTTGGCCAACATTTTATTTCTATAAAAAATTTTGTCAAAATTTTATTTTATAGAAAATTTAGTCAAAATTTTATTTCTATAGAAAATTTGGTCAAAATTTTATTTCTATAGAAAATTTTGTCAACATTTTATTTCTATAGAAAATTTTGTCAAAATTTTCTTTCTACAGAAAATTTGGCCAACATTTTATTTCTATAAAAAATTTTGTCAAAATTTTATTTCTATAGAAAATTTGGTCAAAATTTTATTTCTATAGAAAATTTTGTCAAAATGTTATTTCTATAAAAAATTACATCATATTTTGGTCAAAATTTTATTTCTATAGAAAATTTGGTCAAAATTTTATTTCGAAAGAAAATTTTGTCATATTTTTTTCTATAGCAAATTTTGTTAAAATTTTATTTCTATAGAAAATTTTATCAAAATTTTATTTATTTTGTCAAAATTTTATTTCTATAAAAATTTTGTCATAACTTTTTTTCTAAAGAAAATTTTGTCATAATTTTTATACCTTTGCTACTTGAGCCATAGATAATCTACCAATATTTGGAGAACATTTTACCAAAAACTACCAAATACAAAAATTTTGTCAAAATTTTATTTTTATAGAAAATTTGGTCAAAACTTTCTTTCTATAGAAAATTTTGTCAACATTTTATTTCTATAGAAAATTTTGTCAAAATTTTCTTTCTACAGAAAATTTGGCCAACATTTTATTTCTATAAAAAATTTTGTCAAAATTTTATTTCTATAGAAAATTTGGTCAAAATTTTATTTCTATAGAAAATTTTGTCAAAATTTTACTTCTATAGAAAATTTTGTCAAAATTTTATTTCTATAGAAAATTTGGTCAAAATTTTATTTCTATAGAAAATTTGGTCAACATTTTATTTCTATAGAAAATTTGGTAAAAAATTTATTTCTATAGAAAATTTTGTCAAAATTTTATTTCTAAAGAAAATTTAGTCAAAATTTTATTTCTATAGAAAATTTTATCAAAATCTTATTTCTAAAGAAAATTTTGTCATATTTTTTTTCTATAGAAAATTTTGTCAAAATTTTATTTCTATAGACAATTTTATCAAAATTTTATTTCCATAGAAAATTTTGTCAAAATTTTATTTCTATAAAAATTTTGTCATAACTTTTTTTCTAAAGAAAATTTTGTCATAATTTGTATACCCGGCGCCACGCTGTGGAACAGGGTATTATAAGTTAGTGCATATATTTGCAACACCCAGAAGGAGACGAGATAGACACATGATGTCTTTGGCAAAAATGCTCAGGGTGGGCTCCTGAGTCGATATAGCCATGTCCGTCTCTCCGTTTGTCTGTGAAAACATTTTTGTAATCAAAGTCTCGGTCGCAGTTTTAGTCCAATCGACTTCAAATTTGACACAAGTATGTGTTTTGGCTCAGAATAGAACCCTATTGATTTTGGAAGAAATCGGTTCAGATTTAGATATAGCTCCCATATATATATTTCGCCCGATATGGACTTATATGGCCCCAAAAGCCAGAGTTTTACCCTAATTTGCTTACAATTTTGCACAAGAAGAACAATTAGTGCTATAGTCAAGTGTGCCAAATTTTATTGAAATAGGTTCAGATTTAGATATAGCTCCTATATATATATTTCGCCCGATATGGACTAATACGGTCCCAGAAGCCAGAGTTTTACCCCAATTTGGTTGAAATTTTGCACAGAGAGTACAATTAGTAGTGTAGTCAAGTGTGCCAAATTTTATTGAAATCGGTTCAGATTTAGATATAGCTCCCATATATATCGTTCGCCCGATTTACACTCATATGACCACAGAGGCCAATTTTTTGCTCCGATTTAGTTGAAATTTTGCACAGGGAGTAGAATTAGCATTGTAGCTATGCGTGCCAAATTTGGCTGAAATCGGTTCAGATTTAGATATAGCTTCCATATATATGTTTTTCTGATTTCGACAAAAATGGTCAAAATATCAAAATTTTCCTTATAAAATCGCCACTGTTTAGTCGAAAAGTTGTAAAAATAACTCTAATTTTCCTAATCTTCTAATACATATATATCGAGCGATAAATCATAAATAAACTTTTGCGAAGTTTCTTTAAATTGCTTCAGATTTAATATTCATACCCTTCACCACTACTGTGGTACAGGGTATAATAAGTTTGTGCATTTGTATGTAACGCCAAGAAATAGTAGTCATAGACCCATCTTTTAGTATACCGATCGGCTTAAAATTAAATTCTGAGTCGATTTAGCGATGTCCGTCTGTCTGTCCGTCCGTCTGTCTGTATATGTAATTTTGTGCACAAAGTACAGCTCGCAATTTAAGTCCGATCGTCCTCAAATTTGGCATTGGGCCGTTTCTTGGGACAGAAACAATCGCTATTGGTTTTGGAAAAAATCGGTTCAGATGTAGATATAGCTGCCATATATATTTATCCCCGATGTGGACATAGTTAGCGTGTTTATCAACCGATTTTCTTGAAATACCGTACATCCAAATATTTTATGAATCTCGAAAATCTTGCAAAATATCAGCCAAATCGGTTCAAATTTAGATATAGCTCCCATATATATCTTTCGTCCGATTTAGACTCACATGACCACAGAGGCCAAAGTTTACTACCGATCTTCGTGAAATTTTGCACAGAGGGTAGAATTGACATTCTGTCAATGCTTGGTAAATGTGATTGAAATCGGTTCAAATTTAGATATAGCTCCCATATATATCTTTCGTCCGATTTGAACTTATATGGCCACAAAAGCCAGAGTTTTGCCGTGATTTGCTTCAAATTTTGCACAAGAGGTACGTTTAATAGTATCGTTAAGTGTGTCAAAGTTTGTTAAAATCGGTTCAGATTTAGATATAGCTCACGTATATATCTTTCGCCCGATTTGGACTTATATGGCCTCAAAAGCCAGAGTTTTGTCCTGACTTACTTCAAATTTTGCACAAGCGGTACTTTTTACGATACTATTGTATGTGCCAAATATGGTCAAAATCGATTCAGATTTAGATATAGCTCCCATATATATCTTTCGTCCGATTTGAACTTATATGGCCTCAAAATCCAGGGTTTTGCCGTGATTTGCTTCAAATTTCGCACAAGGAGTACGTTTAGTAGTACAGTTAATTGTGGCAAATTTGGTTGAAATCGGTTAAGATTTAGATATGGCTCCCATATATATCTCCCGTCCGATTTGCACTCATATGACCAGGGGGGCCAAAGTTATACTCCCATTTACGTGAAATTTCGCATAGATAGCAGAATTATTGTTCTAACTATGCATGTCAAAATCGGTTCAGATTGTATAAAGCTCCCATATATACGTACACCAGAGTTGGAGAAATATGGTAGACTGTTTCATATTTTAGACCCATTTCAATGGGATTTTCCTCCAATTGACTGCATAGTTTCCACAGAGAATACAAATATGGCCAAAATTCTCACACTTTACACAAAATTCTGTGATGATATCCTCATATCTTAGCTATATCCAACACACTGCAATGCCAAAATTTCCACAGAACGGATGAGTTTTAAATAAGGCTCCAAGTCGCCCGACTAAACCAAATAATATATCACAATCCACACTTAACCACATATCTTGGCGAGATCTAACCAATATCCTTATAAAATCGCCACTGTTGAGTAGCAAAACTTGTAAATATTACTCTAATTGCCCTATATCTCGAATACATATGTATCGCCTGAAAAATCATAAATCTCTTTTGTACAATTGCATTAAAATTTCTCTCTCTTCATATTTCCCATATTTTTTACTAACATTGTGTTTCATCCCAGGGCGTTAGCCGATTTACATTTTAATTATAGAGTTTTTGTAGAAGTGCAAGAAAATGTTTCCATTAAAAGTATTTGTATCTGGAAGTGCAAACCTTTATATAGCTCCCAGCAAATTTTAAGTAGTTGAGATGGTAACACAAATGTTTGTCTACATAGTGGTAAAGGGTATAATATAGTCGGCTCCGCCCGACTTTAGACTTTACTTACTTGTTTTTTACTAACATTGTGTTCCACCGTGGTGCATTAGCCGACTTAAATTTTGAGCCTATAGATTTTGTAGAAGTCTATCAAATTCTGTCCAGATCGTGTGATATATAAATGTATGTATTTGGGAGAAACCTTTATATATAGCCCCCAACACATTTGACGGATGTGATATGGTCTCGAAATTTTAGATCTACGAAGTGGTGCAGGGTATAATATAGTCGGCACCGCCCTGCTTTAGACTTTCCTTACTTGTTTTTTTTTTTTTAATTTCTATTTCTAAAATTTTGTCAAAATTTTATTTCCATGGAAAATTTGGCCAAAATTTTATTTCTATAGAAAATTTTGTCAAAATTGTATTTCTATTGAAAATTAATGAAGTACCTCTTAGTTAGAGAGGAGTAGTTTGTAAAATCTACCAAAACATGTGCCTACCAGAAATATTGATTTTAGCCCCCAAAAAATATTTACAGATAGACTCAGAGGCGCCTCCAGAGTCGATCAAGCTCTTGGTTTCCGTTCGTCCGTCTGTCCATGTATTTGTTGTTCGCAAGATTCCAGTCGCTATTATTAACCGATTTTAATGAATTTGGTATATGTCGTGTTTTTGCTATTAAATTTGGAAAATATCGGATCAAATTTAGATATAGCTCTCTTGTATATGTATCGCCCTATATTGCCCTGTATGTATTAACCCACAAATGCTTATGTTTACTAATTCAGTGTGTATTAGGTGTGTAGGGTGATTTAGGGTATTATATAGACGGCCCCGCCCGACTTTCTACTTCACTTACTTGTTTTGTAATGTTCACAACCTAATACTAATGCCTAAAATTGTAGGGCACAACGTTCCGACTCTGCCTTTAATATTTCTCAGTGTCTGTCTCAGTGTATTTCTCAGTTTTAACCGAACCTTGTGAAGCTTCCGTTTGTACCCAATGTGAAGTGATGAGTGGATGTGTTAAGTGCCGGTCAAAGAGAAAAGAATGTCATAATGACAGTTGTTTTGGCATCACGTGCGCAATTTGTTGTAGTTGGAGGCTGGAGTTTTTTTCCCTTCCTTACACTGCCTTGCTGCAATTGCTAAGCTCATTGATTCGAATCAAAGGCAATCAATTCGTTTCGTTTCGGCATGGCTCGTTTTGGCTGCTGCGCTTGTTATTGAGGCGTGTGAGCATTTGTTTGATTGCAATTTTTGTCACTTGTCAATTAACTGTCGAACGCTTTATAAATTGTCAATATTTATGAACACGTTTGTGTTGCGGCATTTTTCGTTCGATTTGTTTTTTCCGCTCGCCCCCTTTTGATGCATGCGAGCCTTAAAACATACTCATTTGTGAGGGTTAGTTGGTTTGTCTAAAGAATTGGTCTTCTTGGTCTACAAAATGCTGGGCTTAATACATTCATGTCATTGGGGAGTGTGCTGATTCGTAACAAAAATGGGAATATTTCCTCATATTCGTTTTAATTGACAATTATAGAATTAAGAGGATTTATGGCTAGAAAAGGATTTACAGAGTTTTTTTTTCTATTGTAGCCAAAGTAAATGGTACACTATATGAGAAAAGAGGAGCATTTTGGTTGGTCTCTTGGGAAAATGACATTTTGATTGATTGTAAGCAGGGCTGTGGAGTCGGAGTCTGAAGATTTTGCTGGAGTCGGAGTCGTAAAAATTTTGCTCGAATCCGACTCCGGATAAACTAAATGTTTTAAAACGCTTCACATTTTTGTAAAGATTTTACGCAAATTAGTTTCCATTAAGTTATTCATTCGATCAATTTACAGTATGACTATAAATGAAAAGCAACTTCCAATTACGGAGATCATTTTATGTTTCCTAGAATGTTAGACTAGCAGATGGGTTGAATCGATCCATTTTAATACCCGCCACCATAACAATTTATTTGAAATATTTCGAACAACCGATTTTATTTTTTTTAATTTTATTTTAAGACCATATACTTATATACATATGTTGAATATTGAAAGATTTTTATTTTTAATTTTATTTCTATAGAAAATTTTATCAACATTTTATTTCTATAGAAAATTTTGTCAAAATTTCATCTCTATAAAAAATTTAGTTAAAATTTTATTTCTATAGAAAAATTTGTCAAAATTTTATTTCTATAGAAAAATGTGTCAACATTTTATTTCTATAGAAAATTTTTTCAAAATGTAATTTCTATAAAAAATTTTTTAAAAATTTTATTTCTATAGAAAATTTTTTCAAAATTTTATTTCTATAGAAAATTTTGTCAAAATTTGTTTTTCTATAGAAAATTTTTTCAAAATTTTATTTCTAAAGACAATTTTGTCATTTTTTTTTCTATAGACAATTTTGTCAAAATTTTATTTCTATAAAAAATTAAGTCTAAATTTTATTTCTATAGAAAATTTAGTCAAAATTTTATATCTATAGAAAATTTTGTCAAATTTTTTTCTATAGAAAATTTTGTCAACATTTTTTTTTTTATAAAAAATTTTGTCAAAATTTTATTTCTATAAAAAATTTAGTCAACATTTTAGTTCTATAGAAAATTTTGTCAAAATTTTATTTCTATAGAAAATTTTGGCAAAATTTTCTTACTATAGAAAATTTTGACAAAATTTTATTTCTATACAAAATTTTTTTAAACTTTTATTCCTATAGGAAATTTTTTCAAAATGTTATTTCTATAGAAAATTTTTTCAAAATTTTATTTCTATAGAAAATTTTGTCAACATTTTTTTCCAAAAAAAAATGTCAAAAATTTATTTCTATAAAATATTTAGTCAAAATTTCATTTCTATAGAAAATTTTTTTAAAATTTTATTTCTATAGAAATTTTTTTTCAAAATGTTATTTCTAAAGAAAATTTTTTCAAAGTCTTATTTCTATAGAAAATTTTGTCAAAATTTTATTTCTATACAAATTTTTTTTAAACTTTTATTCCAATATGAAATTTTTTCAAAATGTTATTTCTATAGAAAATTTTTTTCAAAATTTTATTTCTATAGAAAATTTTGTCAACATTTTTTTCCAAAAAAAAACATGTTGTCAAAAATTTATTTCTATAAAATATTTAGTCAAAATTTTATTTCTATATAAAAATTTTTCAAAATGTTATTTCTGTAGAAAATTTTTTCAAAGTCTTATTTCTATAGAAAATTTTGTCAACATTTTATTTCTATAGAAAATTTTCTCAACATTTTTTTTATAGAAAATTTTTTCAAAATTTTATTTCTATACAAAATGTTTTCAAAACTTTATTTCTATGAAAAGTTTTTTTCAAAATTTTATTTCTATAGAAAAATTTTATTTCTATATAAAATTTAGTCAAAATTTTATTGCTATAAAAAATTTTGCTAACTTTTATTTATATAGAAAATTTTGTCAACATTTTATTTCTATAGAAAATTTTGTCAAAATTTTATTTCTATAGAAAATGTTTTCAAAATGTTATTTCTATAAAAAATTTTGTCAAAATTTTATTTCTATAGAAAATTTTGTCAAAATTTTATTTCTATGGAAAATTTTGTCCAATTTTTTTCTATAGAAAATTTTGTCAAAATTTTATTTCTATAAAAAATTTAGTCAACATTTTATTTCTGTAGAAAATTTTGTCAAAATTTTATTTCTATAAAAAAGTTTGTCAACATTTTATTTCTATAAAAAATTTTGTCAATATTTTATTTCTATAGAACATTTTGTCAAAATTTTACTTCTATGGAAAATTTTGTAAAAATTTTATTTCTATAGAAAATTTTGTAAAAATTTTATTTTTATAGAAAATTTTGTAAAAATTTTATTTCTTTTTGTCAACATTTTATTTCTATAGAAAATTTTGTCAATTTTTTTTCTGTAGAAAATTTTGTCAAAATTTTATTTCTATAGAAATTTTTTTCAAACTTTTATTCCTATAGGAAATTTTTTCAAAATGTTATTTCTATAGAAATTTTTTCAAAATTTTATTTCTATAGAAAATTTTTTCAAAATGCTATTTCTATTGAAAATTTTTTCAAAGTCTTATTTCTATACAAAATTTTGTCAACATTTTATTTCTATACAAAATGTTTTCAAAATTTTATTTCTATGCAAAATTTTGTCAAAACTTTATTTCTATGGAAAGTTTTTTCAAAATGTTATTTCTACAGAAAGTTTTTTCAAAATTTTATTTCTATAGAAAATTTTGTCAACATTTTATTTCTATGGAAAAATTTTATTTCTATATAAAATTTAGTCAAAATTTTGTTACTATAGAAAATTTTGCAAATTTTTATTTCTGTAGGAAATTTGCAATTTTTTATTTCTATATAAAATTTTGCAAAATTTTATTTCTATTGATAATTTTTTCAAAAAATTATTTCTATAGATAATTTTGTAAAAATTTCATTTCTATAGAAAATTCTGTTAAAATTTTATTTCTATAGAAAGGCTTTTTTTTCAAATTTTTATTTTATAGAAAAATTTTGTCAAAATTTTATTTCTATGGAAAATTTTGTAAACATTTAATTCCTATAAAAAATTTAGTCAAAATTTTATTTCTATAGAAATATTTGCATAATGTTGTTTCTATAGAAAATTTTTTCAAGATTTTATTTCTATAGAAAATTTTTTCTAAATTTTATTTTTATAGAAAATTCTGTTAAAATTTTATTTCTATTGGTAATTTGGTCAAATTTTTTTTCTATAGAAAATTTTGTAAAAACTTTATTTCTATAGAAAATTTTGTAAAAATTTTATTTCTATTGATAATTTTGTCAACATTTTTTTTCTATAGAAAATTTTGTAAAAAATTTATTTCTGTAGAAAATTTTGTAAAAATTTTATTTCTATAAAAAATTAGTTAAAATTTTATTTCTATAGAAAATTTTGCAAAATTTAATTCCAAAAAAAATTTTTAGCAAAATTTTATATCTGTAGAAAATTTTGTCAAAATTTTAGTTCTATAGAAAATTCTGTTAAAATTTTATTTCTATAGAAATAACAAATTTTGTAAAAATTTTATTTCTATAGAAAATTTTGTAAAAAATTTATTTCTATAGAAAATTTTGTAAAAATTTTATTTAATTGTATTTCTATAGAAAATTCTGTTAAAATTTTATTTCTATTGATAATTTTGTCAAAATTTTTTTTTCTATAGAAAATTTTGTAAAAAATTTATTTCTGTAGAAAATTTTGTAAAAATTTTATTTCTATAAAAAATTAGTTAAAATTTTATTTCTATAGAAAATTGTGCAAAATTTAATTCCAAAAAAAATTTAGCAAAATTTTATATCTGTAGAAAATTTTGTCAAAATTTTAGTTCTATAGAAAATTCTGTTAAAATTTTATTTCTATAGAAATAACAATTTTTGCAAAATTTGTAAAATTTAATTCTATAAAAAATTTTGCAAAATTTTATTTCTATAGAAAATTTTGCAAAGTTGTATTTCTATATATTGTAAAATTTTATTTGTATTGATAATTTTTTTTCAAAAAATTATTTCTATGGAAAATTTTGTCAAAATTTTATGTCGATAGAGCTTAACATGGAATCGGGCAGCACTCAGTGATAAGAGAGAATTTCACCTATGTGGTATCACAATGGACTGAATAGTCTAGGTGAGCCCGATACATCGGGCTGCCACCTAACCTAACCTAACCTAACCTAATGTCTATAGAAAATTCTGTTAAAATTTTATTTCTATAAAAAATTGTGTCAACATTTTATTTCCATTAAAAAATATTTGTCAAAATTTTATTTCTATAGATATTTTGGTCAAAATGTTATTCAAATTCATGCATATGGGAATATAAACCTTTATATAGCTCGCATTTACGGTATCCCCCACAATACAACTACAAATTAGTGGTATTAAAATGAGATTTAGTTATATTACCCGGAGTAGGATTCGAGGCTGATGAAAAGTGCTTGAGTCGCAGTCGGAGTCGAGAAAAATTGGCACGACTCCACAGCCCTGCTTGTAAGAGGGGTAATAGTTGTGATTTTTTAGTAAATATGATATCAAAAGCTTGCCCTCGCTTCATTTTCCAAACCATATATCTCAGGTTAATTGATAACTTCTGGGAACTCAATAGTAATTCTTGTTTTAATTTTTTAAATCAGCTCAACTATTGGAAATTTTCTTTCAGTTTATAGTAGAGAGTAGTATCTGCTGTGAATTTGGGATACCTAATTCCTTGGGAATTAATTAGAAATAATTGTTTTTAATTATTTTAATTAAAAATTTAATTGATTTTTCTAGCAAAACTATTTTTTTTTAATTGGAGTGGATATTTTAAGAAGAAGACTTAAGAAACGAAAAACGAAAGACTTGAGATACAAACTTGAATTCATCCAATGTTAGTATTGTAGGAAATCCGAAGACTTAAGTAAAAAACCTGAATATATCGAATGTGAGTAAATCTTTGGAGAAAACCTAAAGACTTAAGCCACAAACTTTAATTTAATCCAATGTTAGTATTGTCGGAAAACAAAAGATTTAAGGCACAAACTTGAATATATTAAATGAGAGTAAATCTTTGGCGAAAACCTAAAGACTTAAGGCACAAACTTTAATTCGTCCAAGGTTAGTATTGTAGGAAAACAAAAGACTTAAGGCACAAACTTGAATATGTCGAATGATAGTAAATATTTGGCGAAAAAATAAAGACTTAAGACACAAACTTGAAGATATTCATTATTAGTAGATGTTTGGTATGAAATGAAAGACCTAAGATACAAACTTTAATACATCAAATGTTAGTATTTTAGGAAATCAAAACTTGAATAACCCCAATGTGGGTAAATCACACATCAAGAGTATCCACCATGAAACTGCTCAGAAGTGGATACCCATAGTTGTTTAAATTTTGTTCACATTTGATAGGTGCGTACTTATCAGGGGTTAACTATAATGTGATAATATAGCAAATGTCTCATGAAAAATGTCCTCCTTGGAGAAGTGATTTATTTCACTTGTTTCACTATATAAAACATTTCAAACATTGAAATTTTCTAAAAAATTTATTAAGAAAAATTAAAAATGTATTTATGGCATCCGAAATTACGTTAAGTGTAAAGATTTTCATTTATTTGATTTGCTTTCATTTAATTGATTACATTTTCGTCTTTAATCAGCTTTTTAATTACAAATATTTTGTTAATATTTTTTCTGTGCAATAAAAAAAAACAAATTGAAAATATCCCAGAATTCTTCCAAATTGAATACCATCAACCAGTAAATGCCCAGAGAACAAATTTTTGTTTATCCCTTATAGGGCATTTGTTGCACGACGAATATTAATATTTACCACAATCCAATACATTTTTTTATTAAAGTGACAAGAATGTGAGTGTTGTTATAATTGGAGCGTTTACTATAATTATTTTAATCAACATTATTGAAAGTGTTTAATGGTCTTCTAAATTGACACAAGGGATGAGTTATGAAGACATCATTTAATAAATCAAAGAAAATGAGATCCATTTGGATGATGATGGTGGTTCAACACTAAAATTAATAATTTTTGTATTGCACCTTAGACTGATAATACATCGATTGATTTTGATTTTGCCAAAATGTTGATATTTTTATGTTATCAATTAATTTGAGAATTTTATGATTGTAAAATGAAATTTGCACTTGCCAAAAAAAAATTCCATATTAACTATGCTAATTACTTAATTTGTGGGGGAACTTATTTATTCGAATGAATGGAATCACTTGTTCTCACACAAATTATTTTCAAAAAATACCATGAAGCCAGTAAAACAGAGTAAATTTAATAAATCAATCGGTTTATAAATAACATGAATTGGTGGCTATCGGTAGACCAGTTTCGCGTGGCGTTTTCAAATATGGAACAGTGGATGGAAATTAAAACAAACAAAAAACAAAATTAAAGAAATCACAAAGCCTATAACAAATGTAAAATAATAAAATTAAAGCCCCATTTCAACTCTCTCGAAAGAGTGCTTCTAGGCGGAATTTGTGTGACTCAGCCTCCTCTTCCACACCCAGAGAAGGAATATGATCACCTCAAACATATTTTAAGAGCAAAATGTTATTTTTGGGTGGTGACCATTTAACATGGTTTTCGCAGCCATGTTCTTTTTTCGGAAATCATGTATCTGATTTCGGCAAGCAGGTTATATTTGATGAGAAAATAACATTTTAGTGACAAACATGTTAAATGGTCACCATACAAAAATAACATTTTGCTCTTGAAACATGTTTGAGGTGATCATATTCCTTCGCTGCGTGCACTACCACATTTCTACTTGGTAACATGCAGGGATCCGGAGCGGAGCGGAGCAAGCCCTTTTTTTGCCGGAGCGGGAGCGGCATTTCTAAAATCCGGAGCGGAGCGGGAGCGGAGCGGTTTCCAAATGAAAAACCGCTCCGCTCCGAATAAAATATTACTTGAATGAAATATGTAACTTTGAAATTACACTGTGTAGGTAATTTCAAATTTAGCTAGTACTTAGCGTAGTGTGAGTAAGCGTTTAAAATGTACGATATGTAGTTTTGTACGTACGTACATTGGGGAAAACACCGTGTTTTTTAGTAATTGTTTTCAAAAACGGCAAATGTCAAAATATATCTCTAGTATGTGTTGTAAAAGTAACAACAGTACTTTCGATCAATTTCATTCCGTATTACTACAAAGATGTTTGTAATGAACGTCAAATAAATGCAATTAAACGATCTTATTTATATTTAATTTTTTAGTTTTCTACACTGAAAAAAATATTGTCGTGAAGTCAAAGATTCCATGTCCTTAGAATAAGAATGCAAATTTTGCTTAACATGGAAGACGCATTTCTCTAAAATAAAGTTTTTTATACCCATCACCATAGAATGGTGACGGGGGTATAATAAGTTTGTCATTCCGTTTGTAACACATCGAAATATCGATTTCCGACTATATAAAGTATATATATTCTTGATCAGGGAGAAATTCTAAGACGATATAACGATGTCCGTCTGTCCGTCTGTCTGTCTGTCTGTTGTAATCACGCTACAGTCTTCAATAATGAAGCAATCGTGCTGAAATTTTGCACAACCTCGTCTTTTGTCTGCAGGCGGGTCAAGTTCGAAGATGGGTTATATCGGTCCAGGTTTTGATATAGTCCCCATATAAACCGACCTCCCGATTTGGGGTCTTGGGCTTATATAAATCGTATTTTTTATCCAATTTGCCTGAAATTTGAAATCTGGAGGTATTTTATGACCGTAAAGAGGTGTGCCAAAAATGGCGAGTATCGGTCCATGTTTTGGTATAGCCCCCATATAGACCGATCTCCCGATTTTACTTCTTGGGCTTATAGAAACCGCAGTTTTTATTCAATTTACCTGAAATTGGAAATCTAGAGGTATTGTAGGACCAAAAATACGTGTGCCAAAAATTGTAAGTATCGGTCCATATTTTGGTATAGCCCCCATATAGACCGATCTCCCGATTTTACTTCTTGGGCTTATAGAAACCGCAGTTTTTATTCAATTTACCTGAAATTGGAAATCTAGAGGTATTGTAGGACCACAAATACGTGTGCCAAAAATTTGAGTATCGGTCCATGTTTTGGTATGGTCCCCATATAAAACGACCTCCCGATTTGGGGTCTTGGGCTTATAGAAAGCGTATTTTTTTTCCAATTTGTCTGAAATTGGAAATCTAGGGGTATTTTCGGACCATAAAGAGGTGTGCTGAAAATGGTGAGTATCGGTCCATATTTTGGTATAGCCCCCATATAGACCGATCTCCCGATTTTACTTCTTGGGCTTATAGAAACCGCAGTTTTTATTCAATTTACCTGAAATTGGAAATCTAGAGGTATTGTAGGACCACAAATACGTGTGCCAAAAATTGTGAGTATCGGTCCATGTTTTGGTATGGTCCCCATATAAAACGACCTCCCGATTTGGGGTCTTGGGCTTATAGAAAGCGTATTTTTTATCCAATTTGTCTGAAAGTGGAAATCTAGGGGTGTTTTCGGACCATAAAGAGGTGTGCTGAAAATGGTGAGTATCGGTCCATATTTTGGTATAGCCCCCATATAGACCGATTTCCCGATTTTACTTCTTGGGCTTCTAGAATCCGAAGTTTTTATCCTATTTGCCTGAAATTGGAAATCTAGAGGTATTTTCGGGTCATAAAGAGGTGTGCCGAAAACGGTGAGTAGCGGTCCATGTTTTAGTATATCCCCCATAAGAACGATCTCCCGATTTAACTCCTTGGGTTTCTAGAAACCGTAATTTTTATCTGATTTGCCTGAAATTGTAAATATTCAGGTATTTTAGGCTCGGTCCATTTGGTAATGCCTCCATATAGACCGACTTCACTTGAACTGCTTGAAACTCAATGTAAAATTTCCAGATTTTACTTCTACATATTTAAGATTTCAAATCAAGACGCTATTTTATAATTTTCTTGCACACTTACAAGAGATGTTAATGATTCCTCTAAAACTCAAACAAAAATGGTTCTTATAAATCCAGAATCTGATATAGTCCTCATAGGTGAAATCTTTAAATTTATCTTCGGGAAGTGTCCTCAAGTCCTCACGCCCTCCTAAAATTTCAAAGGAAACCCTAATATTTGGTTCATGGTGGTGGGTATTTAAGGTTCGGCCCGGCCGAACTTAGTGCTGTATATACTTGTTTTCTTGTCCAAAAGGCAATAAACTTTTGAATGAAGTTGTAATGTTCTTATAATTAAGTGATTTTACTTAAAAATGTGTATCATAACATGAAAGATAAAATTTTTGAGGTAAGGTCAACGTGACTTTAATAATTAAGAAAAATTCTTTAAAATTAATAAAATTGTCTTTAAATTTGTTTCCTTTTTGCATCTTGCCTACAAAGCAAAAAATCGTTAAAAAATAAGACATGTTTTTCAACACTTTATTTTAAAGACGCTTTTTACTTGAAACATAGCATAATTTCTACTGGAAGTCGAGTCTTAATATGGAAAAAAAAAATAACTCGTTAACTCGTTTTTAAAGGATTTTGATAACAACTGACGAAAAAAATCTAAAAAAATGAAAAATTAACATATGCTTCCTAGAATGCTTCCTTTAATGAAGTCAAAATGGATTTAATATTTCTGAAAAAATCTTCAAAATTAATAAAATATTTCAACACATTGTTTTAAAGTCATTATACCCTAAACCACATAGTGGTCAGGGTATAATAAGTTTGATCGGCCAAAAAATGTGCCTACAAGAAATATTGATTTTAGACCCCATAAAATATATACCGATCGACTCAGAATCACCTCCTGAGTCGATCTAGCGCTTGGCGTCCGTCCGTCTGTCCATGTATTTGTTGTTCACAGGATTTCGGTCGCAATTATTAACCGATTTTGATGAAATTTGGTACAGGGAGTTTTTTTGGGCACAAGGACGAACGTTATTGAATTTGGAAGAAATCGGATCAAATTTAGATATAGCTCCCATATATATGTATTGCCCGATTTCGACAAATGGGGTCACGTTGCACTTTTTTTACTAACCGATCGTCGTCAAATTTAGCACAAAATAATCTTCTGTATCACCCTTTAAGTCTGAAAATTTCATTGAAATCGGTTCAGATTTAGATATAGGTCCCATATATATGTATCGCCCGATTTTGTCAAATTAGGTCATAAAACCCTTATTTATCAACCGATCTTGCTCAAAGTTGGCGAAATGTAATCTTCTATAGCACTAACTATATGTGCAAAAAATCATCGAAATCGGTTCAGATTTAGCTATAGCTCCCATATATGTACCGCCCAAATTTTCTAAATAAAATAAAACTCAATTGAACAAATAATACAATGTTTGTACTATAATTTTCTCGAAGAGGAGCGGAGCGGAGCGGTTTTTTTTCTTCGGAGCGGGAGCGGAGCGGAGCGAAAAAAATGGACCGCTCCGGATCCCTGGTAACATGTAAAGATGACTGTTCAATAATTGCAGCAACACCAAGTCATCAGAAAGCTTGAGGCAAGGCCTATTGTCTATCCATCAGTCTATACAATCCTTCGGGTCACATAATCCCAAGTCGACAGCAACCATAATGTAAAGAGCTTGATTCCAGATGTAGAAAATCTATGAATCAATGCATCGTGAAGAATATCAGTAGATATTCATAACTAGATTTTGCCAAATATACTCTCCAACTAAGAGGTAGTTCAATTTGTTATAGAAATACAATTTTGAGAAACATTTCTATAGAAATAAATTTTTGAAAAAATTTTCTATAAAAATAAAATTTTGAGAAAATTTTCTATAGAAATAACATTTTGAGAAAACTTTCTATAGAAATAAAATTTTGACAAAATTTTCTATAGAAATAAAATTTTGACAAAATTTTCTATAGAAATAAAATTTTGACAAAATTTTCTATAGAAATAAAATTTTGACAAAATTATCTATAGAAAAAAATTTTGGGAAAATTTTCTACAGAAACAACATTTTGAGAAAATTGTCTACAGAAATAAAATTTTGAGAAAATTATCTATAGAAATAAAATTTTGACATATTTTTTATAGAAATAAAAGTTTGGAAAAATTTTCTATAGAAATAAAATTTTGACAAAATTTCTTTATAAAGAAAAGAAAACTTAAATTCAATATCTTGACAAAATTATCTATAGAAATAAAATTTTGAGAAAATTTTCTATAGAAATAAAATTTTGACAAAATTTTCTATAGAAATAAAGTTTTGACAAAATTTTCTATAGAAATAAAATTTTGAGAAATTTATCTATGGAAAGAAATTTTTGGGAAAATTTTCTATAGAAGCAACATTTTGAGAAAATTGTCTATAGAAATAAAATTTTGAGAAAATTTTACATATTTTTTATACAAATAAGAGTTTGGAAAAAAATTTCTAAAGAATTAAAGTTTTTACAAAATTTTCTATAGAAATAACATTTTGACAAAATTTTTTTATAGTAATAAAATTTTGAGAAAATTTTTTATGGAAATAAAATTTTGAGAAAATTTTCTGTAAAAATAAAATTTTGACAAAATTTTCTATAAAAATAATATTTTGACAAAATTTTTTTATAGTAATAAAATTTTGAGAAAATCTTTTATGGAAATAAAATTTTGAGAAAATTTTCTGTAGAAATAAAATTTTGACAAAACTTTCTATAGAAATAATATTTTGACAAACATTTTTATAGTAATAAAATTTTGAGAAAATTTTTTATAGAAATAAAATTTTGAGAAAATTTTCTATAGAAATAAAATTTTGACAAAATTTGACATATTTTTTATAGAAATAAAAGATTGGAAAAAATTTCTATAGAAATAAAAGTTTGAAAAAAATTTCTATAGAAATAAAATTTTGACAAAATTTTTTATAAAAATAAGAAAAGTTAAATTCAATATCTTGACAAAATTATCTATAGACATAAAATTTTGACAAAATTTTCTATAGAAATAAAATTTTGACAAAATTTTCTATAGAAATAAAATTCTGAGAAATTTTCTATAGAAATAAAATTTTGACAAAATTTTCTATAGAAATAACATTTTGACAAAAATTTTTATAGAAATAAAATTTTGAGAAAATTTTCTATAGAAATAAAATTCTGAGAAAATTTTCTACAGAAATAAAATTTTGAGAAAATTTTCTATAGAAAGAAATTTTTGGGAAAATTTTCTATAGAAAGAAATTATTGGGAAAATTTTCTATAGAAACAAAATTTGATAAAATTGTCTATAGAAATAAAATTTGACAAAAATTCCTATAGAAATAAAAGTTCTATAGAACTAAGACAAAATTTTCTATAGAAATAAAAGTTTGACAAAATTTTCTCAAATTCAATATCTTTGACAAAATAATCTATAGAGAGAAATTTTTGGGAAAATTTTCTATAGAAATAAAATTTTGACAAAATTTTCTATAGAAATAAAATTTTGACATATTCTTTATAGAAATAAAAGTTTGGAAAAATTTTCTATAGAAATAAAAGTTTGACAAAATTTTCTCAAATTCAATATCTTTGACAAAATAATCAATATATAGTGAGAATTTTTTGGGAAATTGTCAGCAGAAATGTACCTAAACCCCCACCAATATTCATTCCCCATGTTCATGATATAACTAAAATGATAAACAGTATAAGTAAAGTTATTAATAATACAGAATTTAACTTTAAATCTTTACGTGATGGTCAAGTCAGACTTATGATAAAAACTGTTGATTCATATAGGGCTGTAGTGCGACATTTAGATAATGTTAAAATAAGCTATCATACTTTTCAGTTGAAACAAGAGAGAGCGTTTAGAGTTGTACTAAAGGGAATCCATCACTCCACACCTATCTCTGATATCAAAGCTATGCTTTTAAGTTTGGGGCACCAAGTTCGTAGTATTCGTAACATTATCAGCAAAATATCTAAACAACCATTACCAATGTTCTTCATAGATTTGGATCCAAAAGAAAACAATAAGGATATTTATAAGATAACTTCTTTCGATAACGCTATTATAAAATTTGAACCCCCCAAAATTTTTGAAGATATTGTTCAATGCTTCAGGTGTCAAGAATATGGACACACTAAATCTTATTGCAGAAAAAAAATTTAGATGCGTCAAATGTGGACAAGACCACCCCACAACAGAATGTAAAAAAGCCCCTGAAATTCCACCCAAGTGTGCTCTTTGCTCAGAGTCTCGTACCGCCAACTACAAAGGTTGTATTGAATACCAAAAACGAGTTAGAGAAAAATCTTCTAAAATAAATACAAATAACTTTGGTCAAATTCAAACAAATAATCTAAGATATATTCCACCAAACAATGGTATGAACCAAAATCAATCATGGACTTATTCTCAAGCTGTTAGGGGCGAAGAACCTTCAATAAGTAATCAAAGCATTTTAGAAAAAAATTGAAACAATGTTAGCTAAACAAATTGAGCTAACAAATACATTAATGAATATGATGTCACTGTTGATGAATAAAATATGCAACTAGACTTAGTTATTGTCGAATGGAATGCCAATGGTATTCTAAATCATTTAAATGAAATCGAAATTTTTCTAAAAGATAACTTTATAGACATACTCTTAGTCTCGGAAACACATTTTACCAACAAATCGTATTGCAACATAAGAGGTTATGATGTAGTGTATTCTAACCATCCTGACAACTCTGCGCATGGAGGTGCTGCAGTTATTATCAAATCGACAATAAAATACGAAGTTGCAGATCCTATATCACAGCCTTATCTACAGGCAGCTGGTGTCAAAATATTTTGCGACAATACAAACACATCCATTTATTCAGTTTACTTTCCACCTAAATTCAATCTGAAATGTGAGCAGTATGAGAGGTTTTTCACTAAACTCGGAAAAAAGTTTATTGTAGGAGGAGACTTTAATGCTAAGCATCAGTGGTGCGGCTCACAGCTTGCCAATCCTAAAGGAAAGGAGTTGTTAAAATGTATTATAAAACACAAATACAATACTCTTTCTACCGGAACTCCTACCTTCTGGCCTACCGATCCCAATAAAATACCCGATTTCCTAGATTTCTTTATATACGGGGGTATTCCTCAAACAGATCTAACTCAGTTTCAAAAGTGGATAGAAGATAATTTAAATTTGAATATTAGTATCAAGAGCTGTTCGGAGTTGGATGAAGCGGTAGAAAAGTTTACCACATTAATTCATGAAGCGACTTTCATATCAACACCACAATCACAACCTAAAAACCGCTCATCATTTAATATTTCGAATGAAATAAGGCAACTAATACGAAAAAAGCGCCGACTAAGAAAAATCTGGTTTAGAACACGTAGACCTCAAGATAAATCGGCACTGAATAGTGCTACCAAACATCTAAAGAAATGTATAAAGGATTATAAAAACGGTACTTTGAATGATTTTTTAAGAAACTTAAATCCTGGTGACAGGAATGAATGTAACTTATGGAGAGCCACCAAATATTTGAAAAGGCCCAAAAAACGCAATCCACCTATAAGAAAATCTCTTGGATCGTGGTGCAGATCTGATGAGCAAAAAGCCGATGCATTCAAAACTTTTTTAGAAGATACATTTACTCCATTTAATCTTTGCCACCCAACAGAATCAAAAGAAACCATAGATTTTTTAGATGTAGCATGCCAAATGCATCGACCTATAAAACCCATTAAATTTTGTGAAGTAAAGAATGAAGTGAAAAAGCTCAATTCAAAAAAGTCTCCAGGAGCTGATCTAATAGGTGGCAAGGAGATAAAGATGCTACCCAAAAAAGGGCTAATTTATATAACTCTCCTATTTAACTCCATATTAAGACTCTCTTACTTCCCCAGTCATTGGAAGCTTGCAAAAATTACCATGGTGTTAAAACCCGGCAAAAAAGAAAATGAAGTCTCCTCTTACAGGCCTATAAGTCTTCTACTAACAGTTTCGAAATTGTTTGAAAAACTTTTTCAGAAACGGTTGCTACCAGTATTGGAAAAATTAAATATTATTCCAGAACACCAGTTTGGATTTCGAACTTCCCATGGGACTCCTGAACAATGTCACAGAGTTGTGAAAGAAATACGTTCCAGTCTAGAAAATAAAGAGTACTGCGTTGCCGCCTTCTTAGATGTGAAACAAGCTTTTGACCGTGTTTGGCACGAAGGATTACTTTACAAAATCAAGATTATGCTTCCATCTCCTTACTATCTTTTAAAAAAATCATATCTTGATAATAGGCATTTTTATGTTGATGTTAATAATGTCAAGTCTGGTATTGGGATTGTTAAGTCTGGAGTACCACAAGGCAGTGTACTGGGCCCAGTTCTTTACACTATATACACATCAGATATGTCTGTAAATAATGATGTAACTGTTGCCACCTACGCCGATGATACTGCAATATTGGGATCTAATACTTCTCCATTTAAAGCATCCAAACGTGTTCAAAAGCAGCTCAATTCAACTGGCAAATGGCTAAAAAGGTGGAATATCAAAGTTAATCCTGAAAAATCAATTCACGTTACTTATACCCTGAGAGCAGATGAATTGTATACGTTAAAAATTCATGGAGAGTTAATACCTAAACACACTAGTGTGAAATACTTGGGGCTTCATATAGATAGCAGTCTGACTTGGAAAAAACATATAGAAGCAAAAAGAAATCAATTAAATATCAAAACTAAAAGTATGTTTTGGCTCCGAGCTGTCATTGCAAAATAAAGTTCTACTATATAAAACTATTTTAAAACCCATATGGACTTATGGAATCGAACTTTGGGGTACTGCTGCCAACTCCAACCTAGAAATCTTACAAAGATATCAATCGAAAACACTTCGAACAATATCAAACGCTCCTTGGTACATGAAAAACAGCAACATACACAAAGATCTTGGTGTCCCCTTTCTTAAAGATGTAATAGCCACTAAGAGTACCAATTATCTAAACAGACTTAGCTATCATCCAAATATTTTAGCTATAACTTTATTAGATGACACGAAAAAAGACGCCTCAAACGCACTCATATTCTTGATTTGCCTTTTTTTGAATAAATAATATAATATTGTATAGTATATGCTAAAAATGTAAAACGTTATAGAAATGTTAATTGCAATGGTGATTAACTAAATTTTTGTGTTACCTAGTTATTAATAAATTTGCTTATTATTGTATTTTAAATAGATTGCAAATAAAGAGAAAAAGAAAAATAAAATCAATATCTTTGACAAAATAATCAATCTATAGTGAGAAATTTTTGGGAAAATTTTCTATAGAAACAAAATTTTGAGAAAATTTTCTATTTTGTTTGGAAAAAATTTCTATAGAAATAAAAGTTTGAAAAAAAATTCTATAGAAATAAAATTTTGACAAAATTTTTTATAGAAATAAAATTTTGACATTTTTTCTATAGAAATAAAAATTTTCTATAGAAACAAAATTTTGAGAAAATTTTCTATAGAAACAAAAGTTTGAGGAAATTTTCTATAGAAATAAAATTTTGACAAAATGTTCTATAGAAATAAAATTTGGAGAAAATGTTCTATAGAAATAAAATTTGGAGAAAATTTTCTATAGAAATAAAATTCTGAACATTTTCTATAGATATAAAATTTGGCAAAATTTTTTATAGAAATAAAATTTTCAGAAATTTTTCTATAGAAATAAAATTTTGACAACATTTTCTATAGATACAACATTTTGACAAAATTTTTTATAAAAACAAATTTTAGAGAAAATTTTCTATAGAAATTTTGACAACATTTTCTGTACAAATAAAATTTTGACAAAATTTTCTTTACAAATAAAATTTTGGCAAAATATTCTGTACAAATAAAATTTTGACAAAATTTTCTTTACAAATAAAATTTTGGCAAAATATTCTATACAAATAAAATTTTGACAAAATTTTCTATACAAATAAAATATTGACAAAATTTTATATTCAAATAAAAATTTGACAAAATTTTCTATAGAAATAAAATTTTGAAAAAATTTTCTTTACAAATAAAATTTTGACAAAATATTCTATATAAAAAAATTTTGACAAAATTTTCTATACAAATAAAATTTTGACAAAATTTTCTATTCAAATAAAAATTTGATAAAATTTTCTATAGAAATAAAATTTAGACGAAATGTTCTATAGAAATAAAATGTTGACAATATTTTCTACACAAATAAAATTTTGACAAAATAAATTTGACAAAATTTTAAAATAAACTTTTGACAAAATTTTCCATAGAAATAAAAAGCTGACAAAATTTTCTATAGAAATAAAATGTTGACAATATTTGCTATAGAAATAAAATTTTTAGATAGAACAAAATTTTTTATAGAAATAAAATTTCGACATAATTTTCTATAGAAATACAATTTTGATAAAATTTTCAATAGAAATAAAACTTTGAAAAAATTTTCTATAGAAATAAAATTGTGACAAAATTTTTCATAGAAATACATTTTTCACAAAATATTCTATAGTATAAAATTTTGACAAAATTTTCTATAGAAATATAATTTTGGCAAATTTTTCTTTAGAAAGTAGGGATACAACAGTCGAAAATGGACTTTTCGACTAAATGATTTTGCTTCCAAAAAGTCGAAAAGGTGAGGTCAGCTATTTGTTAATGTAAATTTGAGTTTGTTATTTTTATTCTGCAAAAGTTTCTTTGTCAAGTTCATCACCAAAAGCTGCAGCAAAAGTTTCCACGTCAAGTTCTAAGTGAACCTAAAATATCGATCTGCCACTATACCTAACCTAACCTTATTTACGAAATATCGACTTTTCAATAATCGCAAAAACTCAAAGTCAATTTTTACAAAATTTTGAATAAGTCAAAAAGTTGACTTTGTGATACTCAACGGGATATTTGGTTTAAAGTGAAATTTTTACCCCACTGTATTCATTTAGCTTCTACAAATATGAATCCATTAAAACACTTAGCAAAATTGATTCCAAAACATTTTTGTTTAAACAAATTTTAGTTTTATTGTATCGCTAATGAATTTCGTTGCAGTGAAATGATATCTATTGAGCCCTCAACGCACAATCTAAACAATGGGCAACAATTGTGATACATTTCAATAAGAAATATTTAAACTGAAAACTGATATGTTTTGTTGTTTTTTTTTTTAATGTGTAATTTTTCATCTCTATTTGGCCAATCAATTGTTGTGCCAATAAATTAAGTATTTATTTGAAACTCGTGACATTTCTATGGAGAATTTAAAATTTTCAACTCAATTTTTGAAAGTGGCTACAATTATCATGATCATAAACCCAATTTCATGGCAAGTTGATGTTGTGAAGTATGGCTGTATGGAGCTTTGTGAATGAAGCATATAAACCATTTTAAGATAAATGGAGTTTCCATCATTTTTGGATTTTTGACATGTGAAATTGCTATGCATTTATTTGTTTTCATTGAGTTGTTACAGATGCTAATTAATAATTGGAAAAATTGGAATTACATCTAGTTTGTTTTGTGGGAAAAATTTCTCTTTGGGCACTTTCGAGTTCTTAACTTTTACCGATTGGGAAAATTTTGTGATATTTGTGTGTTTTTAAAGCCTTTACATTGTAATGAAAATTTTAAAAAGAACTTCTTTTGAGGCTGAAAGAAATCTGTAATTTCTTCTCATTAAGTTCTTAAACGCGAGCTCTCGTTAACTTGCTACCTCATTCATTGATATATGGGAAGCTGATAGGCAATCATGGTTTCCACAGTCGGTAGAATTCTTCCAAAAATTGGAGGTTTTGTACTGTTTGGTAGATTGATAGAATTCTTGATGTTTTTTTTGTCGATTTTACAAAATATTCTTCTCCAAGTAAGAGGTACCAGTAAGAGGTATTTTTAGTAAAAATAAAAATTTAACAAAATTTTCTATAGAAATAAAATTTTGGCAAAATTTTGTATAGTAATAATATTTTGACAATGTTGTCTAGAGAAAAAAAATTGACACAATTTTCTATAGAAATAAAAATTTAACAACATTTTCTATAAAAATAGAATTTTGATAACAATTTCTTTTGAAATAAAATTTTGCCAAAATTTATTATAGAAATAAAATTTTGAAAAAATGTTCTATAGAAATAAAATTTTGAAAAAATGTTCTATAGAAATAAAATTTAACAAAATTTTTAATGGAAATACAATTTTGACAAAATTTTCAATAGAAATAGAATTTTGACAAAATTGTCTATAGAAATAAAATGTTGAAAACATTTTCTATAGAAATAAAATGTTGACAAAATTTTTTATAGAAATAAAATGTTGACAAAATTTTTTATAGAAATAAAATGTTGACAAAATTTTCTATGGAAATAAAATTTTGACGAAATTTTCTATAGAAATAAAATTTTGACAATTTTTTTTATAGAAATAAAATTTTGACAAAATTTTCTATGGAAATAAAATTTTGACGAAATTTTCTATAGAAATAAAATTTTGACAAAATTTTCTATAGAAAGAAAATTTTGAAAAATTTTTTATAGGCATAAAATTTAACAAAAATTTTTAATGGAAATAAAATTTTGACAAAATTTTCAATAGAAATAGAATTTTGACAAAATTTTCGATAGTAATAAAATTTTGACAAACTTTTCTAGAGAAATAAAATTTTGACAACATTTTTTATAGAAATAAAATTTTGACAAAATTTTCTATAGACATAAAATTTTGACAACATTTTTTTATAGAAATAAAATTTTGACAAAATTTGCTATAGAAATAAAATTTTGACAAAATTTTCTATAGAAATAAAATTTTGACAAAATTTCTATTGAAAAAAAATTTTGGCAAAATTTTTATAGAAATAAAAGTTTGAAAAAAATTTCTGTAGAAATTTTGACAAAATTTTCTATAGTAATAAAATTTGGCAAAATTTTCCATAGAATTAAAATTTTGGCAAAATTTTCTATAGAAATACAATTTTGACAAAATTTTCTTAAATTCAATATCTTTGACGAAATAATCTAAAGAAATAAAATTTTAAGAAAGTTTTTTATAGAAATAAACGTTTGACAAATTTTTTTATAGAAATAAACTTTTGACGAAATGTTCCATAGAAATAAAAAGTTGAAAAATTTTTCCATAGAAATAAAATGTTGACAATAGTTTCTGTAGAAATAAAATGTTGACAATATTTTCTATAGAAATAAAATTTTGACAAAATTTTTATAAAGATAAAATGTTGACAAAAGTTTCTATAGAAATAACATTTTGACAAAATTTTCTATAGAAATAAAATTTTGACAAAACTTTCTTTAGAAATAAAATTTTGCGATCGAACTAAATTTTTCAATAGAAATAAAACTTTGACAACATATTCTATAGAAATATAATTTTTACAAAATTTTCTATAGAAATAACATTTTGACAAAATTTTCTATAGAAATAACATTTTGACAAAATTTTCTATAGAAATAAAATTTTGACAAAATTTTCTATAGAAATAAAATTTTGACAAAATTTTCTATATAAATAAAATTTTGACAAAATTTTTTATAGAAATAAAATTTTGACAAAATTTTTTATAGAAATAAAATGTTGACAAAATTTTTTATAGAAATAAAATGTTGAAAATTTTCTATGGAAATAAAATTTTGACGAAATTTTCTATAGAAATAAAATTTTGACAAAATTTTCTATAGAAAGAAAATTTTGAAAAATTTTCTATAGGCATAAAATTTAACAAAAATTTTTAATGGAAATAAAATTTTGACAAAATTTTCAATAGAAATAGAATTTTGACAAAATTTTCGATAGTAATAAAATTTTGACAAAATTTTCTAGAGAAATAAAATTTTGACAACATTTTTTATAGAAATAAAATTTTGACAAAATTTTCTATAGACATAAAATTTTGACAACATTTTTTTATAGAAATAAAATTTTGACAAAATTTTCTATAGAAATAAAATTTTGACAAAATTTTCTATAGAAATAAAATTTCGACAAAATTTCTATTGAAAAAAAATTTTGGCAAAATTTTTATAGAAATAAAAGTTTGAAAAAAATTTCTGTAGAAATTTTGACAAAATTTTCTATAGAAATAAAATTTGGCAAAATTTTCCATAGAATTAAAATTTTGGCAAAATTTTCTATAGAAATACATTTTTGACAAAATTTTCTTAAATTCAATATCTGTGATGAAATAATCTAAAGAAATAAAATTTTGAGAAAGTTTTCTATAGAAATAAACTTTTGACAAATTTTTTTATAGAAATAAACTTTTGACGAAATGTTCCATAGAAATAAAAAGTTTAAAAATTTTTCCATAGAAATAAAATGTTGACAATAGTTTCTGTAGAAATAAAATGTTGACAATATTTTCTATAGAAATAAAATTTTGACAAAATTTTTATAAAGATAAAATGTTGACAAAAGTTTCTATAGAAATAACATTTTGACAAAATTTTCTATAGAAATAAAATTTTGACAAAATTTTCTTTAGAAATAAAATTTTGCGATCGAACTAAATTTTTCTATAGAAATAACATTTTGACAAAATTTTCTATAGAAATAAAATTTTGACAAAATTTTCTATAGAAAAAAATTTTGAGAAAATATTCTATAGAAATAAAATTTTGAGAAAATGTTCTATAGAAATAAAATTTTGACAAAATTTTTTATAGGAATAAAATTTTGACTAAATTTTCTATAGAAATAAAATTTTGACAAAATTTTCTATAGAAATAAAATGTTGACCTATAGAAATAGGTTAGGTTAGATATAGTGACAGCCCGATATTTCAAACTCACGTAGACTATTCCGTCCATTGTGATACCAAAGTGGTGAACTTCTCTCTTATCACTGAGTGCTGTCCGAGTTTATGTTAAGCTCAATGAAAAGGGACCTCCTTTTTATAGCCGAGTCCGAATGTCGTTCCACATTGTAGTGAAACCACTTAAAGAAACTTTGAAACACTCAGAAATGTCACCAGCATTACTGAGGTAGAATAATCCATCGCTGATAAACTTTTCGGTGTTTGCTCGAAACTGGTTTTGATCCCACGACCCTGTATATGCAAGGCATGCTAACCTTTGCACCACAATGGCTCCCTTTTATAGAAATAAAGTTTTGTAATTTTTTTTATAGAAATAAAATTTTGACAAAAATTTTCTATGGGAATAAAATTGCGACAAAATTTTCTATAGAAATGCAATTTTGACGAAAATTTTAATAGAAATAAAATTTTGACAAAGTTGTCTATAGAAATAAAATTTTGAATCAATTTTCTATAGAAATAGAATTTTGAAAAAAAGTTTCTTTAGAAGTAAAATTTTGACAAAATTGTCTACAGAAATAAAATTTGGACAAAATTTTCTATAGAAATAAAATTTAGAATCAATTTTCTATTGAAAAAAAAAAAACTAAACTATTGACAAATATTTCTGTAGAAATAAAATTTTGACACAATTATCTTTAGAAATAAAAACTTGACACAATTTTCGTTAGAAATAAAATTTTTGCAAAATTTTCTATAGAGTAAACTTGTGACAAAACTTTGTATAGAAATATAGAAGTATAGAAAAGTGTTGACACAATTTTCTACACAAATTAAATTTTAACAAAATTTTGTATAAAAATAAAATTTTTTAAAAATTTTCTTTAGAAATAAAATTTTGACACAATTTTCTTTACAACTAAAATTTTGACAAAATTTACAATTTCTAATAAATCTATTTAATTTTATTGAAGTTTTTTCTTTTTATACCCATCACCATAGAATGGTGACGGGGATATAATACGTTTGTCATTCCGTTTGTAACACATCGATTTCCGACTATATAAAGTATATATATTCTTGATCAGGGAGGAATTCTAAAACGATATAACGATGTCCGTCTGTCTGTCTGTTGTAATCACGCTACAGTATTCAATAATGAAGCAATCGTGCTTAAATTTTGCACAAACTCGTCTTTTGTCTGCAGGCAGGTCAAGTTCGAAGATGGGCTATATCGGTCCAGGTTTTGATATAGTCCCCATATAAACCGACCTCCCGATTTGGGGTCTTGGGCTTATAGAAATCGTAGTTTTTATCCAATTTGCCTGAAATTTGAAATCTAGAGGTATTTTATGACCATAAAGAGATGTGCCAAAAATGGTGAGTATCGGTCCATGTTTTGGTATAGCCCCCATATAGACCGATCTCCCGATTTTACTTCTTGGGCTTATAGAAACCGTAGTTTTTATCCAATTTGCCTGAAATTGGAAATCTAGAGGTATTTTAGGACCATAAAGAGGTGTGCCAAAAATGTTGAGTATCGGCCCATGTTTTGGTATAGCCCCCATATAGACCGATCTCCCGATTTTACTTCTTGGGCTTATAGAAGCCGTAGTTTTTATCCAATTTGCCTGAAATTGGAAATCTGGAGGTATTTTCGGGCCATAAAAAGGTGTGCCGAAAACAGTGAATATCGGTCCATATTTTAGTATAGCTCCCATAAGAACGATCTCCCGATTTAACTTCTTAGGTTTCTAGAAACCGTAGTTTTTATCTGATTTGCCTGAAATTGTAAATATTCTGGTATTTAAGGCTCTCAAAAGCGTGTATCGGATTAAGTTTTTATCGGTCCATTTGGTAATGCATTCATATAGACCGATTTCACTTCTTGAGAGTATAGAAGGCGCACTGATCATGGAAATTGCTTGAAACTCAATGTAAAATTTACAGATTTTATTTCTCGGATGAAAATCTACAGATTTAAGATTTCAAATCAAGACGTTATTTTATAATTTTCTTGCACACTTACAAGAGATGTTAATGATTCCTCTAAAACTCAAACAAAAATGGTTCTTATAAATCCAGAATCTGATATAGTCTTCATAGGTAAAATCTTTAAATTTATCCTCGTGAAGTGTATTGGTTGAACTGCTCTGCTTGATCTGTCCTCAAACCCTCTGAAATTTCAAAGGAAACCCTAATATTTGATTCATGGTGGTGGGTGTTTAAGATTCGGCCCGGCCGAACTTACTTCTGTATATACTTGTCTATTTTTCTTTTTTAATTTCTTAGAATTTCAAACTGCAAAACGCTGAATGATATCTACTTCTTTTATATTTAAGCTACTATTAATTAATAAGCACTCTCATGATGAATGTCGGTTTTATTTCTATAGAAATAAAATTTAGACTCAATTTTCTATTGAAAAAAATTAGCAAAATTTTCTTTAGAAATACAAATTTTGACACAATTTTCTAGAATAAAATTTTGGCAAAATTTTCTTTAGAAATAAAATTTCGGCAAAATTTTCTCTAGAAACAAACTTGTGACAAAACTTTCTATAGAAATAAAATTTTGACACAATTTGCTATAGAAATAGAATTATTTTTTTTTGTTGGGTAGGTTTGTGGTAAAAATTTCTCCAAATTTTGGTAGATTATTATTATTTTTAGAAATAATTATTATCTTTATTATCTTTAGAAATAAAAACTTGACACAATTTTCGTTAGTAATAACATTTTTGCAAAATTTTCTATAGAGACAAACTTTTGACAAAACTTTCAATAGAAATAAAATTTTGACACAAATTAAATTTTAACAAAATTTTGTATAAAAATAAAATTTTTGAAAAAATTTCTTCAGAAATAAAATTTTAACACAATTTTCTGTATAACAAAAATTTTAAAATTTTGAATCTATATATATAAAATTCAATCTATGTTTGTTTATTTGTTTGTTTGTTTGTTTGTATGTTCCGAGTTGGCTCTGAAACGGCTGAACCTATTTACTTGAAACTTTCAGAGATCGTAGGGGCAGAGAATGAAGCCGACGCATTTTTGTCGGCGGCGGCTAACACTACATTTTTGCCTCCTGCGGCGGCGGCTTGACGGCTAAGCCGATAAAAAATTGTCTCTTCGGCGGCGCAAAATTATCTTTTAAAAAATCAATTTGAAGTTTTCCGAATTGTAATGAGATTAGTTGTACAACCAATCTTACAATCAAATTTACATTTCATTAAAATTTTTTGAGCTAACATTTTGTAAAACTATTATAGCAACTTGATACTAATTGATTGAAAGTGGAAAGTTAAAAATTTAGGCAAAAACTATAACAAATATTATTAAATTTTTCTGATATAAATCAATATTTTAGATTAATTGGCGGCTAAATTTGAGCCGAGATGAGTCGACATATTCGGCGGCGGCGTCGACTGCTAAAAACGGGTCGGCGACGGCTAAAATCGGCGGCGCGACTCGGCGGCTTCATTCTCTGCGTAGGGGGCGTTCATGTGGTGAAAATAGGGTACCTCATTTTTGACACCTGGTCGCGGAGGGGGACCTCCCCTTCGTCGGACTTTTTGAAAATTGGACCAAAGTTGACCGATTTGCTTGAAATTTTCATTGAAGATTGGGGTTGGCATCTAGACAAAGATCCGCGACTTTTTATTTCGATATTTGGCGGCGGAGGGGGCCTCCCCTTTGTTCGACTCTTTTTTTTAAGTACAGTGAAAAAACTAAAATTCTCTAAATTATCTGAGATTTACAGAGAACATGTGGTGAGGTTATGGAATTAATATGGGGTACCCGATGATTTCATATGTGGATGGGGAGGGGGACCTCCCCCTTGCCCTACTTTTTGAAACTTGGAACAAAATTATGCGATTTGCTTGAAATTTTCATTGAATGTTGGGGTTGGCATCTAGACAAAAATCCGCTACATTATTTTTCGATATTTGGTCGGGGAGGGGGACCACCCCTTTGCCGAATTTTTTAGTTTCAAAGTACAAACAAAACTAAACTCCCCCGACTGAAATTTTACGGAAAAAATGGGTTATGAAATTTATATCAGGTTCTTGATTTTTTAATAAAAATTAAAGGGCATAGGGAGACATCCGCTTCTCTTAAGTACATACAGAGAAACAATTAAACTTTTACCGAGTTACTTGAAGTTTACAGAGGACTGGGGAGAGGTTACGATATTAATAGTTGATACCTGATTTTATGATATTTGGACGGAGGAGAGGCCGCCCTTTTAGGCTTATAATTTGCTTGACATTTTCTGGGACGTTTACAAAAGATACGCTACATCACTCTTCGATATTTAGTCGGGGAGGAGGTCCTCCTCTAAAACTGCAAAAAAACAACAATTCTTAAGTTTTCTTGAAATTGACATAGGCAGTGGGGGAAGTTTATGAACGAAGAGGCACCCTTCCTTGCCCCACACTTGAAGGAAAGTTTCAAGAATTTTCAGGGAAGGTTAGGGGTGCTATTCACTACGGTGTTTGTCGATATTGTATCGGGGAAAGTGACGTCCCTTTAAAACAATAGAGCAAAATTTAAACATCGCCGATCTACTTGAAATTTACAGGGAACGTGGGAGGAGGTGATTAAATTTATACATGATTTTTAAATTAGTATATGATTTCTCGATATCTGGTTGGGGATTGAAATAAAATTTGTCGATTTACTTCGATAGAATTTATAGGGACCATTGAGTCGTTGCGAAATTAATATAGGGCACGTGATAGTCCGATATCAGGTCGGAGTGGAGCGATGGTGGGGAGAGGGTTCCTTTTGTCCGTTTTTTTTTTCTTAAATTGAAAGTAGAGGGTTGTTCGTAAATGGGAACTCGGTACATAGTTTGATGATTTTGGCACAGGCTTCTGCCAGACTTCTTTTTAGTAAAGAACTTAAATTTACATGAAATTGGCAGCCAACGTAGAGGGTGCATCATTTTCCAACATTTTAGCAAATGTTAATGTGGTAAAATTTTTTACTAATTTTGATTTTTCCGATTTATTGGATGGGAAACAGTAATACTTTGTATGTTATAATATAGTGCTTAATTTTCAGATATGTTGAGGAGAAGGATACCTTTCCTTGACAAACTACACTTAAAATTCACATGAAATATAGAAGATTGTCCAACTACTTGAATACAGAACATTATTAAACAAATTTGGAGGAAAGGGTACACCCACTCCCGCCGTATTTGTACCTATAAACGAAAAATCAAGTAGTCCGATTTGTTTAAAAGAATTCAAATCTTTTCGAATTTGTTTTCAGCACGAAGGATATAGTTGACTAAGTTAACGCAAAATGTTCCTCCAAATACGCTTTGGAAGGCGCAGCGAAGCGGGCCGGGTTACGCTAGTTAGCAATGAAATTTTGGAAAATTTTTCTTTAGAAACAAACTTGTGAGAAAACTCTCTTTAGAAATAAAATGTTGGCACGATTTTCTATAGAAATAATATTTCAAAACAAAAATTTTGTTGAGTAGGTTTGTGGTAAAATTTTCTCCAAATTTTGGTAGATTATTTTTGGCTCGAGTGGCAACCGTGTACGAGTATAAATAAATAAATAATAAATTTTTGACAAAATGTTCTATAGAAATACAATTTGGACACAAATATCTTTAGAAATAAAAGTTTGAAAAAAGTTTTCGATAAAAATAAAATTTTGAAAAATATTGCTTCAAAAATAAAATTTTTACACAATTTTCTTTAGAAATAAAATTGTGACAAAATTTTCTATAGAAATGATTTTGTGACAAAATTTTCTATAGAAATAAATTTTTGACACAATTTTCAATTTCTAATAAATCTATTTAATTTTATTGAAGTTTTTTCTTTTTCATTTTTGTTTTTTAATTTCTTAGAATTTCAAACTGCAAAACGCTGAAAGATATCTACTTCTTTTATATTTAAGCTACTATTAATTAATAATCACTCTCCTGATGAATGTCGGTTTTAGCACGGGTTTGTGTTCTAACCATTGACCATCTAAACATTTCACTCAAAAGAAAATTTGCATATTTGTTAAAAAAAAATGTAAATTAACTTAAAACAAAATCTTAATTCGAAGAAAAATTTTCCCCCACTCTTATGTATTCCTGGAATTACAGTCTATTTCCTGCACAACTTTCTAAGAAATTGCTTAAAATACAAAGAGAAGTTAACGTAAAGAAGTGGCCAATTCTATGGCCAGAATATCATAAAAATGGCAGAAGAAAACAAAAAAAAACCAACGGCGAAGAACACAAAATCATGCATGTAGCTCATTTTAACAGGTGATTTATTTTTGGTTCACTGATTCCCTTGTGATGCTGTGTTAAAAACTTTCCACACATAAACTTTTCAACTCCCAAAAAAAAACGAAAGAAGGGTCATAAAAAAGTGTTGTACATTTTCTACCAAACTACAAATACACGATGGTACTGAGACTACATTTATTTTAGATTTTTTTTTTTTTGAAAAGTGCCGTAATTAAAGACATTAAATTTAACATCATCTCGTATGTAAATCTCGTTGTGTTTGTGAATTAGTTTTTTTGAAGTCTTCAACTTTTGTTCACCTTAGTTATTTTTAATGTAGGAAAAAATGTATCTTTTTAACACAATCTCCGTTAAATTGTTTATGCTAGCTGATGCCCTTTGCTTTGGGTATATGTACCATATAAAAAAAATCTAAAAAATACAGTAAAAGTCAACGGAATTTGCAACCTTCCTATGAAATTGATTATAGATTTTTATCACGAACATTTTTTAATTTATTAAAATTTTAAATGAGTTCAATTAAAAATTTGATTGATTCAACAATTTTTGTAGTTGAAATAAAATTAACATAAATCACAAAATTTCTGTGCTTGAAAAAATTTCAATTAAAAATTAATTGAATCATTATCATTAAAGTAATTGAAAGCACAAACAATGCATGGACAGAGGGACGGATAGACACCAAGGGCTAGATCGACTCAGGAGGTGATTCTAAGTCGATCGGTATATATTTTACGGAGTCTAAAATCAATATATCTGGTAGGCACATTTTTTGGCCTACCAGATATTTTTTAGGGTATACAAATGTATCCCCATTTATGAAAAAAAAATCCCCAAATACTGACAATACTGGCACTCAATGATATAAAGGAGAAAAGCAGCTGTCATTATACCTAGCCTAATTATATATTACCAACGGAGTGAATTCCATCAAAATTTCGACTTCCAACTACTCTAAGATGAATTATTTATGTCCGTCTGTCTGTTGTAATCACGCTATAGTATTCAACAATGGATTGGTACAGATTTATTTGTTGTCTAGTTCGTAGATGGTCTATATTGGCTTATGTATTTGTGTAGCCCCCATATAACGTGGTCTCCCGATTTGAGTTACTGGGCTTCTAGACACCACAATATTTATGCGATTTGCATGAAATTGGGAATTTATAGGTATTATTGGTTCAAAAACGATTTCGTTTCCGAATTCTTGATGTTTTGGTAGATTTTGCAAAATATTCCCATCCAACTAAAAGGAACAACACAAATTTTCTATAGAAATAAAATTTTGACAAAATTTTCTATAGAAATAAAATTTTGACAAAATTTTCTATAGAAATAAAATTTTGACTAAATTTTCTATAGAAATAAAATTTTGACAAAATTGTCCAAAGAAATAAAATGTTTACAAAATTCTCCAAAGCAATAAAATTTCGACAAAATTTTCTATAGAAATAAGATTGATACAATTTTTTACAGAAGTAAAATTTTGTTAACATTTTATATAGAAATAAAATTTTTATACAATTTTCTATAGATAGAAATGACATTTTGACAAAATTTTCTATAGGAAAAAAATTTTAAAAATAAAATTTTTATACAATTTTCTATAAAAATGATATTTTGACATTTTTTTATAGAAATAAAAGTAAAAAAAATTAACAAAAGTTTCTATATAGAAACAAACTTTTCTATAGAAATAAAATTTTGACAAAATTTTCTGCAGAAATGAAATTTTGACAAAATTATCTACAGAAATAAAATTTTTACAAAATTCTCTATAGAAATACAATTTTGACAAAATTTTCTATAAAAATACAATTTTGACAAAATTTTCTATAGAAATAAACTTGTGATTAAATTTCTAAAGAAATAAATTTGATACAATTAGAAATAAAATTTTAACAAAATTTTCTATAGAAATAAAATTTTGACCAAATTTTCTGCAGAAATAAAATTTTGACAAA